>NC_088304.1:15646943-15983840 GCF_032854445.1 Liolophura sinensis
GTTCCCCGACTTTCTCCAACCGTAATGCTGGTCGCCATTCTGTAAGTGAAATATTCTAGCAGGTGAGTATGGCGTAAAACACCAATGAAATAAACAAATAAATAAATAAATCCTTCCACACGGGATGGTTTTATGGTTATGTAGATGTGGAAAAGCACTGCTTTTAGCCAGCTAAACTTAAAGTCAGAGCACCCGGATCTGGATTCGAACACTCGACCTTATAGGTGCTGGGCAGAATCGAGACATTGTAGACCACGTGGTCCTATATGTTCCCCTTCTCTGTACGTGTATATTATTGTAACCGTATACTTTGTTCATTCCCGTGGAGTATGGGTACAACTGCGCTTGTTTGACATCATGCTCATAAGGCTGGGACGCTTGTTCATGAATCCATATACACATGAAGTGTCATTCAAATCTTAGCCACGAACAAGGAATTATCCAGATTTCCCTAACTGCTTTTTTGCGGAGTCTTGTTCTCAAGGTTCGACAGCTCTCTAGGCCATTAGTTCGCGTTGCATGAAGTCAGCTGAAGATCCTGCGCTTGCAGCCTACGAAAATGGCATGCACTTTTTGAGCTCGAACTATAATATGTGCCTGACATATGGGCGAGTTTGTTACTTGCCAAAGATTGGTGGTTTATCCCTGCAACAACGGTTTCTTCTGTCGACTAATGTATTAATTTATTCCCAAGTTTTTTTAATTTATTTATTTGATCGGTGCTTTACGCCGTATTCTAGAATATTACGACGGCGGTCAGTATTATGGTGGTAGGAAACCGGGCAGAGCCCCTGGGTAACAACGACCATCCGCAGGTTGCTGCGGTTACGTTGCTTCTCATGTACGACCAGGGAGGAAGCCAGTTTATGCTGACTTATTCCCTAGTAAATTATCTTGTATCTGCGGGCTGATCAGTAACGGGATCTGGTTTTAGCATTAGTGTCAGAGATAAAGACATTTGTGTTGTACAGAAAAAGAAATTAAGGGCCGTTGACATAACATGTCAAACTGTGTAAACATTGGTATAACACCTATCGCTATCGTGGGTCTGCCAAGAGACCGATGAGAGTGGTGACGTGCCAAAACACTAGTGCGCAATAGTCTGCACGAGCTACCTGAAAACTCCAGCTAACACACTATCCTCGCTGTACTGGATTTTATCGCTATGCTGGAGTCGTTTATACAGAAACTTTGTTAATCCACATCGAAATGTACGGATTTACATATCTTTTGCAATAATCTGTATTCTATACATTTGGCATAAACATATTTACACTTTTATCACCTACAAAGGAATAATAAAGACCTTTGGTTGGGAGTTACTTGTAATTTGTAACTTTAAACTAGGATTGTAATTTGAAGTTATAACTTGTAACTTCTGACTGCAGGTCTCTAATGAAGGGCAAAATACAACGACAGACTTAAAATGTTATGGGTAGACATTTCACTGAAATAACGTGTTTATAACAATGAATCCTAGGGAACTGTCGATTCTTTCTTATCAAAACGACCCTATTTATCATTTTAATATCTTTCAACATCACCGATGAAATGCCAAAATGTTGCGGAAATGCAAACCCTGTTGGTAATTGGATAAGTGCCATAGGTATGACTAGTTTATAACACAGCCCTAAGCGTTGCTTTACCGAGAGGTAAAAACAAAAAAAAAAACATACTGTGCAAATTATAAGTTGTTGGTGGGATGATGTTGGTGTAGAACTTTGGAAATCACATGTGTGCTAAATATAGCGTAAGTCTTCCTTATCAGAACCACGTGTCTGCCACTCGCCCAGCGAGAGTTTGCTTTCGCTTCCTCCTCTCTCCATTTCCAATAAAACCTTTTGGCCGACATCATTGCACTTAACTGGTTATTTATCAAGGAAAGTTCTACAATTGACTATTAGCCAATTTGACGAATATGACCATGACACACGGCAATGTCCACGTATTCCTGATGCATTACTCTGTGAAGAGTTTCTCTAGAAGGTCTTCTTCGATTCCTCAATCCTATCTTTCCTGACTCATGGCGATGCGAAGTTTAACCCATCAATCACATCGCAACAGGCGAACTGTAATGCAGTGGGGTTGGATTCAGACTTCTACTGCATATGATAGGGTTTTGACTATAATTTATTTCTGATAGTCAGTTGCCTATATTCAACTGACTGTAAAATCAGGCACACTCGCTACCAAAATTGCCTTTAGTCGGTGATACATGAAAACACAACTTTTTTTCTAATTCATAATGTTAAATTCCACCAGCTCATTTTCGACGGCAAGAAATCATTGCCTCGCGTGATGTCATAATTCTTAAAAAAAACAGTGACATGCTGGATTTTCAGCGGACTTCAACATGTTCTGACAGAGGGCGACACTCGATACCTTAACGGTTATCGACTTTACTGTAAATCTCGTTTCTGACACTCCCATATTTGAAATTATTTACACGTTTTAGTGTAATATAACCTACATAAATGAATTTTATTTTATCTCGTGTAGTTTATGACCTCACGGCAGTATGATTTTAGAGTTGGATGTTTGGAAATTCTGTTATAAAAACAATGTAGTCTATTCACAGTGGGGTATGCTGTGTCAGTGTGTGGGGTTTGTTGTAACCGCTTGTTGTTGCGGCCATTGTAAAAGAAGTTGCTCTCCAAGTCCATTGTCCATCATGTCGCCTGATTTTGAATAATTATGACGTCACCGGAGGGAATGATCCATTGTTGACAAAAGAAAGCTCATGGAGATTTAACATTATGAATTAGAAAAGTTACTCGAACTGCATTTTCTTTGTAATAATTGGGACGCTCAGTATATCAATGGGCAGAGCTTGTGGTGTTTACGTGTCACTAACAAAGGGCAAGTTGAATATCAAGTATGATTGATTTTACAGATAGCTGAATATAGGCGAGTGGCTAAAGGAAAGAGACTATAGTTAGGTAACCTGCTTCGATCCAACTATCACTTGTTCAGCGTTGCAGTTACGTCCAAAAAATCTCACACACTTCTGAAAAGAATGATAGTATAAAAATATTCCGAGTTTCCAGTTTAATTGATCTGCACAATAGGCTTTCCAAGGTTTTCACGTGGAAGGTTTAATGATCAAATGCATAAATAATCAGCATTTCAAGGTAATGATCAGCGTAACTAGAAATACAAGAAATACTCGATATGACTCACTAGTTTATTTTGTATTATAAGAAAGAAGCAACGCTGCCTCGACGGGGTTTTCCGTAAAGTGCTGCTCTATTGTTGAATATTTCACATTTTTCATTTGCTGAGTGTATAGGCGTGACCCGCCGCAAGTTTAAAGTGACAGATATTATCACCATGAGACTAATCAAAAACTGCAAAACAGCCAAAGTTTTCTCAGGCGTTCAGTATTGTTAGGTTTGGTTTTTCTACCTTTAGTAGTGTGGGAGATATAACTTTAGAAGTGTGAAAAAAAAATTCCTAGCCATTTCACTACCGGGTGAGGTCATACCAAAGATTTTAAAAATGGTACCTGCAGCTGCCTCGCCTGGCGTTCAACACTGGTAGGTTACATCAAGGAAACAGGTCTGATTGGTGCGGTGTCAGTATAATGTGGCTGGGTGGGGCGTTATGCATAGTGTTTTAGGCATGGTACTTCAGTGGTGACAGGCCACAAGAAAACACAGTATATGCACAGACACCTAAATGCTCCTAAATAATAACATTCTCTCCCAGTCAGCCAGTGTATGACACAATGACAGAAACTAGCAACATCTGAGATATAATTTTCAGGTTTGAATGGACCCTGGGTTGAAGCCGAAACTTCCGTTTACTGAGACGGCATAAAATCTCGGCGATTACAGTGGTGTCTGCAACACTGCCTTAACTTCGGAAGACCACAATTATGCTTCGTTCACGCGGGAACACGATCTGCCCAAAGGTGTTCAGGATGATTAAACATAGGCAAGACGTAACTTTGAGGCAGATAATGCATCTCGACTAACCTATAACTACGTAAATACGTGTCTGAGGAGCATGTTTGTAATGAAGCAAAATGAAATAAAAAGTGATTTTCCCGAGCGATATCTGCATCAGTTAAGTGACGGTGATGGAGTTCACGTGATTTATTGCAGACATGTCTGATTGCGCAGTTTCACTTGCGCTCTTTATACGCCGTCGCTGACGTCATTCCCAGCGGAATGTGGGTCAGATGATCGGCGCAAACTGGTTTACCGAGACAAAAGTTGTCATTAATTGATGGAAAGCACACATTTTGAAAGGGTTGTCTCTTGTCTTTTCTCCTGGCCTATTCCAAAGGTGTCCACATAGCTCGTAACAAGGGTAACTAAATTACATCCCAACGTCAATGCCATTTTAGAAATTTGAAAAACATCTATAGAAAAACTAGGGTTTGATCCTTTGCCCCAGCAAAAGAAGTGGTTTACTGAAGATAGGTTTGAATGGCGAGATAATGTTGTGCGCTACTTAACAAAGTGGCGTTAATGTGACGTTGCCTTTTACAAAACTGTTTTAGCTATCCGTGAATGTATTTAAACAAAAACTCGCTATATTCTCCTGACATGAAAAGCACCTCATCAGAATAGAGGCGAGTTGGCGTTTGTATAAACTGAAGTCTGATAATGTAATTGGTTCTAATCCCCAAATCCAGCTATGTTTAACTTTTCCCATGTAGCGAACATTCTCCCAGGGGAAACTGGGCCAGTTTCGTTCAACTTTTTTTTGTATCATTTATTTATTTATTTGATTGCTGTTTTACGCGATGCTCAAAAATATTTCATTAAGCGACGGCGGCGAGCATTATGGTGGGAGGAAACTCCGCAGAGCCCGAGGGAAACCCCCGATCATCCTTAGCCAGACCTTGTATCATTTAACCCTGACAATAATAAACTAAAAGAGAGTCATAACATATTCACTTGTTCATCGAAATGAATAACATCAGGTTCATAATCTTTCGGAACTGCACAGATCTGCGAGTATAGTCAGGGGTTTGACTGTGATTGTACTTGTTCGGTACGCATCTACGGGCACTTGCCCTGCGGTGACTTCTAAAACGAGTTGCCGAGAACTATGGCATCTCCAGGCATAAGCTTGCTGGATTCAAAATCCGCTGGGTAAACTCCGGATAAACCCTGATGTGGTCTGCTGGTGTCCATGACTCGTCTTAATCCCTTCATTCATGTCAGGTAACCATCATCTCAGTCTACGTAATACCGCTCGATCGCCTTAAAGCCAGCTGTCATTTACAAAAGACTAACGTGTGCAAGGCAAGAGCGTTCGTGTGTCTATCAGCTCGGATAGCAACACATACACTTCCAATGACGTCATCTTGTGCCTTTACCCCGTGCTGTCTGACCCAAATCTTTCAGAAGTCTCTCCTGAAGCATATGTTTTTGACGTTCACCAGTGGTGTAGTTAGTGTAATTAATCAGTGTGATATCGACTAACTGTCAGGGGACTGCAGCAGTGTGTCTCAGTCACCCGAGATCATAAACATATGCATAGGCTTTCCAACAGCTCTATAGGTCACGGCTGAGATTAATCCTGATTGATCATTCTGTCTTGGGCTGTACTCAGCAAAAAGCCGGTCATTCCGGGCAGATGAAACTTACTGAGTGTAGACACTGAATACCAATTATCAGTGATTCATTAAAACTGAAACGCTTTGGACAGTACAAACATTATAAAAGCTGTTGTAAAAGCCAAATTTGGGGAAAGGCCTGTATTTACGTCAGTTAAATGTTGCACTTTTCATGGTTCGTTTCCTTTTGAATGATTCTGTAGTGGTTTAGAACTAGCCGATGCCTTGGCGTGTTGCGTGTTGGGTTAATAGGCGATGTCTACACTTCAAATTCGTTCCTTGAGGCTAAGCGAAATTTTAAAATCAAAGGAATCTTGAATGTTCCTGACGGACCTGCCCAGGAGGTTCTTCGTGGAAAAATTCTAAGCAGCTGCAGATGGAAATCCAAGAACCTCTGAAAAGCTTAATTGAAAAACTTGATTTGACCAGGTGCAGAAAACCAGAGTTTATTATACTAGGCACATAAATTCATAAATGCGTTATATAAGACTTTCAAAGGAACCATAATCACCATATTGGATTTTGTAAACGCTTAAAATGTACGAAGAGACTGTAAGAGACAATCGGGGAATCAAACCGGACAATCAAACTTACGCTAACATGCTGCAGTATTTACATTTTCTTTGTGAATATCAAAACTTGGCTTTAACAACATTTCCTTAGAACTTAAAACAATGGTTTTGATCTTTTGAAACAATTAAGAGAACACAATCACCCAGATTACGTGTTCGTTTTCGTACCGTTTGTTTCAGCAAATGTTCCTTCTGCTCACAGGTTGTGAAGGACTCAAGCACTCTGCTGTTAGCAGACACATGAACAGCAAGCGTCGGTTGTCATGGTAACATAACTTTTGTATTTCTGTCGTGTAAACCATATTTACTCGCCGCACTCAATCGAACCAATTAACTCCTGCGAAGAGAGGCCACAGGTTCGAATTCGCTGAACGGGCTTTCTTAACTTCGGGTGCATAGGTTTCCCCTGTCCATTAATCTGCCCACCGTCGTATATAGGTGTACTGCCCACCGGCGTTGAACCCAGACTTACATCTACACCTTTATTTATTGAGTCTAATAATATAATACTTATAATGACAATGCTGTTCTGGAATGCTTTCTAATTGACATCTGTTACCCGGTGGGGTGTTTATAACACAGGTGTAACAATAATTAAGCCAACAGAGCAAGTTCATTCGTCCATAGGTGTTCACTCCGCAAACAGAACAGATTATGATTTCTGATCAGCTCTTCAGTGTTAAAACCCACGTTGCTTACACAATCCGACCCCACCATAGTTTATTTCATTGAGGTTTTGGAAGGTTATAAAATTATTGTACTCACACCACGTGCAACAGAGGTCCATAACAGAGGTGGACATTTCCAAGATTTTATAGTTAACTTTCAGTACGGTACAACATATTAAATTTACTTATTTGATTGGTGTTTTACGCTGTACTCAAGAATATTTCACATATACAACGGCGGAAAGCATCATGGTTGGAGGAAGCCGGGGAGAAACTCAAGACCATCCACAGGTTGATGACAGACCTTCTCACTTACAACCGGAGAGAAAGCCAGCATGAGTTGGACTTGAACTCACAGCGACCGCATTGTCGAGAGAGTCCTGGGTCATTACGCTGTGCTAGCGCGCTAACCAACTGAGCCACGGAGGCCCCACAACATATTATAAGTCTTACTCACTGCGAACATCACTCCGTGGGTTTTGGTTTTCAACTTCCTTCATCGATGAATATCGAGTTATTGGTCTAACTTTAGAAATTCAGATTTACTGATAATATTAGAAATTTTATCATTTTATTCTCATGACGGTCTTGTCGTAGTATCAATTCAGCCACTAACTTGTAAAGAATTGCATGATTATGCCTGGTAGTCTAAATGTGAGTCAGTCAGAATAGAAACGGACGCTCTTTCCTTTGAAACGGTGCTAAAATTATACTACAGCACCTATTGACATAAATTTGCGTTCATGTAAATACACGTAGAAACATTGTGAATAGCGTTTTGGCACTAGGTATGAAGGTAGGACTCCATGGTTGGCAATGACTTCACCTAAATTGTCTGTGCCACGCTTTGGAAAACGGCTTGCAATCCGACCTATGCAGTTTAATAAAAGGACGCTCCAGAAAGTATTGTCATTCAAAGCACTTGCTGGACTCCATTTATAGTGTGTGCATCCTAAACTGAAAGAGATTCAACCATGAACGAGATCATTTCAAAAAGTGACCCTCAGTATTATTCTGTCCTTTTTGTGACGTCAAGGCAACCACAGAACAAATTAAGGCTCACTACTGACTTTTTTTTTACCACAAATGATTTAATGTATTGTTTAACTTCGACGGAATTCTAGCTAAAATTACCTCAGTTGAATGTTTCAGAACTCAGAAATGATCTGCTTGGGTCTACGTCATAGCATAGGGTCACATCTGGTACAGATAAGGAATCCATTGGTGATTATTCCTTACATTTAACCGACAAAATGTGATATATCCCGCATATTTTGATTGATTTATTGATGTATTAATTAGTGTTTTACGCCGTACTTAAGAATATTTCACTTATACGAGAGCGGCCAGCATTATGGTGTGAGGAAATCGAGCATAATCCGGGGGAACCTACGACCACGCATATTTTGAAAGCATATCTCAAACCATAGTTCAGTTAGATTAAAAAATTCTTTGATTTCAATTTTATTATTTAGCATCGTGCGCGAAGTCATGCGTTAAAACAATAGCCGTAATTAAATCCCCAGCAGTTTCAGCAATTAATTGGACTGAAATCGTCGATGTTAGTGCACGCTCTGTCGTGACATTTTTAGTATTGACGACAATACTTCATAACAACGTCTGTTCCATAACTGAAATTCCGTAACTGAAAGAGGATTGCCAAAGAAAAAAAAAAGATAATAATGATAAACCATTGCCTTTCTTTTTCAGAGGAGTTCATCAAAAGATGGCATACAGAGTTTCATGTATCTTTGGTGTAAAAATCTTGACGTTATAATGGTGACACACAAGGCCGCCATCAATACAAGTACATCAGTCAAGTATCTACAGGTAATTGGACAACTGACATGAAAAACGTGCGCCATAAAAATATAGCAGTTTTTATGATTGATAAATGGTATAATTTATTTGAGAAATACGGTACATTAAATTACTCCAAGAATAGCTAATAACTTTTTCTGAGATGTGATGAAATTGGCGCACGGTGGAAGACTGTAATCTTTTCTCAGAATTATATCATCTGAGATACAAATATTCAAATGAACACTTTATTCCGATGGAGGATCAGGTTAGAGCCTTTCATGCATATGACGTTAACATGCAATCAAATAAATAAATAAATTGACTACCACAATTATTTAAATAAATTACTTATTAAATAAAATGCAGTTAAGTTGAATCTACGTTATAATTTGTCTTGTTCTCAAGTCATATAAAGTTTCGATGTTTTATTTCATCTTGCCACATATCGAAGAAGAACCACCATTGATAATCTTTCGTCATTAAGTCATTATACACGTGGGGAGTTCCAAGATTTCCAGGAACAGAGGAACTTTTGACTTTTGAAAAGCGGCTTACTTTTAAATACGTCGCTTTAAGCGAAATTTAAAGAGAAAACCCATTACAGCCTAATTCCATGAGAAGGAGATTTCCATTGCCCCAAGCCACTTCTTTGAAGGGCATACTTCTGGTTTCAATGGATTAAGATAACGCATTTAAAATATGCTGCTCTGGCCATTGACACCCACGTATTTATTTTAGTCAACAATGTTCTCTTGTAGTCCACCTTTTCGTTGCGGCTTTACCATGACAAAGTAAACACCTCGTCCTACAAACACGACACCCAGAGTTAAATCTAAGCGACAAGTTCGGCAATTGTATGTCACTGGTAAAGCATCAAGGAGCGTTCCTTGTCGATAATGGCAAGACACATTTTCTGAAAAAAATTAGTATGGGAGGGACAGTATATAGATATTCTATAATTCTAGACATGCCATGCAATTTAAAGTTTTAACTCGCTAAAAATTAGGAATGCATGTTCGGTCCCAAGATAGCGTGAAAATGTACAAAGCACAAATGTACAAAACAAGCATAATCATCCAGCCGATAATATCCAGTCAGTTCCTCTGACAAAAAATCCTCTTTCCTCCCAGTATCAAAAAATCTTAATATCTTCATAGATTTAACAAAAAGATAATCATCGCATATCCTTCCTTTACGTTCAGCCTAGCGGAGAGGACAAATACTCGTTGAACAGGTGTCACTATACAGGTAAGGTAACACTAAGATTGTGCTGGGACTGAGGGAAGCATGATATAACTCGTTGTACAAGTCTTTCTATAAAGGTTATAGAGTATAGTAACTGTCCGGATAAATAATGCTCAAGTGTATGAATAAGAGGAAATTATTAGCATTTTGGTAAAATGTGTAAGCTGTAGTATTTCTTAATTCGTTACTTCCTGTTCCTAAGGACAGAGTACGATCAGCGACTCAGACATGTTATAAATATTCAAAGACGAAGTTCTCAATAAAAGCGTGTTGTACATGTAACATCACGACCTTTCTTTTCGATTCCGGTAAATATCCTCAACCAAGAGGCTTAAGACATCAAATAGCGCCGTCAACCGGTAATTAGCTCTGTCAAGTGTTATGTAAAAGAAAAAAAAGCGGAATGTGCCTTATCATCAGTTTCTGTGAAGTGGCACAATAACCCTCTGGCTAAGGCAACCTTGTTACAGTATCCGTAACACACTGACCTGACTCTGTAACAGTGAGCATCTACGGACTCGACCGCCTTGGTGAAAAAAACCCTACAGATCGATTAGCCTGACCATCATTGAACTGTCATGTACTCAGGGAACAGATAAACCCAGGAAATACTTTCAGTTGATAAATTGACGTTTTCTAAATTTAAGGGACATGATTTTCTGTAGATATTCACACCCGCATTGATTTGACCTTGTCCGTCGTCATGTAGGTCCATATCCGTTCTCCCATACGGATGGGGCGACTATTGTGTTACAGGCATCACCCCACAAGGCTGGTGGATTAAGGAGGTTGTCTCTGGCTAAAGTGACTGAAGCAGTCACGGCCCTCACGAATCCCGATCCCTCGGGATATTGTTACCAGAGACATTTTTTCTATCAAATAATCGAGGGTTACCCAAAACGTCTACCTTATTCTTGAAATTAATCCGTGAAAGCTGTCAGTCGATGAGTGCTTAGCACACATATCGTGAACCATGTTTGTCACTTATTAAAACCAGTCGAAAAGAGACTGGTTTTAAAGTGCCTCTGTATGATTAGAATTAACCCAGGGGCTAGTTATTTTTGGAAGTTGTTGTATAAACTACATGTGTTTATATCGTGTTGGTTTGACTCCCACAAAATGCTGTCGATCTGCAACAGTATTCCGTTGTTTAAAATCCGAATTTACCAATGTGCTAGTTATTAATGGAAAGTGTTTTAAATAATACAGGAATACAAAATCGCGTTGGTTTGATCCCAACTAAATAGACTGTTCATCTGGATAGCCACACATAACTATAAAATACTGAACAAAGAGTTCTTCTCACATGGGTATTAAACCTTTGTCCTGTTGCAAAAAAAAAAACCCGGACGATATTGACAAATCACTGAACACAGCACTGTGTAACTCCAAAGACACACTGTTCAGTGGTATATTCTTGTGCTGTGTGGATACTTCTGTAGCTTGTACTTGTACCGCAGTGTTCGTAATGGTATAATACTACATGTGAGCTATAAGTATATAGCTCCTTAAACCCCACCAGTTGGTTTCAGTTTACGGATATGGTATTTTGACTGTTACGCTCCCAACTGCATAGTGCTCACGCATATGTGTTGAGGGAGGTATAAGTTGCTACTTTCTAAGTAATTTCATCAATAATTAGAATAAAACCCTAACTCAGGTAAAATGACAAGACCAGGTGTCAACGCATGCGTTAACTATCACACAGTCGCGACTGCTGTGTTTTTACTCTTCGTGCTGTATTTTTATGTGTAATATGTGTAATAGAGCCGTATCTTGTTTGAACGTTCCTGGAGATTACCACACGGTGAAGAAACATTCCCTGTATGGAGGTGATGGTAAGAATCTGACGAACACAATCCGTAGCTTCCATAAACATTTTAAAGGCAAAGTATACAAATATTATAACCTGAATCATGTTAGAAGAGGGCTGAAAACAGGCCTTCACGGTCGCAAGAACTTTGTTCTGATATGCTTGGTAACTCTGGAGGTCTCACGAGGCCATGGGATATATCATGCTAGAAAAACCAGAAAGATGATGTCGCTCCATCCGTACTGCAGGCACAAATGGGAAAACAAATGGTCAGAACATGAGAATTTCACCATATATTGTTTCACAATGTAAACTACTGACTGGCTAAATCGATAATACATTGCTGTAACAATACGGGCTATTTGACTTCAGCGGGAATCTCGCGAGAGCCACTGGATTTGCACTAGCCGTTTGATAATTGTTTACTTTGCCGCATGTCTACCAGCGTATTCCAACGGATAAATTCGCCGGGCATTTTGTAGACACACATGTATACGGTATGAATGATTTATCCTCCTAAATCAATTCATTACTGAAGAGCACACGCGTGTCAAACAGAGAAATCTTGTGTCATGTGACATACCTTACTGCTGTCCCTTATTCCTACTCGCAAATCTCGTGGCTCTCTCGAGATTTCTGCGGATGTCGAATATCGCTTATTACTGTCTGCCTTCAGAGTCTATCAAACAAAAAAAAGAAAAGAAAAGGAAGCGAAAAGCATATGATCCAAAAGTCTGAAATAAACTAGAGCAATTTAATATTTAATGGGGACCCTTTTCTAACGAAAGCCATTCGAGCGTAATGTATGTCCATTCCTACCTTTGCAATGATGTTTAGTATGCAAATAACAAGAGAATAACAATCAATTCAGCGTGGTACCTTGTCGCCATTGCGGAGAAAGGCTTGGCTCATTGGTGTGTCGTGGTCATGTAAAATGTTCATGCCGCGGTCACTTTTAGAAATGCCCTGGCCCAGTTGTTCAAAAGTGTATTAGGATTTAAGTCATATATTAACTTTAGTTGAGACTATAAAATGCCATTCACTTTGTATTAGGATGAGACTGGAATGAAGATTTAAGCCTGGCTTTTAAATTTAAATATAAGCGCCAAGTCCGATATTCATATACCATTCGTAGTCCATAAAGGCCGTTCCAAGTCGATAATCGCAAGATCCTTTTCCAAAACAACGTTTAACACTAAATCCCAAAGACAAAGGTATGTAAGAAATTATACAAATAAGAAATAAATCCGGTAACACACAAGAGAGAAGCGGTCATCAGTTTTCAATGATGCCGGGCAGACAATGAATATTCCAGGCATGAATTCCATATCAAAGTTCAAATTCGTAGTCCGTGAATGAGTTCCATGTCAAATAGCAATTAAACAGGTATCTCAGTCGCGCTTTAATTGCAACTGTTCATAAAGGCATCATGCTGATGTAATGAGCATGGCTACCTTTACGGCCCCTAGCCCCAGGTTAAGCGGTATTAGATACAGTTTGAAAATGACGAGCGTTACAGGCCCTAACCGATCAGATTGTGATTCAAAAGTAACGGACGATTACGTCCTTCCCGTTAATATGTAAAGATCTCATGCAACAAGAGGCGCCATCTATGATGTTACATGTGACATACAAGATAGACGGTTACACTGGGCAACCAGCGCCATCTATGTTGTTAAATACCATGTACGTGATAGATATGTACATAGGGATAACAGCGCCGTCTATGTGGTTGGTTACAATGCAGATCGCTAGAGATTATGAACGCTCTGTCCATACCTGCCAACGAGAGTGTTATACTCATTGTAAAATTTGAGAAAGATAGAAGGAAGGCGTTTGATGGAGCATCCTTGACAAACTAGATTTTGAACTAACAACTTGTGTCGCAGATTAAAGTCATCACAATTAACGCAAGATCTGACAAATGCTACAAGGCGAGATATGTATACGCCATATGCAGGACCCCTTGGTACATTGCTATCTAAATAAGGATAATTTACAGTATCAAATTTGAAATTATCCCTTTTGTCGTAAAGGCGGCGTGAAATACACTTTAAACAAACGGGTCCGTTGTTTAAACAAGATAAACGGTTAGATAAACAAAATGAAACCAATAGACCATTATGGTCCATTCTTTATTGCTTTCATGTTATCAAGGTAATTATGATGTTATTTTTCTGGATTCGGGATTGATGCTGCACAAAAAATATTTCATTGATATTGATTCTGTTGTGTATATCAATTTGATACTCCCTACCATGTGGCTGAAATATTGCAGATGTGGCATAAAGCCATAATCATTCATTCATTCATTCATCTGGTTTATGGGCAGAGGAAACTTGGTACGACTAAGAGGAAACCACCAATTTGTGCTAGTCAACTGACAAACATTCTATTGTAGAGCGACAGTGGAACGAGAGAGAGCGGGATTCAAAAGTATTCAGTGTCAGGAAGGCTACTGGCAAAGTCAATTTAGTCACACGGCAAGTGATTGGGAAAAGGAGCAGGCAAATGCATATATCTCCTTAGAGTGGTCTCCCTTGAAATTGGTAGATCTTTTAACCAGTGTTGTTCACAAGAAAGAAGACAATTCAACCGTTCACATTTTCTACCAAATACTGTGTGTAAAAGAAGCAGTGCACCCTACATGTAGACTACCCCTCGAATTATTATTCATACGACTATTTTCCTGGTATTTACCTATTAAACAATACACTCCTCACAAATGAAGAAAGAATGGAACAAGTAAAAATACTTAACGTAATTGGAAGACTTTTATTGATTTCTGATTAGTTGGAACTTATTGCCGCTGGGTGTAAAAATATGGAAATCTCTGAGATTATAGGCAAAACCTTAACGAAAGGCGCGAGGGTATTTGTGAGTAATTCTGGACGGGTGACATTTAGAAAACTGCAGCTAACATCAAATTCAATTTATTTTTACCACATACTGCTTAAGCCACGGTGCAAGGGGGTGTGTATTATTTAGGTATTTTCATGAACAGGTAGAATAAAACCCTAACTGATGGGAAATGACAAGAGATTGTATTTGTGTGACTATTTACCATCACATTGTCGTCACTATTCTGGTTTTACTCTCTTTTATATGTATGTATGTATACATCTTTTATAGGCATACTGGCAAATTTGGGTGTTAGAAATGGTCTTGAATCAGACTCGCTGACAACATTCCTCAAAGTATAAAAATCTCAAGGAACTCTGAGTTTATATTATATATACGCATCAAGACCCCAGGTGAAGTGTTTCAAACAGCTCGCTAAAGCTTGAGTATGAAGACGAGCAGCATGATGCTTTTCAAGGCATCTAGAATACCATCACGTATTTATCTAAAACCTGTCTTGACTACAACTAAACACTTTTGATACGTTTAACTTCTTAGTGAACTTTATGAGTACACGTATAATAATACTATCACGTATTTATCTAAAAACTGTCTTGACTACAACTAAACAATTTTGATACGTTTGACTTCTTAGTGAACTTTATGAGTACACGTATAAATAATACCATCACGTATTTATCTAAAAACTGTCTTGACTACAACTAAACACTTTTGATACGTTTAACTTCTTAGTGACCTTTATGAGTACACGTATAATAATACTATCACGTATTTATCTAAAAACTGTCTTGACTACAACTAAACAATTTTGATACGTTTGACTTCTTAGTGAACTTTATGAGTACACGTATAAATAATACCATCACGTATTTATCTAAAAACTGTCTTGACTACAACTAAACACTTTTGATACGTTTAGCTTCTTAGTGAACTTTATGAGTACACGTATAAATAATACCATCACGTATTTATCTAAAAACTGTCTTGACTACAACTAAACACTTTTGATATGTTTGACTTCTTAGTGAAGTTTATGAGTACACGTATAATAATACCATCACGTATTTATCTAAAAACTGTCTTGACTACAACTAAACACTTTTGATACGTTTAACTTCTTAGTGAACTTTATGAGTACACGTATAAATAATACCATCACATATTTATCTAAAAAATGTCTTGACTACAACTGAACACTTTTGATACGTTTGACTTCTTAGTGAAGTTTATGAGTACACGTATAATAATACCATCACGTATTTATCTATAAACTGTCTTGACTACAACTAAACACTTTTGATACGTTTGACTTCTTAGTGAACTTTATGAGTACACGTATAATATCGGTGAGCGATGACGTTACAAAAACTTTCTGTATTTTATATTTGGCTATTTGCAAACCTCTTCTGTTTGTTTATTTGTTTATTTACATATATTACCCATTTCTTGTTTAAAATGTTTTTCACTTACATAACTGCGGTCGGTTTTATGCGTGGAATAAACCGGAGCTCGGTGTATGAGCGGCCGTGGGCATGTTACTGATGAACTTTTTGTCATGTGATTTACAAATAAGCAAACCACACTCGTGGGAAACAAGTAGGTATTCTGCGAACGTAGACCGAGCAAACGGCCGGACGAACATCTCTGACCACTTATTGGCTCCATGAACTGTGTATGTATGTATGTATGCATGTATGTTTGCTGTTTTACGTCCATGATTTGTGAGAGCTGGGGTTGGGCGGGAGGACTGTAAAATTCCTGTCCAATGATTTGTTGATTTGTTTGATTTATTTCTGTGTTTGGTGATCTACGCCGTACTCAAGAATATTTCATTTATACGATGCCGGTCAGCATGACAAGGGGAGGAAACTCCGGCGCTGAATGGCCCATTTCCACAAAACTTTTGTGAAGTACATTAAACAAGGTGCACTGATAAATACACAAAGCTACTCTTACAGTGATATATTGTACAGTTGACATCGTTTTCATCGGTACACAGAACTGTCAGTATAGTGCATAAACATTGTGTATTATAACATTTCCAAACTGATTCCGTTACACAAAATTTTGAAAAAACTACGGTATTTTAGATACAGTTCAGTTTTTTTCAGCGTTGTGCTATGATAACTGTAAGTTCAATTCACGTAATCTTTTCCATTTAAAAGGCTGTACCGAAGAGTACAGAGTCATGGCCCTTTCGTGAATATCTCAGTATTCTTGCTCTTAAGAACAAGTCAAAACCGTAGAAACTTTGCTTCGTTCAAAAAGTGTAATTGTTGGCTTATTTTTTAATATGTGGACACGTCGGCAGCTTACACATACTAAAAAAAAATTAAAGCCCCCACCCAGACATGTAGAAAAAACAAAGCAAGTTGAAACCCCTCACGGAAAATGACTTCAATCTCCATAGGCCCTGTCAAGTTAATGTTTATATTAGGCCTCGGAAAGCTCATGTATTGGTTTTATGTCCATGAAATGTCGCTACTTTACTGTCATATAATACCGTACATTGGGCATTGGCGATTTTTTTTTTGAGTGGTGTTTTACGCCATGCTCAAGAATATTTCACTAATACGACGGCGGCCAGCAATATGGCAGAGCCCGGGGGGAACCCACGACCATCCGCAAGTTGCTGACAGACCTTCCCACGTATGGCCGGAGAGGAAGCCAGCATAGGCTGGTCTTGAACTCACAGCGACCGCATTGGTTAGAGACTTCTGGGTCACTGCGCTGCGCTAGTGCGCTAACCGACTGAGCCACGGAGGCCCCCTTGGCGAATTTAATACTATCTCTAAGTGCACAAGTTGAGTCATATAATGCTATACACTGGGCATTGGCGAATTTAGTACTATCTCTAAGTGTACAAGTTGAGTCATATGGCCATATAGCAAAAATCAAGAATATTTGATTTAATTAGTACTTAGCGATTTCATTCTCACTGAGTTAGCAAGCCAGGACAAAAGTAAGAAACTATCAAGGGCGCATTGTGTTGTAGACATACAGGAGCATGTATACGTGTATTTCATGCCTCATGGCCCATGAACAGTAGTTCATGAACACATGGAATGGCATTGATTAGTGCATTGTCATGATATGTTGCTATCAACTCGGGATAAATTGAAATCAATTGAAAAAAAATAAGTTATCTGAGTTGCCCTTTGACGGTCTACTTTGTCCTGTCTCAAATTCACTTTATTTACTTGAAGTTATAAGACACCTTGTTATGGTTGCGTAGTCTTTATTTATTTATATCCCCTTTTAACGGAGTTTTTCTGTAAACAGCCAAAATGCCACCATCACGCTGTTTGGATTCATGTAAAAATTACATAAAACTTAAGAGCAAAAAAGTTTATACGCTCTTTTAATGTATAGCTGTCATAGACGTTACAAGGAAAGTGAAAAATACCCGTTTGTGAACTATAATCCTGAAGATAACATCGCTTGAGGTTGAAATGGATACCCAGGAGATAAGCAGTCCAGCAAAAGCCTTGGTAAACTGTACTGAATGACCTGGAACATGTCAGTATTGATTGTAGTTGCTGTATGAGCGGATGGTACAATGTCACATAGCCGTGTGCGGCGTTATCGCCCAGGTCTAGCCACACTTATTAGTTGACAAAGCACGTTAGTGTCCCAACACTGCACCCACACATGCCCGTTCCCCCACCCCCACCCCATCCCCACCCAAGCCAGTATAATCATGGAAAAATAACCCTTTAGCTCAGTCTCGGATAACGTGATATATTTATATATTTAATTGGTGTTTTAAACCGCACTCAAAAATATTTCACTTAAACGACATTGGGCAGCTTTATGGTGGAAGGATACCGGACAGAGGTCGGAGGTATGCACGATCATTCGCAGGATGCTGCAGGCCTTTCCACGAGAGAGATTTCAATAACAGCAATAACCTTGACCCTGTGTTAAATGAAAACGCCGGTCAATTACCATCCAGCGTACAACTCTGAACAACAGCAAACAGCCACCCAACCTAATCGACAAATTGATGTATGAGAGGTGTTCAGGTTTTACCCTCCATGCTGTAGTCTTATATTACAATGAATGAGTTCCTCTCCGGCCGTAGGTGGGAAGGTCTGTTGGCAACCTGCGGATGGTCATGGGTTTCCCCTGGGCTCTGCCAGGTTTCCTCCCACCATAATGATGGCCGCCGTCGTATAAATGAAATATTCTTCAGTACGGCGTAAAACACCAATCAAATAAATAAATACAATGAGTGAGTGAGTGAGTGCTTGAGGTTTAACGTCGTGCTACACAATTGTTCAGTCATGTGACGAAGGAGGCCTTCGAGTTTACGTAATGTGCCTCCTTATTACAGGACATTTTCACCGCTCTTTTATCTGGTGCTGCTTCACTGAGACGAATTACCGAAGGCAAGTAAACCGCCCCGGCCGAGCCATTATATTGATACGGGTCAAGCAGTCGTTGCCCTGAATGCCGAACGCCAAGTGATGAAATTACAACTTCCTCTATTAAGGTCTTAGGTGTGACCCGACCCAGGATTGGCCTTGGATCTACCGCCCCCGAAGCGGACGCTCTACCAGCTGTGGTATTGGGGCCGGTATCTTATATTAGAATGGCTCCATCTGAAATAGTGTCGCCTAAATGCAAGGTACAACATGGAGCATTCATTTACGGCTGCACGAGAACGCCGGACAAGAACAAACCAACGTAAAAATTTGAACTATGCGCTTACGCCGGCAAGTAATCAACGCTGAAATTTCGAATTGTTACACCATTCGAAATCCTTTCAGAAAGGCGTTAAAATTAGATAATCACGGAAAGAAGCAAACATTACCAACACTAATTCCCGTAGACAAAAGATGTAGGCCTATATAACAAGACTTTGCATATTATTATTATTATTATATGAAAGAGAAGTAGATGGCAATGTCATTACCCCAACGGTATAGAAGCAATAACTGCTAAACCGCCCTCAAATTCAGAATCCTCAACACCTGTATCTCATACTAGTTGTATTTTTTCGCTACAACTGGCCAATGAAGTACCTGGTAGGTCGCACAAGGAATTAGCCATTGGGCACGATGACGTCGGCGCTTAAGCTTCCCTAGACTCGAAACAAGGGGAATTGAACAAGTGTACATAAAACAGTCAATATGTGCTGACTTTTGTATAGTTTACATGTACCAGTTGCAAATTGTTGTCAGCGAAGTTTTATGAGACAGTAGAGCGAAAATATTCTGATAGAAGTACAAACTATATTAACACGCAACTTACGAGTTGATGCTAAATCTGACACGGTTAACACGGAAGTTACGAAAAAATGTAGGTAAAGATCTCAGTTCTACTACCCTTTCAGTTCTTCGTGGACGTGAGGAATGAATACATAAAGTCTGATAAATGCATAATGTAAAATAACAAGACCCGCTGGTGCTACATCGTTTTTCCTTCTGGGTACATTCCATGGCGTAGCCGCTACATAGCCTAGATGCTGTTTAGTAATTGTATATGCACAGGGGAGGGCACCCCCACTTAATCATCCAAGGCTCAGATTCCATCAGGAAAATGAGATGTGCAGGTGTATGATTCAGGCAGAGACATGGCGTTGGAAATACACTAAAAAAAGCCGCTACAAAAATATATTACATACACATAATACCATATCTGAAGATATAATCATGTAGTCATGAGTATTTCCTGTTCTCCGTTTATTGAATACTCAGTCATTTATAAATGCCTAGTCACATCCAAACTTCTCACGTGAAAACAGCAGTTCAGTCCGATTGTTACAGATCCGCCTTGGCTAAAGAGGTAGAGGGTTGGAAGGGACCCATAAACCGAACTGAGGTCATTCACAAAATATTCATGCGTACGGTGTTAAAGCCAGACACATCAACAGACACATGTACTTACACAGCAAAATGTACAATGCAAATATTGCTGAATTGTTTCCTTTTCTTTGGCCAGCACGTACGCGCAAACATCTGTAAACTGATCGGTCTGGTTTACAATGACCATACTGAAGTCTAAGCCTCCTTGATGACAAGTCGAAAAACAGGACCTGCTGTTTAGGTGGAATTCCGTCATAACCCTGACTCACATTCCTGTTTTTAGCACAACTTCCGCTAACGGCTTAAACGATTTGGGCTTATCATTTCGCGTATCACTTGAGCAATTATGTTTATTTAGTAAGGAAAGTATAAAACTTATTTATGGGGTAAATACGTATGTTATCTCCATATGATCTGTGTGCACACAAGAGTTGCGCCCCGCAACCCTCAGATAAGGCAGCTTACATTCTACCCGTACAATGCAGGTGTACGACCTTATGCGTTAGGAAACAGATCTTTACCCATACATCACTGTGGAAGGGGATAACAAAACCGATGTGTAAATATGATTTGCGCTAGATAACCGGCTAAATATTCAGTACAAACCGACTTGCTTTCCTGTGACTCACTGTGATTGTACTAGGGCAAGCACTTGCTAGACATGTGCGACCAGTTGCCGACTATCACACTATCTTCGCTGCTCTGATTTTACTCTCTATGCTGTTGCATTTGATACTGTATTCCTGTATAAACCAGGATTCTGCTGGTTGACTAAGCATCCCCGAGGCCTGGTCTCACTACATTGTCATTGTGTGTTAATTATGATGGCAACATAGTAGTTCAAGTTATTTTTGACCAGTGGCGTGTAATAAGTTGTAGGTAACATCGCTGCATATTTTTTAAAGATAATTCTGCTTAAGCCATGGTGCCGGGGTATGTGTACTCTGGTGCGATTTAAGCATGTACATGGACGGTCGGAATAAAACCCTAACTGAGGTAAATTAAGCACTTTACAACACATACATTTCTTTCGATACAAGAAGAATACTTTTTGAAAACGCAAAATAATTGTCATTACTTTTTTTAATTACACAAAATAATGATGAGCAACAGATTAGGCGAATTGCAAAAGTTTCGCATTAATTCCAAACATAAACAGTGCAGTTCACCCCAAAAGCAAGTCCCCCCCCCCCCCAAAAAAAAAACCACAATGTTTGACAATTACCAAGATATTTGTCCAATCGTTGTGAAATTTTGCACACAGCGTCTCAGTAATCAAGTGAACACACTGTAGCAAGGATTACCCTATAGCTACAGATATGTTTTAATAAACATGCGCAAGCGCATTATCTGTCGGATTTCGAAAATTTTACAAACAGGTTGAAGATAATTTTGACTACCTGTACGACCAGATAATGTTAAAATCTGTTGTAATCATCACGCTTTATATCACACTGAGACATCGAGCTCACATCTTGTCAGTGAGGCGTGTGGTCCGCATTTAAGGGATGACTAACCACTCTTCCTGAAGCAGATGTCTAACGTCATCAAGATCGGACACCATGGTAGCATGGCGATACACCGCTTGTTTCAACTGTCCTCACAAATGTTCAATGGGATTGAGATCATAGAAATTGGCGGTCCATTGCCTGTTCTCAATGCTCGAAGAAGACATTTATCACTCAGGCACGATGTGGACGAGCATTGTTGTCCATAAAAAGAAATCCATTGCCGTCTTGAATCTGTTGTAAAATGTTCAAAATCCGACAGATAACGCATTTGCGCATGCTAATTGGAACACATCTGTATCTTCAGGGTAATCTTTGCAACAGTGTGTTGACTTGATTACTGAAATACAGTGTGCAAAATTTCACAACGATTGGGCAAATGTCTTGGTAAATGCCAAATACAGTTTTGGGTGGATCTTACTTTTGATGCACTGTTTATTTTGGACCTTTCGCTCGCGGTGATGGAAAGTATTACACTAAGGCGATACCCATAAAACTCCCCTTACAATCTGAACACTCGTCTAAGCTGTTACAGTTACAAAATTATCCCGCCCCCCATTGTTTCCACCCCTCCCCCAGAACATCTTACGTCAATCGAAAACGAATCAAGCATCAGGAGAAATAACATTAAAAACTGTCTGTAAGAATGTTTAGTTTTTTAATATTTCATAAATTGTTACAATTCTTAGGTGTGCTTTGTGGATTGGCAATGGCAAGGTATCCAAGTATTAAATAATTTTCCCCCCTTCTATACACCTACCAGCGAATATCTAAATCGTGGGCAATGAAACCTATTCCAACATCATCAGCTCTGTTTCGGGTAAGATAAACTTCCGAGATTGTACCAAAACACCAAAAAGTTCACGCATTTGAGTGCATTTAGCTCTTTTTTTTAAAAAAAAGCCTAAAAACTCAATGAATATCTTTACACATAGTTTTCAGCTATCCATCTGATAAGTCTTGTCTCTTTGCTAAGGTTTCTTTCACTATAACGAATATTTGAAGCCGGAAATCAAAGACAGGAAAACGAGAGTAAATATTTAAGTATTGTCCGCCCAAGCCGATAACCTAGGGTTGTTAATAAATGATTAAGGCAGTTGCCATGCTAGAACAAAGAACGGCTTAGGAAAACATGGATTTGATAGTGTTTTATCCTCGCCTGTGTTTATCACAGTCCGTCGAAAGAATTACATCAACACTCCTTCTAGATAACATGACGCTAAAGCCGCTTGAATGCGTGCTTTACGTTCCTGCTCTCTGTTAACCCTGTCATACATTCCTCAGACGTTTAGATTATGCGTTCTGTCTTTCACGTGTTTCTAATTGAGCACATCATGACTTTATCAAATTACTTTAAGAGAAAAATACGACTCAGCTTACTTTGCTTTAAAGCCACAACCGACCATATTTAAATAACATTCAAGCAGATAAATTATGAGTAACCAGGCGAATATAGAGAACTTCTTGTCGGAGAAGAAAGAAATACTGTTTTTTTTTTCTTCTAAAAAATATCTTCCAGACATCTTCGTTTAGTCCTTCAATGTATGGATTTTTCTTTTTTTCTTTTAACTTCGTGCGGGTGTTTTGTGGTTAATGACGTCACTGGTTAGGTTTCAAATCTCAACTAAGGCGGGCCATGACGACAATTTTGCAAGGTTTTGCTTTGGGACATTCCAACACATCTGGGTCAATAGACACCATAAACTTCTTCTTCATGAATGACAAGAATTTTTTAAGTCGCATATTTTAAATCCTGTGGCGACTGTGTTTTGAATATTCGTAACGGAGATATCTGATGGTATCCTCTATGAAATTGTAAAAACGATATTGAATCCCAAGCTACCACCCATATACACGAACATTCCCATAACTCTATCGGTTAGCACCCATCTAGGGTTAGGGACGCGCAGGCTTCTGTGTTATTATGGTTACGATACACGTATTTACATACTGTAAACTGTACAACTGAAAACTTCAACTATACCTGTCCAATCAAACCATGACATACGTGTGCGCATGTACACGAACAGTTACAGTAGAATCTTAACTTGAAAATGTCACACCTTAAAATGAGTTGGGTAATTTTTTTTATTAAAAATTGTTGTTTTCGAATTTTTAAGTTACGTGTGACCATTTCCGAGCTATAACACTCTCGTCTGGTTATAGTTGCTGTGCTGTGGCTTTTTATACACTATAAGATTTATGACAAGGTCACAATTTATTACATGACCTTCGAGCACTGTTACCCATAATGCAAAAACCTGACCTGATGTGTGATTTTTCTTTATTAAGATTAACACGCAAACGAGTGAGTGAGTAAGTGCTTGAGGTTTAACGTTGTACTTAACAATTTACGAAGGGGTCGAGGGAGTGCGTGTAATGTGCTTCCTTGTTGCCGGACGGACTTCCACCACTCTTTTATCTAGTGCTGCTTCACTTCAGTCGTTGTACTATCCCCTTCATGCAGAATGCCAAGCAAGGAAGTTACCACACAAACGACAGATAACAGCAGATAGTATATAAATCAGCATCACATGAGATTTATGAACACAGCTATGAATGAACAAGCTTAAAATCAAAATCTTTTTTCATATATATGAACGCGGAATATCAGGATTTACTTAACATATCAAAAGGTTACACTTTGTAACATCCCATTTCTCATTACACCCCAGTGTGAGTACAGAAACCTATATCTGTTATGTAATACCTCATGTTGGCTTCCTCTCTGGCCGGACGTCGGAAGTTTTGCTCGCAATATGCGGATGGTCATGGGTTTTCCTCGGGATTTGCCCGGTTTACCCCCGCCATAATGCTGGCCGCCGCCATATAAGTGAAATTGTTTTCAGCTCGGCGTAAAACACCAATCAAATCAATGAATAAATAAATAAATACCCTCGATATTGTTCATATTAAGGTAAACAGGATAATCTGCTCAGAAGTTCTTGCCCCTTGGGTCATATATTTTACGTGTCTTTCTAACAATATTATCTTTATATTTGCAGTTTCATTGTAATTGCTTAAAAACGACATTAACACTTACGTTAAATAACAAAAATGATAAATTCTGCGGCATTGACCATTAATGCTATTGTCAGAAGTTGCAGTTGTGACTATCGTGAACAGCTCAAACACGTCTGAACACTTATCTATAAATATCACCATCCAGCCACAACACAGGTTAATATCAAATCACCAAAAATGGTAAATACTGGAGAAAGAAAGCGATTGGCTTATATATGGAGAATTAATAAGCACGTTGTCGGACGTTGTAGTTTAGGTTATCGTGGCCGGGTTAAACAGTTTCAAAATCATGTCGAATTAAAAGGTGTGATAACTACTGTAGTTGAAGAAGGCCTGTAAAAATAGAATACTGGCATGCATGAACTTATACGGCAGTACCCAAAGACGATTAATTTTCCATACATTTTTCTTAATTTTAAGTCATCCCATATGTTATCACATGCTTATCAAATCGACACGAAAGACAGGCAGAAAAGAAACAGCAGAATTTATTTATCGTATTTTACTTTGCAAAAGAGTTAGATTACCTTTCATCAAATCTATGCATCGAGGCAAACATTCGTATACCAGTCGTCAACCAATATGGACGTTCCAGGTCAATAATTGCAAAGATGCCGCAATTCAATATATTTAAAACGTGATTTTCTTTCAGTCTTAATATACGTTTATTTAAATTTTATTTAGTTTCATGATTGGTGGTGTACTTGATACGGTTGAGTTGATACGGAATGTAAGTCTTCTGTTGTAAATTTACCACACTTCGCCAAATGCTCGACAAACACGAACTTCCTGGCAAAAACAACAGCTGTACAAGCGTCAGTTGTACTCAATGTTTATCCCCCCTCTGAGTCAAAAGTAGACATCTGTGGAAAATAGTGTCAGTGGCTGTATTGGAATATCAGGGGATTTTTTTTGTATAAAATGGTTCGATTGTTTCAAGGAGGAGAACCTGTTTTAAGGAATGTCGCCTTGGTCTGCGTGGGCGGTACATAGGCCCGACAGAAATCGGCTACGTCATGGAAAAACCGGCTGATGATGACAATGTTGATGTACCCCTTCTTTATGCTTTTAAAGTAAATTTTGTCTTGCACATTATCGGTTCATTTCTTTCAGTGTTCGAGAAGCATTTCAGCACTTGGTTTCCACATTAAGCAAGATGGACACAGTTGTCAAGAATCTGTACTGAAAATGTCTATTACACACCCAGAGCATCGGCTTTGTTTTAACCAGGTTTTTGAAACCTGCTAACTGCTTTTTTCATGCGTGAAGTCTCGATATAATATTTTCTTTGGCAGGGCCAGCCTTGTCTTTGCGCAAACCGCCCACCTCATCTTCTGTTAGACTTTTTCTAAAACTGGAATGCCATAATTCATCTACGTTTTTTGCTTATTACGTTTTACTTCAATTCGTTGACAAGGACATACCGAATACATACATATACTTAGAGAGAGCAGTGGGTTTGTACAGTTAGAATAAATACCATTATGACGAGGAATACTAAACAGATGCACTCCACCTCAAATACAAAAATACAGTACAGTGTAAAATTCAAAAAAATTCGTGGATGGTTTGGGTTTGAATGTTGGCGTCGTAATAGACATTAGTGTACCAACAGTCAACCATAATGGACATTCTGGGTGAATAATCACCAGGCCGCAATAAAAAAAAATCTCCAGAGATTAAGAAACTATATAAGGTAAGGCATTTGGATAAATTCATACAAACCGAAGCATGAAGTCAACAGTTTTCATTACACCGATGTAAAGGCAAAAAGAATGCTCTAGGGAAGTAAAATTCAATCAGATTGCAAACCGAATCCGAAGTTGTAGTTATAATCAAGATATGTATTTCAGCTGCAAGTTTTCATAATGTATATCGAGCGTTCATGTTCATATGATAAATATATGGATCTGATCGCCCCGGGTTAAGCGAAATTATACGCAGTTATGGAGGAGAATGTCCAAGATTCTGTACACTCCGTCCATATTTACTAACAAGAGAACTGTACTTATTTTAGAACTTAAGAAAAAGAGTTAAAGGTGTTTGATGGCACGCCATTGGCACACCGATTTTGACCGTATTAACTTGTTATTTTGAGTGAAATCACACAAAACAAGCACACAGATCTAACAAATGCTAAGAAATGAATGATGGATAAAGTTATGTTAAAAAACAGCCAACCTTTTAAACTGCGATTTTCTTCAACGGTTAACATAACATTGACGGCAAACAAAATATTAAACCTCATATACAGAACGCTTTGGTATATTGCTGTCCAAGTAAGGATAATCGAACCTATATCCCTTTGACTTATATTACTATTCACCTATTTAGTTCAGAACAGTTCAGAATTAGTGTACTTCCGAAAAACGAAGACTTTACCTGGGCTCCATATTTTGGCATTTAATTTTGTCGTCATCAAGAGAAAAATGATTGAATTGTGTTTCCTTTTTCGGAGATACACCACAAGTGAATTAGGTAAAACTTACTTGTTAGTGTAAATATGCTCTTCTAGAATGTCCGAGAATAATGTGGTAGCAGACTTAGTTAAAAAAAAAACCATTGGAGGCCATTTTACCAATGTGATAACTAGCAATGATCTTTGAATTCATATATAAATCTATTCTTCATTCTGTTATATTTCTATCTAACGGAGTTTATTTGTTCGTTGCCTTATACTCGAACCATGTTTAAACCAACTCGTAATTTATGCAATCAAGAACACGCATACTGAAGACTGGTTCTGTACTTAAACTCACACAGCCTAACATCTTCCTTACGTGAGGTAAACTGACTTCCTGACCCACGCCTAATTACGACCCACCCACGCGACTAATGGTCCGATCAGAACAGCTTCCAAAATTCCACAGGATATTAACAAAATACAAAAAAAAAAGCTTTCTAGCATATTTTCTGGCATGATACAGACGCAGTTGTATTTGCCGTGAATGTTATGTTAACCGTTGAAGAGAATTGCAGTTTAACTGTTGACTGTTTTTTAACATAACTTTATCCATCACTCATTCCTCGTCCTGATGTAACAGCACTGCTGGTAAAACATTCACTCTTCACGTGACAGGAGGGAGAAGGACTTCAGCAGTGAGAACCTGTTAGCGCTACGCTAACGGGAATTGGTCCCAGGGGTACACAAGCACTCAGTGTTTGTGTTTATTGTGGTCAACATATCGGGAGAATCTAAACACACATGCACACTCTGTTATCTGTGATCAATAGGCAAACGCCACCTTTCAATAAAGAACGCATCATCTCGAAGACAATATTATGCAGATTCTAAATATGTTTTTTTGTGATTTTCTTTCAGATTTTTATTTTAATAAATAAAATGCAAAAAAGTGTTGTTTTTTTTAAAATGGAATATTTGAACAATATTAAACAGGGAGAAGCAGACTAGCTTGTATATTTCAACATGCAAATGTACATAATAATCCAACATGAATATAACTGAAAGTAGACATTTACCAATCACAGGGTGTTTTGAAGCCTAAAAAGAATCGTTGAAGTCATTTGCTTTAGCTTCTTCAACAAGTATATATATAACCTTAGCTATTATTCCCATTTAAATCACGGTAAAAATTTTAAAAATCCTATGACAATATCTCGAATCAGCTAGAAATAGCCATATAAACGATGCAGATTTTATTTTAAGTGGCCTGTGCCTTTTAAAAAAAATTTGTGTTTAATTGTCTTTTAAAGCCAAGAAAGTCAAGGATAGTCCGGAATAAACCATTAGTGTTCATCAGCCACTGACTTAAAGCAGCAGTATCACAACGGGGAGCTTTATACGCCCCCATCCCTCTTTTGTTGGGTACCTGGCAATGTTCGGTGTTTTTTGTCACAGATATAAAAGACTGCAGCGCATGGAGTAAACCACAGTGCTGACAACAGTTTCACAGTTGGTAAATGGTCACACACAATACCGGTAAAATCCGGCTCTTGTCACCATACATCAGAAAGGGCTTATAACAACACACTGAAATGCTGGCTTCTGCAGAATTGGGTTAAAAATACAGTGCTGTTAACTGTTGCACATTAGACGTTAGTGATCTGGAGATTCCTGAACACCTAAAATCGGAGTGGAGTTCACCTTTAACATGACGCTTATAAAAGATGTCGACAAAGTTTTCCAACAAATGGCTTTATTTAAAGTTTGAAAAATTTTCCGAGTACAGTTTTATTGTAAGTGAATTTTGATGGGATGTACAGACTTATGTTTGACTCATAATTTGGCTTAATCCTGCTAAGCGAAATACAAGAAAAAGCGGACCTCAGATATATATTCGGAATAACGACTACTGACACACCACCATGATACAGGACTTGGATAATATACTTGGTTTCATTCGTTCGTCTAGAACATTTCTCGCACGTTTCCATCAGCATTGAAAGCTACATTGGCTGCTTCTATTTAACATGGATGCGTCATATATTGTGTTTTTTTTTTTTTACTTTGTGCACTTTCTTGGATCTTACGATTGTTTTGGAGCGTACATATACGTTATGGCTGACGGCTGGTATGTGAATGTTTTTGCCCACGTCTATATCCACATCCTCGTGACATGTCGGCAATGAGACATTTAACAGAGAATAAACTACATTCTTTTTTTCCGGTATAAACCAGCCGGAACATTCACACAGGAAAACAGAATTCTAAAACCGTCGTATGTTTTTGTACGGCATTTTTATTTCGAAATTGCTGTTAGCGATTGTACTAATGAAATCTCGTTTTTTTTTATCGGACTTTTTAAACTGCGAAGGAAAATGAATGAGTTTCCACCTGCTTACATACCTGTGTGAAGTTCGTTATGTGTAGCTTCGTTTCCAGATCGAGGTGAGCCGTTAATCCATCATGCAGGAAACCGCAAGCTCGTATTAGATGAACCCGACTTACAGGCCGTGATAAAAGTTTTCACTGGACAGGTAATTTTCGTGCCTTGATTAAAAATGTTTTACCCCTATCGTATTAGTAAAACATCATTAAGTGTGACATTAAACGACAAGGAAATGAATAAGACAAACAAAAGGATATACGTGACAAGAGCTTAAGGAAATTCAATACAGAAATAATAGGACGCCGAAAACTGAAACCGTTATTATGACTCTATATTTCCGCTTTCATTTTGCCATCGTCTACATCACATAACTCCGGTTAAAGAAAAATCCGAAACACTGAATCATATTGAAGTTTTCTTTTTCTAGTTACTTTACTTGTGCATTGTGTTAAAGTTGTCAGTGGAACTATGCTACTTTGAAGAAAATGCACAGAGTGAAAATTGACCCTAATAATATTAGTACTGTTTTCAGAATATACGGTGACTGGAAAAGACTTGAAGTCTAGTGTCTGGGTTGGATATTTCGTGAGGCAGCGAATCAGATATACTGGTACTGGGACTGGTCTCCTCTAATCGAGCACTGCTGTAAAATGTCACACATAAACCATAAACCGAGAATCCTCCCCGAAACCTTGTCCCTTTGCCTGGTTGGAGTGGTGAGTAATTTGCAACTGATTAATCCTTTACAAGATCGGCTATAAAAAAAAAACCCTCAAGGAGATAAATTGGCAAGAGGTCGTATTTCACCGGTTTCGTGTGACCATTTGCCAACACGGCCGTCGCTACTCTTGTTTTACTCTCCATACTGTATTTTATACCAAGTAGTGTTGGAATAGATGTGAACGTGCAAGGAAAGAAGCCAACCACACGACTGCACCACTACATGTGAGTTTTGCTACACAGAGCCACAGGCTTTATATAATTTGAACGATCGGTCTTATTGCTTTAAGGAGAATGTTAAAACATTAAGAAAACCAGAGTTTATGCCATACCACCCAAAATATCGGATATATGAAATATTCCAAAACAATGCACAGATTACAAACAAGTTAAATACGTAAATATTGGTTTTATATACTGATGGGGAGTTATGAATATGCAGATTTGTTTAGTTCTTTCTTATAGTTTGATTGATGTACACAGTTAAGTTCAATGAATTTGTTTATTTAGTTTAGGTATATCCAAGTTTTACAAATTAAGTCCCCTTAATGGCTTGAAAATAATTTCGATAATTGTAATTCTGCACAGGAAAGATGTAAATTGCATAAAAATGCCTAAATAATGATTCATAGAATGTAGAAACGGTAGGGATTAATGAGAAGATGTCTAAATGTTAACGTTATTGCATAAAATTCCCCTTTGCACAATTCTAAGAACAAGAGCAAGAGAGATAAATGTATACTGACAAACATATTTCTTATATATAATGTGTAGAGTATGTAAAGGCTACAAAAAAACCAAACAAATGAGTAGAGATCGATCGCGAAATACTTGTCACGAAAGTTGTTGACGTTTTTTCTTTTCTTCTTTAAAAATTTATACGAATAAAAAGAGGGATGGGTTGCTGGTATACGATTCATTTTCCTACATTCATTCAACACGGTTGGCATTAATATTTTACACTGAGAGAAAAGTTTGGTTTACCTGACTAAAAACGTCTGAGTTATACATATATTGGCTAATTCAACTCAGAAAACTGAGTCATTAGGTCAGATGAGATCAGAGTCATGAAACTCATCTGGTTATACTGTTGACTCAGTTAATCGGAAAACTCACAGGAGTCTTTTATGTCTCCGCTGATCTAGTCATGTGACTTGCCTCAACTGTATAACTCAGACGTTTGAGTCAGCGGACACAAACTTTTCTCTCAATGTACGACGTCCCGCCAAAAATCAAACTGGATATATGCTCAATTAAGTTCACTGAATCGAATTTGGCATGAACACATTTATGCAAACAAAATATTCAGCTCAGAACGTGTTCAGCTTGAGCGACTGTAGTGATATCACAGATGTATAGTAAGCAGACCGATTCATGTATTGCTTGTGTTTTCGTGTTCCTGTTAATCCAAGCTCACTGTGTTGTCCATAAAAAAGACTTGATGTTCGCCTGTGTGTGATTTTTTAAATTGTTAAAAATCTACGTCACTCATTGGTTACATCAGTAAGTCAGCTTACCCTATATATATGCTCACAGTTGAAAACTGCTTGTAAATCGTTTTAAATTTCGGAAAATAAACTATAGGCCCGAGAGTTGCCCAATGAATTTACTCATGAAAAAGAAAAGAAATATAGCTTATTAATCTAACTTTTTGTCCCAGTGAGGTTTTAAGCGCGGAGTTTGGAGTGTGGTTTAACACAACAACAAAAACAAAATTATAAGTTAGTTATATAAAAATGACATACAATAAACTTTCGTGACATTTTGGTTATAAATAAATATAAAAGCTGACGGTGAACGTAGATGCTTCTTAAGCTTACAACGACCTGCCTAAAAACGCAGAAGGAAAAAGGAGCCTGATAACGGTTAAATCAATTTGAATCATAAGAAAGAACAGTATACAGTTACTGCTGTGTGTTTTTAGCATTATCCAAATTATACAAAGCAAAAACTGGGGCTGGTCAGGATAACTCCCAATTACAGACTATATGTGCTTGAAAAAAAAAACCCATATGTTTGTTACTGAGGACAAAAGTGTAAGAGAAACTATGGTGAAAAAATTATACGGCTTAGTCTCCACGCCCTTAATCATACGTCATATCGGAGTTTTCCCATGTCGCTATAATTGAATTACCTACAATGTCTCTGGTAAACCAAACCAGACTGGGTGTGTGAATGGAGAGTTAGCTGTCTACAAGAAACCAGAGGGTACGAGCTCGTGTATGGTGCATTTCACCCCCAAAACACGCCCATTTACGAAAACTGGCCGACTTTATTTGGAAGTTGATGAGTGTGCCATTGTGATCCACGTTAGATGTATGCTATTTAAAAATAGGTCATCGCGTCAGATCTTCATTAACCATCGTCAGTATATTTAACTATAAAGGCGCATGCCGAGTTGTCCCATTGCACGATCAAGTCCTGGCCAATCACAGTGGCGCAGAGCAGCCTGGGTTAAAGGTGTGTGCAAGTATGTGTTTGGTTACGATTATGGCGTCTCATGCAAGCCTGATTGACGGATACGTATAAACAACTGGCGGGAATGGTGGTGAAATACAGTGTTTCGCTTGACTTAACTCTTAATGTCTGTTTCCTGCATGTTTAGATTCAACTCCACTTCGACCTCCACACCTACGCTTTCCCCCCACTCGTACATGTACCTCCTGGTTTCATATCCTTCGTCTTCAACTAAGAGATTACAGCACTAAGGGCATAGTTTTATGGCTGGAGTAGTTACTGAATTACTGGCTGCTTTATAGTGTTTATGGCCACAAATTTTTTTTTACATAAGCGTTGGCCTTCGAGTCTAGAACATTGTCTGCAAAAAGCCTGTAATGTATTCAGCCGTTTTAGAAAAACACGAAATAAAGTAAACTACAAGGATTATAAACTTTGCAACTGTAATATGAAAAATTCCTAATTGGATGATGAAAACAATAAAGTTTCAAAGGAAATGATGTCATTTGGTTTTACATGCCAGCTTAATAAACTATAGTTCAAAAGCAAAGAGTTCTATGATGCTTTTTCATGTCACAAACGTCCATGACTTTCCACAGAAAAAAGAGAAGATTTCTAAATATGATTGTAAAAAAATGTTTCACTGCCTATATGAAAAAAATATCATATAATGAAATAATTTTTTTCTCTTAGAATTGCACATAAGTCCCAGGGAGTTATATTATGTCAGAGCGTGTCTTCAGCCTCGTGACATAACGAGAACTGTTTGTCAGCGTAGGGAGCACCATCTGTCTTCACGAAACCGTTTACCACCAAGACGCCACCTGTCATGTCGACGTTTGCTCTGCCTATCATGACCATGTCATATTGCCAGAAGTAAGCCATGGAGGCAAGCCAATCTTCAATGTACCCCTAACAGCGTAATTGGCCCTGGAGTTTTTTTGCGGACCGGTGAGTCACGAAGAAGCGATGCGTAATGGACGACTCTGGCAGTTGCACCTCCCCGTAAACTACACACTTAGGCACAGTTAACGCCAGCCACACGTCTTGGGTGGGTTTAACATAACTTCAATACCTATATTCTAACTACTTTTTTAAACACAGGTTATAGTTTATCTTTTGGAAGAGGTTAGTGGGCAGCTTGCAATACTTTAGTTTCATTCAACCAGTACGAAAATGGTAGTGAAATGTCTACAACATTTGCAAGGATTCTGATTGCTCTTGTAATTGTAAACGTCTTCGTTCGTTCATCATACAGATAATTAAAATCTCTTCCTCCCCTCAAATTAAGCACAACGGAGCGTTTTCCTTCCTTATCCCGGAATTACATGTTATGTTAGAATCGATCTTATATAGGCCTATACATATTATCCAGTGTAGGTTTACAATACATGAAACAAATCAACCGCTGATGTTAGTATTTTAGTATGCATAGGGCTTCTAGTATTTAATGTAACGATTTTTAAAAATACGTTTTGCTACATTTCTATGTCTATATATTCCTTTCAGACAGGTAGACGAAGAATTCGAAAGTTTTGCATTTTTTAAACAAAATACACTCTTCCCATCTCTGATGCCTGCATATAGTGAAGTAATGGGCGTTCAGATGAAACCTAGAGTAAATGATACTGCCACATTAGCTCCCTTTAATGAGTATGTGCTACACAGACCACCAAATGTAACAATATTGGAAGAAAGAGCGCACAAGCAAAAAATTATCTTCCAGCGATCTGCGGATGGTTGTGGGTTTCTCCCCGGGCTCTGGCTGGTTTCCTCCCACCATCATTCTGCCCGTCGTGGCATAAGTGAAATATTCTTGATTATTTAAGACATCAATCAAATATTACTGTATAACCAACAGAGAAGATTATGCATCTGTATTTCTCCTGATGCAAACATTATCACCGTATTGGGTGAAAAACAGTCTAGGGTAAGGCGTTCAAAACCAGTAAAATAAGACTGATAAGCGCGTATTTTGGAACAGTGATATCCTTGGATTGTCTTGAAGCCTTGCTCGGCCAAACGCTATTACATCCTCTCCTGCAATCGTAAACACCAGTAAGCGGTAGTTACCTGTTAATGTCGTATTTCTTTGCTTAGTGGTATCTGGTTCAGCCCTGTGTAACGAAAAAAAAAAAATAAAAATCTCGACTATGACGTAAAACACCAGTCAAAAGCAGAAGAATTTAACTACTTACTTGGCCAATTTTACCACATCCTGTGTCGTAAAAATTCAATGTAAAACATATTTACGCCTAATATCAACCATTCTACACTAATATGTTACACATTCCGAACACGAACTGAATGACAGGCCATAAGGTAATGCGCCCACACTCTCGTATGTAAGAACCAAACACTATAACACGGGCTATTTTCTCTGTTGATTCGGCCGTCAAACTCTGATATCCATTTGGTAAATTAATTAACTAATCGATTTTCTTTATTTCGTTTATTTATTTATTTGTATGATTAGTGTTCTATGCAGTACTGAGATCTGAAGACCTACATACGACCGGACAGGAAACCAGCATGAGTTGGACTTGAACTTAGGCCAACCGCATTGGTGAGAGACTCCTTAATAGTGTGCCGTGCCGGCACGCGAACCACTCGGCCATGGATATCATTGGTTATTATTAATTGATCTCAGGCCTGTAAGAATTCGTTTCTTTAGTATTTAATGGTAGCTTAGCGCCCTATTCAAGAATATTACTCGCAGGAAACCATTCAAAGTCCAGAGAAAATCAGCCTCAGCCAGGCACCTGAAATACCTCTTAAAACATCCGAAAGATCACTTGGAAGGTTGTAAATACTCGCCCTCATCAGTCATGGGAGAATCGTCTGCGGCGAAAGCAAATTTATGCGAATGAGTTATGTATAGTCTTCTAACAATCGTTTTGAGACACAAAACGTAATGTTAATTACATCATATAACGGTAATGTTAACCCCAGTCTCATCCCGATTTGGTTTACCTTCTGTATGCGACGACGCGGTATTTGATTTAGAAATGTGTTTCCTCGGATATTTGTTAAACTTTCTACAAAGGTCTACCTAAAGTTGATGATCTGAGTGAAAACTTTCTTTGTTGGAAAATCAGGGATTTTCAGGAGAACGCCGCCCCTTGGCAGAAAATGCAACGGAAGCCCGTTAAAACAAACTATAGACGTCTCTCTTATACGAGAATTTCTTTTATTTTGATTACATCGTCTTGTTCAACATTTGTACAAGAGGTAATAAAGTATAAACATATAACAAAAGCGCTTTTATGTAGAATAAAAATATGCATTCAATAAATTCTTTTAGACAGGTCACAAGCCTGCAAACGTATATCTTCGTATCACATTTGTCCACCAGGTGGCAGCTCTATACGACTCTCTCACTCAGAGATAATCGGTACATCTAAACGTTTTTGACGTGAACTTCCGTAGAGAATCCGTTACCGGAATATAACATCTACAGACCTCGGATTGTCGTCTGCAAGGCTTGTCGCCTACGTCAGGATTTAATGAACAATTTAAGCCCTGGATTGTGTCAAATAAAGCGCTGCTATGCGATGCCTGGCATCTTTGAGTTCGCTGTGGGCAAAAAGTTACCCGAAACCAATGGCAAATGATTGCCATGGCAGACTTTTTTTATGTTTACGTTGTGGATATAGAATTTGAATTCGTCATATATAGAGGTACACAATTCAGCAGCATTGTATATGAATTGGCCACATCTATTATTACTCATTAGGCGTCATGTACGAAAGACAGAAGCAAACATATACAGCAAGGAAAATGAACTAAAAAAACTGCTTCGCCATATGTTTATATACATACATTATATGTCAGTGACAGGGCACAAAACCAATCATCCTTTTACCCATGGGTGACTTAACATAATTTTCATGGGCCTCTACTGATACTGGCCTCGTTCTGGGTAAATCCACGGTACTGTCCTTTAATTCTTAATGCCACTTTCATTGATATCGTCTTGAAGAAGTTTGTCACCGAACTAGTACATTGGTTATGTAATATAGGCTACAGTGAAAACACGTAGAGAGACGCACGAGTGGTAATAGAATCCCATGAGCCTCGTTCTGAATATGCCGTTGATAGTGGTAAGATCCATTGTCAGGTGGCTTTTGTTAGCACTGGTAGGTGCTTCAGGATTTTAATTCAGGAACTCAAGTCTTGCGCCTGAAAAACGATAATAAATGTTGTAATCGGTATATGACTCTAGTAGATTAACAAGTACGAGTATAATCATGGAGGTATAGTTATATGTACCTCCATGGTATCATTAGGTACACTGATAAATATGCTAATAACATAAAAAAAATTTAAATTTTAACATTACAATGTTATAATTAGACGATTGTGCATAAAACAAAAATAACTGGAGAAGAACACTCAACGAAAACCAATTTCAGAACAAACACACAACATTTAGATTCACGATTACAGATCAGTAACAGGCATATTGGCCCGAAATTGATAATGTCGGGTCTACATCACTGTAAAAATGAACAGAGTAAACAAACAAAAAACAGCGGGAGGAAAGAAACAACAACAGCAATAGCCAATGGCCAATCCTTGCGATAGAGTATGTGATGTATAGTTGGAGATAGAAGAGCGCAGTGGCAATAGAAGGCCCAAGTAAAGATGTTAAAGTGTTACTTTTATTTCCATGTGATGACAGGTGGACGATTTGTAGAATTCATGACACAGTCGCAGAACGGTTTTTTTACCCCAAATGTTCCATATCCACGATTTGAAGGCGTTATAGTTCAGTGTTTTTTAATGGTTTTGGCAAACATTTATTCCACTTACTAAAATTACCATATTAGACCAAAATTCAGGTAGAAAATGCCATTCACATTTGACCTTTGATCTAAACTTAAATCTTTCTATATCTATATTCTATTTACATTAGCAATTAACATCATTTTCCAAGGTACAATAGGTGCGAGTGTTCACCAAGTGGTAGCTACGTATATGTCACAAAGCTTGTTAAATTTTTCTTGAGTAATTGTTGCCAATAACTGAACAGGATTCATCTCGCCCCATGCGGTAGTTTCAGACTTACACAAGTTCAATACAAACACACGCGCCATAATTTGTACTTCTGTGCCCGAAACAAAACGGATTGTTACTAACAAGGTACGTGTAGGTAACATTCTTCAACCAGTGGGGTCCATGTCATACTTTAAAATTCGTACCCATCAATTATACAAATCGTCTACCCGACAGAGTGTGGCCTTAACGAGTCTGTGCGGAGGTGTGCAATTACGTTTAACACTAACCATGCCTCATTTATAAAAACAAAATCATAATTATAAGGGCCTAATCTTTCGTTGGAGAAAAATTAAAACACATTTAGATACTGCATATTCACTCCTGGGAACTGCTTGTGGTAAAGTTACGATTTGAAAGGGCAATGGTACAAAGTTATATGAATATAAGAAGGTATCGTTTGACGCAGACGTCTTTAATTGCCAAGGCCTTTGATAAAAAATGAAGTTGGCTTTCTCCGCTGAACGTGTTATGAGAAGCAAAGGAAGTTTGCCAGGGCGATGAAAAGCCAGTAATGGGTGCTATAAGCTCAAAGCGTGTACAATGCGGTTTGCAAACTCGACGATACTGCACCAAAATAGCATGAAGGTGGCCCATAGGAACATTTAAGTATTCACTTTTTCCCCAGTCAGGATTTTTGAATGACTTCATTACTGCCATCTGAAAAAGTGGAAATTGAACAATTTTCTGCACAGTTTAAATACCTGACGTAGGTTTTGTCCGCCGTGGAATAAAAAAACATGTCTTTCCGTAACCCCAGTCATCCGGAATTACCTATACCTTAAGTTTTCTTAATTACTATATCGTCATGTGGTGAACAGCTTACCCTGCATTTTATATGAACACAACTTACACATTCCTCCAATTTCTCTTTTGACGTCCTGTCAACTTAATGCAACACATATGTCATAGCATGATTCGAAAAAGTAAAGTTTTTGGCAAAATATCCAAATTTCTTATGTAACAAATGTATTTTTATCTCCTTTTTCAGCGCGGCAACTAAACAGCTGGGGAGAAATAAAATAAAGGGTATCAAATTAAAGCTGGGCGTATGATCACAACCGGAAAATACGTCAGACATAAAACAGATGGGCAAGTGTAGGTAGGACAAATTACAGGGGAACTCACATGTATCAGCTTTCGTAGCCAAGTAAACAGAACACAACTAGGCACAGGCCATAAATATACAAGTTAAATGTTTTAGCTTCACATTAAACATGTATGACAGCACAGGAGGAGAACCGATCCAAGTATTGATGGACAACTGACCACTCTCGCGACGAGTCAGTTGAAAGGAATTCGAACAGACCATTATTTCATGGGTCAAGGAGTAGTGTCTTCTATTGAAAGCCATTGAAAGCACTTTCATCAAGACTTTATATCCACAAACACAAATCTTTAATACCAACTGCCGCTATAAATAATTTCCTTTGTAACTTCTATGAGGCAATATAATTAATCAATTATCGGTAGAGAATTTACCAAACCGTTTTGTGTCTTCACCAATTTAGGTGTAATCGTGGGAGTGACGTGACTTTTTACGTCATTTTTGTTTTAATTATAACATTTTGGAATTCGACCGGTTCTTATTCGCATATTTAAGCCCCAAGCACTCTCACTACCTCATAAAAATAACATTGACCTAAACTACTGCAAAAAGCCATAATCATTTGTTTATTATAAATGAATTTATCCAGAAGGCTAAAATGTATCATCAGATAATGTTGCTATATTAACTAACGTGGTACGCCGCAGTTTATCAGTAGATAGCTGTGCGTACTGATGGAGGAAACCGGCGTCCCCGTGACGATTTTTTTGTTACTCCAATGCACACGGTTTACCATTAGACACCCTATATAAAACATCTCCCAGGATCAGGTCTAAAACAGCTGTTGTTCAAAGTGTATTAACAGTTAAGCCCGGTATTAACTTTAGTCTGGACTAAAGTGTCGTTACTTCTTTATTAGGTCGATGTTCAAGTCTGGCTGAACTTTTATTACACTTTTGAACAACCAGCCCAAGAGCAGTTCTGAGCATACCCTTTCAATGCATACCGCGTCCATTTTTTACTGGACTATGGATAAGAGAACGTGTAGTACCTAAGTAAGCAACTCCAGTCCACGGTTCAAAAGACGCAGCAGGAGCACTACCTTAACTTAATACTTCTTTTTAATAATAATCCGTTTAGGGAATACCCGAGTTGATGCGTGGATTACTTACGTGGACACAATGTCTTCGCTATTCTAGGTCCGACCTCTGCCACCTCTCCTCGGCTACCAATCATGATCACATGATCTCTCTTGGGTTCACTGGCGATTTGCTCCAGCACCATTCTTCTGACCTTCTTGTTCAATCCCACAGCGAAGAGCTCGACACCGCTGCGCTTCGCCTTGTCCGCCTTGATGATGACGTCCTCGGCGTCATCGGGCTCTTGTGAGAGAATGACTACGCCGACATGCCTGGCGGACTCACGCCCTCCCCTGCTCTCAGAGAAGCCGTCATTCTCGAGAATCTCGATTAGGTCACCGTACGTCTGGTAATGGACGTCATCAAACACCTCTGGGAACTTTGTCACGTTGTCGCTCTGGTATTCGGAGAAAGGGACGCTGGGCAATTCTGGACACTCGCTGGTGATTAACGCAACCTGCATGCCTTCGTGTTGCATCTCCTCCGTCATCACCAAGCCTTTCACGATCTCCTTAACGTCTCGATTCGTCGCTGCGTCCATCTGGACGGCGTCGCAAACGAAGTTAATGTCGGCCGGATCCGCCAGCCCACAAGCTGAAATGTAAGTACAGAAGGGGAAATAAATGAATAATTCTTAACATTCTGTATAGGATTAAAAGATCAATGTCACCCAACCAGCAAACCCGTGGAGCATTATGCAATCGACTCATTGCTTGCTTTGTTAGAAAGCTCTAGTAAAACAAGTTTGGTGAACCATGGGAAAAGTTTAGCCGCTTTGACCAAATTGCTTATTTCCTTGTCTGTAGAAAATGGAATTCATGACCACAAGCAAAATGTGTACAACAAATTAAAAGATCCTATCCGCCTGTATGACGTTAAACATCAAAATTTGTATGGAAACGAAAACTGCCCACCTTTTGTATTTTCCGCCATGCAATAATCCACAAACTTACATACTTACGGGGAATTGTGGGCACTGGTGTCGTTGGCACTGAAACCCAGCAAAGAAAAAAGAGAAAATTAACATCATTCCGTTCGTCTGAATATACCTTTGTAAGAGAAATGGAAGTCGTTATAAATGAAGAATAGCGGTAATAGAGAATCTGGGAAACAAACAGAGCTCCGAAGAAACTCCTGACATACCTGTTCCTTGTTACAAGGACGCATGATTAAGGTAGCACTTACGCCTGTTTGGCAGGTAACTGTGGAATGCTGATTAGGGTGTGGAGGACACGGTGGTGAGGAAGACAAAGTTAATACATCATTCGTCCTGAAGTCTTAACGAATAGGACTGAAGATAGCACAAAGAGTAGTGTAACACATTCTGTATACCTTCTTAAGCGCTACAGGATACACCCGGGCTTGTATAATACTGTGTAGTTGCACAAACGTAGTGGATAAACTTAGTGCTGTGACAGACAGGAAATACCAAAGTACCCAAGTACATTACAATATGGGATAACACAAACACAGGCACCTTATATAGCCTTTAACATTGTTACTCATTGTCACATAAAATACACACACCAATCGACATTGTTATAGACTGACGCACAAGCAACATAATTCAGACAGTATTGTTATGGACGATCATAGAAAATATGCCGACCGCTTCGGTGACCTGGTTAGAGTCTAATGGTTGTCTGCCTTGAAGTCGGGAGACCCCGCGATCATACCAAAGACTTTAAAAATGGCACTTGCTGCTGCCTTGCTGGACCCTCAGCACTGAGAGATTAAAGCAAGGAAACAAGACTGGTTGGCCCGCTGTCAGTATGATGTGACTGGGTGGGAGTATCATGCCTGGTGTCTCCGGCATGATGATTCAGTGGCGGCAACAACTTTGGGCAGGGAATGGACGTGCCACAAGACTGAAAAATTCTAAAGTACGACGTAAAACTCCAATCATTACATCACATTACAACTTACACAACCCACTCAACATCGCTAAAGACTGTCACAAAAACACACACTCCAATCCACATGGTTATAGTCTGTCATACAAAATACATACCCCACTCAGCATTGTTATATACTCTCGCACAGAATACACACCGCAGTCAGCATTGGTAGGCCTATAAGTTGTTACATAGTACATACCTCAGTCAGCATTGTCATAGAGCGTCACACAAAATGTACAACGCATTCAGCATTGTTATGGGCTGTCACATAAAGTACACACCTCACTTAACATTGTTATAGACTGTCACACACGAGACACAACCCAATCCACATTGTTATAGGCTGTCACACAATGTACATACCTCACACAACATTGTTATAGATTGTCACACACGATGCACAACCCAATCAACATTGTTATAGGCTGTCAAACAAGGTACACACTTCACTCAACATTGTTACAGACTGTCACACACGATACACAATACAATCAACATTGTTATTGTCTGTCATACAAAATACACATCCCATTCAACATTTGATATAGACTGTCACACAGAACACACATCCAGCTCAACACTGAAAAAGGCCATCACACATGATAAACACCGCAATCAACATTGTTGCAGGCCGTCATAGGCCTCAATGGAACTCTGCTCAGCATTGTTATAGGCTCTCACAGAAAACACACATCCCACTCAACATTGTCATACAATGTCTACACCCACGCAACCTCGCTACATACTGTCAGACAAAATACACACTCAGCACAACATCACTATACACTGCCATACAAAATACACACCCCACACAACATCGCCATACACTGTCATACAAATACACACCCCACACAACATCGCCATACACTGTCATACAAAATACACACCCCACACAACATCGCCATACAGTGTCATACAAAATACACTCCCCACACAACATCGCTGTACATTGTCATACAAAGTACACAATCCACTTAACACCATTATAGACTGTTATACAAAACAACGCTTCACAATCGCACTTACAGCTGTAACATACACTGGACAACACGTTATACATTGTTATAGACTATCATACAGCCTGAATGCCCCATTTATCATTGTTGTAGGCTATCATACAAAGTACACAACCAACTCAACATTGTTATAAACCGTCACACAAAATACACAGCCCACTCAGCATTGTTATAGGCTGTCACACGAAATACTTAACCCACTAAGCATTGTTATAGGCCTGCACACAACCCACTCAGCATTGCCATAGGCCCTCACACAAAATAAACAACCCACTCAGCATTGCTACAGGCCGTCACACAAAATAAACAACCCAATCAGCATTGCTACAGGCCGTCTGAAAATTTTTAATGACTGCCATATGAAGTACATAACCCACACGACAGTGTTATTGGCCGTCATGCAAAACACCCCCACACCCACACCCACACACAATGCCAATGAACACTGTTAGAGACTGCCATACAAAGTACATAACCCATTCAACATCCATATAGACCGTCACCCAACAGACAATACACATCACACAGAGACCTCTCCAGTACAACACAGAGCACTCTTGTCAATTTTGTTCTAGATACAGGTACACAGTACGCATATATAACAGAAATAATCTCTACGTGTTGTCACACAGTCGTTATATCCCAAGGCCAGCAGTTGAGCAAACCCCATGACAGAGGCCAGATGTCGCCTTATGCTTAACATGCACGGGCACATAGTAGTTTGATCATATTTCATGGCCGCAACATTCAAATGCACTGAATTTGAATTCCATTTCATTTTGTTTGATTCTTGTTTACGGAATGCTCGAGAAGTTTTCGATTATAAGAAGCTCTTCAGAAAACCAGTGGTTCGAGAATAAACCACCAGCCAGTGGCGAATTATTTGCAGACTCTACCACTTGTAACATGCGCTATTGAAGAAAGAAAAGTCGTCTCCAGCGACCATCGTGAATGAAAGGCCACACAGGCTAATATTGTTAATCGCTTTTTCGTCTCAAACACAGTGGTATGATGCAAGGAAGCGTCAAAAATTTTTTGCCCGAGAGTGTGAGACAAACTGAACCTATGTCTCACATAACTTAGTATTTAAAAGCAAGCACACTGACCGCTAGGTTACGAAATGTATAGAAATGTTGCTATTACCCGCAATTAGCTGTAATGGCTATGCAACTTTTTGATTACTGGTTGAGACGCAAAGGATAAAAAGCATAATGTTTGCACAACATATACCTTCATGTCACATAAAAAGATCGTTCTGGAGTATAGTACTAAATAATCAAAAACACATGTACAAGACACATCAGGATAAAAAAGAAATGCATAGCCTTGACACGCTGACTCCGTGTTTTCAACATTTATATCACATTCAAAAACTTTAGGTCCTTAGAGCAGCGCAACTGATTGTACAATTTCGAACAAAAATTCTAAGCATGCTGAGTGCGTGTTCATAAGTATACGTTAGATCCGTCAGTCGGTTTATATTTCCTTTGTAACTTCGTATTAATGACACGTTCAATTTTAATGCACGCAGTTGCAGAGCTGACTGAAACCAGTGGTACATTGGCACTGTTGGTGGAAACGCACGTCGAAATTCACAGCAAAGCTCTGAGGCGAATCAAGACTAATTGTGCAAGGAAAGATTAATGTGCGATAATCGTGTGCTGACAACACCCCAATCGGTGTGCGTATGTTAAGACAGAGTGATCGGCAAACACACAGAGCAGTGTATCCCCCAGCCAGGGAGGATGAGGCCTACACAGCGACATACCAGTCGTCGGGATCGTCGTTGTGGGCCTACGGGTAGTCGTAGTTGTGGTTACTTTCTGTTTGACCGTTGTTACCTTTGGGAGTTCGTCAAACTCGTTCCCAGACGACGCTGTACATTTGGAGACAGAAAAAATAAACAAGCAAACATGCAGCTGTCACTGACAATCAAGTTACTCGTATGTCCCATAACTGACTACATGTACCTCGTAAATCTATCAGTGATGGGTGCTGAGAGTTAAAAGCTGTGGAGAGAATTCGACAGGGCGAATAGACTATTCGGAAAATGCGCCTTTAGCTGGATGTTATGTCTAAAAACTTCGTTTAGGTCGTCGGAGCAACTTATAGAGCATTCTTGAATTAGAATACAAAAAAAATCGTTGAGAGATGTTTAACAATGAAACGAGACTTAAATGCTTTTGTGTTATAGGTTTTATACTTGTAATAAATATTCTAAACATCTTGGACGTCATTTCATTGTGAGATATCCAGCACACCACCGGCATGAAGTACAAAGCATTACACAGTTCGCTTAGATAACTAATCGTCAGGTGAAATCGGCCAAATTTTGAATGTATGTAAGAAAATATTTGTCTATGATAGTTGGTGTAGACGTGGGTGCAATGGAATGGGTAAATTATGCCTTTGAATCAACTTGTGTTTGAATAAACAGTGTAAGTCTGACAGTTTTCTAGTTGTGATCGTCGCAACGAATACAATGTTCTTTTTGATGAGATTTTTAAGTAATCCTTCTACATCTCCTTTCCCGCACTTAATAACGCATGCGCAGTTTGAAAAAAGGTTGTACCTCCTATGTGCACAAGAGTTGAAGAGTGCTGGAACACCTCATGGATTATACTAACACACAGATAATACTGGTTGACCATGCACTATTAAATGTTCGTACTGTTATTTTATACCCACTTAAGATATGTATGAGTAACAAAGGATTGAAAATGAACGTTTGTGCAGGTGTTCTCTCCCTGAATCTGGACGTTACCATGGGTGAAAAAATGCTATCACCAAAATTCCACCAGAATCGTTGAAAAACAAATGCTGGTCATGCTTGGTTGGATTTTATTATGTTGTGGAGAAAAGCTACATCACGTGATTATTTGACATGCGCGTATTCTGGGAAATGTGACTTTTCACTACATACGGAGAACCAATGTGCTCCTGTGGTTTACACTTAAGTAGCCGATACGGGCTATTTCTAGTGCGCACACATATGTATTCAGTCCGTTACAGCATACAATACAGGTCTGTAGATCTTTAATATGGACTATTAAACGTCATTTCTGTTGATCTATCTTCAATAGTCAAGTAGTATTTAATGAAAAAATGTACAACTGATATCTACAGACAAATCATCATTTTGCCGTTAACGTTTAACATGATGTCTTCTCCGTTTTCAGCTCTAATTTAAACGATTGAATTTCCCCTTCAAGTACCAGAGCACTGACTAAACAAAAACTTGGCATATTCTTGAGCGTACTTCCGGTATCTATGATGATGACCTCATCATGTCTGTCTCCAGGCGGGATTTGATGAGGTCATCAGCCACGTGTTATTATCACAAACCAGTAGGAAGTAAAGCCGAGCACGTGCTGTACGAAATCATGGCATGCTAACTGAAGGACCGGAACATCGGTAAGGACCCGTCCAATGATCTATTTACAGCGGAAAAGGTGATTTGCAGACGGACAAATAGCTTTTCCCCTCAACGAACAGGTTAAACACATTTGCTATATATATCCCACGTCCTACTTAGCTTTTACGGGTCGGGTTATATTTATCGCGATGTGCTCGTACTTTGGGGAAACAATTAATACAGCATAGGTGAGTAGAGCAACTGAAATTTTTTCAGTTATGGAAATATGATTGACAAAAATAGTTCAGATAGTTGACCGGGGCAGCCAGCATTATGGAATATGTTAGCGATAGAGAAGTAAGAGTAGTCGTACGTACCAATTACTGTAATGATGTAATCGTCGGTGTGGACTTATCAGTGGAAAGTTTCCATTGGCAAGGGGCATAAAAAATTTCAGTGGAAGCGTTTAAAGACATGATTAAACAAAATCTCTAAAGAATCGCTGGAATTGGCTTTTTTTGTTTTGCCTGTGTGTGAGCCAAATGGATTAACAGTGATTGAGTACTCGATAATATAGATATCTACTAAACATCTTAATTACCTTCGACGCATTAACCACTAACTGTATCGAAAACTAAATATGTACTAAGCTTTTCAAAATGTAATTTTATTAATGTACTAGGACTAACTTTTAAATTTGCTGTTTACATTGCATCATGTCTTGGGTGCCCATGCACTAAGACCAGCTTTCTCTCCATCAACGTTCATTCAAGGACAGTTACTCATAAATCAAACTTAATTCATGTAATGTGTCAAAATGTGTTACAGCTGTTAAAATAGAGGCAAATTATACTTTTTTATTTGTCTTACTAGGGACGATTACTTGTTTTAAACCTGTTTATTGTCTTTTTATTAGACGAAAGCTAGATTAGCTTGAGTAAGATGTAAACAAAGAAGACGCTAAAAACTAAGGGAATTTGACATCAGGTGCAGAAGAACTTTGGGTTAATATTTCATACTGCCTTGCCCTTGAGCAGAACTTGAGATCATGTGCTGTCCACAACAAGGCGAGATCTATATAGAGATCGCACTGTGGGTGCGCTTCGAAATGTGTTCATACTGTTATATTATTGCCACACAGTAAAGCTTACTGTACAAGCATACCTTGGTATTAACGGTATATTGAACGGTATACTGAACGGTATAGCTCAGATCGGTTGGCCATGTTCTAAGCTTATAGCTTACACACTGATCCAACTGAATCGTTGCATTCACCCGCCTTGAACTCGGTCATGTTACCTGCGCTGTCCTCAAAGTGTGAAATCCTAACACGAAGAAAACCAGTAATTCTCAATTTATATCATCTCATATTATTATTTGGTAATAATGAAGACCACAACGACGTAATTAGCACAAGCATAACTGGTGCACCTACTCAGCAGCAGCGGAACTTCACAAACCGCCATTTTTAAATCGCGTGAATCCGCTGCTAGGGTAGACTGGGCGGGTTCTTCTGAAAGTTAAGACCACCTTCTTTTATCACAATCGTTCCTTTTGTTATTTATTTAATAAAATTTTTTGTTCAGACTCCTAATCAAAGTTGTCTGTCGCCCTATTAATGGTACAATGCTTTTCGTTTCAAACGAACCTTTCCACGAGTGTATCTTTTTCCGTACGATGCTGACTGCATCCGACTCGTGTCGAAATTGGAGGTTGGGAAACTTTGGCTAGCTTTCGATGCGACAGATGCGTTTGTGTTAATTGTAACATTATTGTGTAACTAGGTGATATTCAGTCAGAATTACTGTATAATTAAAGGAAACGTGTTTTTTTAGCGTATAGTCTTGATATGTTGAGGAAAGCACAGTCGAAAGGACCGAGTTCCAGGTTAGTGACTGGATTGAGGAGTACAGATCTTTATTCCTGAAAGCACAGGTGGGGAGAATGAAACAGATCTCAGACCTAACTGCGCGGATACTGCACGGTACTACGGTACGCAGTTTTGAACCTTGGGGCACCGCACATAAGCCGTAAGGTACTGTCCGACTGCCGCACGGTACTGTGTGACTCACAACTGCACAGTGCTCAGCAGTTGTACAGTACAACAGCTATGCATATCACTTTTGCAAAAATGATATAAGGGTTATTATTGCTGAGATATCATGTATTGTTAATTTCAACATCAGTCACTATGTATGTATGTATGTATGTATGTATGTATGTATGTATGTATGTATGTATGTATGTATGTATGTATGTATGTATGTATGTATTTTTTGATCCGTTAAGGAAAGCTTTCATAATGGTTCTAACGAATGTTTTCTTCTATCATCAAATCTGCCTTTTGCAGCCAAAATATGATCTGATGAAAACATCACATGGCAACGGTCCAAGATTTTCTCTGATTCCCGTTTTTGGCATTAAGACAAACACATGGTTTCGTGCTAATTCTGTTATCATTCCTCTTACCTGGACAGATCTGTACTCCTAGCTGTTTCTTGATATTCTGTAAGGCATCGAAGTTGTCCACCCGGAAAATCCCCTCAGCGCTAGAAGCTATGGATTTGAGTTCCTTAAGAGAGACGCTGAATCCGACGCCAATAGCGTACAGCGTGACGCCAATGTGCTTCAGGTAACGAGCGGAACGGTGCGTTCTCATTGGATAGAGAGAGTCACCGTCCGTCATCACTATGACAATATGCTCCACCCCCTTTCTCATCTTCCGGAAGACAACTTTCTTTAGGTACTCCAGGGCCTTGTCCGTGCGCGTTTGTACACCGGCCATGTAGGGTATATCCATGACGGCAGATTTGACGTCCTTCTCGTTCTTGTATTTCCACAGAAGGAAGCTGTGTCGACTGTAGACCCTGTCACCGAATGTTATGACCGCCACGCGCACGCTCTTTGGGCCGATGTTGAAGACACTGACGAAATCCCTGACGAAGGCCGTCTGTTTCTTGAAGTCCGGAGCCCAGATACTGGCGGAGTTGTCCAGCACAAAGACAATGTCGGCATCAATGCCTCCACATCCTGCAAATCACAAAGACGGAAAAGCACAATGACACTTCATCAACAAAACGGCGAACTATTTTTTCTCTTGATGTGGTTTCAATGTTATAAAGACAATTTTAAGGAAAGACAAAGAAAAGAAATCGCATAATATCATCAGAAAAATGCATCACTGAAAATAAAATCGAAAAATATATTCACCTTTATTTTAAACACGTACTAAAAGAAAATTTAAATACATGTAGATACCTGAATTCTAAGTTGGACCTCATAACCATATTTATACTATACTATTTGTGCCGACGACATCACAGGAATGTTTTTCGTTCCCCTCTTAGCATTATGTTTGTGAAATGCGAAGTATAATGGATGTTTTTACATATACAAAGGGGGAAATAATAAAAAAGACCATAAAAGTATAGGAAAAAAGATTGAAAAAGAAAGCCGTGGGGTCACTGATATCCAGCAACATCAATATAGTACATAAAGACTATTTGAATACAGTTCAAGAAAAGTATCGTCTATACACACTAAAAATAGTGTTTTTTTATTTGTTTCATTTTTATCTTTAGCGTGCAAAGTGAACATATTTTAGATACTGTTTTTAGATACCAGTCTGATAACTGTAACTTCTATTCATGTTTTCGTTCTTTTAATGTATTTACGACGTCTGTCACATGTCTGTTTGATAAATTAATTAATTTATTTGTTTGGTGTTTTACGCCGTACCCAAGAATATTTCACTTATACGACGGCGGACGGCATTATGGTGGGTAGAAACCGTGCAGAGTCCGGGGGAACCCACGACCATCTGCAAGTTGCTGATGACCTTTCCTTGCCGGAGAGGAAGCCAGCATGAGCTGGACTTGAGCTCACAGAGACTGCATTGGTGAGAGACTCCTGAATCATTACGCTACTCTAGAGCATGTCTGTTTGAGGTAACACGGCAGATGCACTGTACCTTACGGATTACTGACCGTAATTACAATCAAAGTACAGTTCAGTTGGGCAACAATGACAAAAAGAAAAATAAAACCGGTATCTGCCAGGTGAAATGCCTTTGTCGGAATTCCTACATCTCATGTTGAGGATAAGTCGTTGATCGACTGAATGGCTGGTGTGTTGTATAAAGCGGCTTACAAACACTTGACAACTCCAGACAGGTTTAATTATGTTAGGGAGAAAGCCTTTCAAACTGCGAGGCGAGGAATAAGTATACCGGCTTTAGTGTGATAAAACTTACAAACCGTTAGTATTTATTTTTGTCAAGGCTTGAAAGGTTTTCTAAATTACAATTAAAGCAGATGTGACTTTTTTCCGAGATATTTTTTTCTTCATCAGTGAAGATTTAGTAATTACAATTGTTAAAACACTCTTGTAAGGACTAAGTAAGCCAGTTAGAGCAGAGAATACAAGAATTGTATGTCTCTTCAAAACCTTTGAAACACGTTCCTTCTTCACCCATGATGTACCTAATTTTGGCTTTACCCATGTAATGTAATGGAAAGATATCTATGTTGCATACAGTCTTATCAATGAACATGGCCATAAAATAATTAATCTTGCGACACTCTTTTTCTTCTTGATGAACCGAGTTTGGCAAGACTCCGCCATGTCCTAGGAAAGTGAATGACGGATAATGTCAAATCTGTCACTGACATAGTTTACTCATAACGACTCGATAACGGTTGTGAAAATCCTGATACAAACTCAGGCCTCATATCCTATTCATATTAATACGATATTAAACCTCGAACAGCTCAAAAGGGCATGTGCAATATAATATATAATAAAATTACAAATTTCTCTGCATGGCACCCGCTCAATGAGTATTTTTCTGCCTGCATGGAGTAGGTGAACGGTTAAACGAAAATACAACTCAAGGATCTTTCGTGTCGTTTTCTGTTTGACAAAAACCCGTTTTTCATATCATAAAATAAGAAATCTAAGCATACGAGAGAGCCATATGTACATATCTCAGTCGATTCTTTCTTGTCTAGTCATTGGAAGTTTTGAGTGCGTTCAGCTTTCTCTATTGAGTATTCATGCACAATCCTTTTCACTTATTTACCTGGAACATTAGATAGCTCAGACAGATCGGCGATAACCCGATTTCTTCTCCCCCCGACATTTCAAAACAGATTTTGATAGCGTTTATATCGCTTTTGATATTCATATTTTGGGGAATGTGAACACCATCCTGATATTATACACGAATATTTTCGATTCAGTCATAGCTGTTGTTATTGTTTTGGTCGTTCTTTTCGTAATATTCTTTGTTATTCCTATGGTTAGATGTACATACATGTAGCCAAATACCCGCTTTTATCAACTCTGAAAATGACTTCTGAAAACGTCATAGTTAAAGTTGTTCATAATGTGAGCCTACCAACTAATGCAACGCAACAGGTTGGTGTAAATTAACGGTCGGGATGTCAACGGTGCAGATTTTTCCTTCCGGTGCAACGACCTTTGCTTAACTGACTTCTTTTATGCCAGACTCGGGTGTAGATATGACTAATCTTCGCGAATCTTCTTCTAGCTGACGACAAAATCTAGGAAATCAAGCCGAGTGTAAAGGCATTTGTCTCCTCGGCTTGTCAGAAGATGGTTTATGCAGACACTGGCTCTGCCACTGTGGACCTCGCCACATCGCCTTGTTGTCACTCTGACAGTATCTGTACAATGTGACTTTGTTTACTCGGTATCGAGTTTCAAATACTGTGTAAAACACGACGGGTTTAGAGCACCTCGAGCAGCATTTCACATTCTAACGTCTAAGATGGGCTTATCTTGGGCTTATCTCCAGAATGTACAGGTTTATCTGCCGATCACGTGACATGTTCTGTCAACCTCGTCACAGAAATTTAACCTGCTATCGTCTTCGTCAGAAATGAATGAATGCTTATAGCTAAATAACACATCAGCAGAATTATAATTGAAATATTTCACCTTGTTATATATGTATATAACTTGTAATATTCACCATACATAAAACACCAAATGCCTTAAAAGATCATTCCTGTCTTTGTGACACTAAAATCTCTTCAGGCTTAAATTAACAGCATGGTGGATCATGCGAAGGTTGTTATAAACTGAGTCGCGCCGTTCATTACCCAAATAAGATATAAGAACCAAACCCTCTTTGATGTCTAAGTATGTTCAAATGGACCAAGACACAAATTTATATTGGCAACCTAGGTGAGCTTGTCTTCCACCACTAAATATATGTAAGATAACTAAGTGTTCCTGGCTAAATCTCTCTGCCTTCATATTGAAGCCACGAGATATGAATTTGTGGAAAATCGGTTGTGACTGCTGTGTACACCAACCAAAGAGGAGCTGACGGGTGAGATTCTGATTCAAAAGGAACACAGTGAAAAGAACACTGACCTGTCGTACTTAGTCAGGCGGTCCATGCGGTGTTCCCCTTTAGAAATGAGACATTACCCTCTAATCGTGTCTGCGAAAATTCTAACATATTCAGATGTACAGAGACTCGGTGCTTTTTTTTTCAGGTCATTGGCTCTATAGGGAGTGACCTCCCTGTGGGGGTTGCCAACAGTCAAGGCTCATCAGTTATTCTATGAAAGTGAGATAACCCACCAAGTACACTAGAGCGCAGACCATATACATCCGAGGAGGTACATAAATCCGACCCCATACCGGGAAACGAACCACTCAGATTAAATGTAGAAGAACAGTCCAGACAAATGTGAAAAGCCGGTTGCAGTGTACCTAACATACGTAACGAATGTGGATCGCGGTATAATTAAATCGACTGCGTTGGGAATAATACATTTAATATGAGCTTTTCGTGCAGTATACAGTTGTATTTTTGTAGACTTTGTGGCAGCCCTTGTTTGTGAGGTTTTAAACGGGTATTGGTGTTTTGAACGTCACTTAAAATTCGTATAGGACACCGCACATTAAAGTGCCTATATCTTGGAGGTTACCTGAGAATATATGCCCATTCTCACACGAGCGCCGATTGTATTGTTTTAGATCACTTGTCATACGATTTGCCTATATGCTTGTCATTGTTCAGTGGGTACTTTCTCGGTTATTGGGTGGCAAACGATTCTTGGATAGGGAATTTGAACATGTTCGCTTCATTTTTTCAGTTTAGAACTTCGCCTTTTGTCACATTTCACTGCTGTCATTTTACATGCTCTTAGGTAGTCTTAGACGCTGCATACATTTATGCCGGAAAAGTCTACCATTTCTTAGTTTGCAACTTCTTTGTTTTACGTGTTGAAAAATAAAATAAAAGAAAGAAATGTCATTGAAACGATGTGGTATTTGACTTCTACCTGCTAGCCTACACCTGGTTCCTAATCTTACCTTTGGTGAGCAAACTACTGAGTTCGTTCAGGTTCGTTCTGGGAATAATGTTGTCCTCAATTCTGGCCTCATCTGTAAGAGAGAGAAAAAAATGAAACCAAACATAATTTAATCAAACAGAAAAACAAAGCTCAGACCCCAATTATACTCAGCACTCAAAACTCTTCTCCAACTTTTTATCAGCAGTAAACACAATCTTGAGATATTTTTTATTGCATGTTACAATTATGGAGTTAGCAAGTCTGAGGACATTGCATAAATGACTTCCAGATAGTTTCGGTGTCAAATTTGGAAACTTTTGTAAAATGATTCATAAATTCTCAGGCAGGCGTCATACCGATAAATGCATACCACATGGTATACCAGGGGATACAGGGTCGAAACGATAAGTAAAAGTAAAGAATAACTGATAACGCTAGTGTAAAAAAAGAATAGTACAGAGTAGACATGAAATGCTATTGCCTTCGCCATCACAACCGGAAAACGCTGACTCCTTCAGACTGGATATATACAGGCGAACAGGACATTTGCTGGGTAACTGGAGAAATACACAGCAGTCTTTCCCCGTATCAGGTATTCTTAACACAGTCCAGCCTTCACAAAGTATAAACCAGGAACGAAACATGGGGTACCAAGTCACTGCACATATAAGATGCACGATAAATGGAACAGACATGGATCACACTGTCGCACTTCATGAAGGATAAACGAAGAAATGAACACAGATTAAGAGGCACTCACATCATACGGTTCAAGCCTTCACATATATAGGATAAACTAGAGGAAACCCTTGATATCAAGGCTAGATCTCCGAGGAAACGAGGTTGCGACAGGCTACCATAGTGCAGGCTACACCTGTAGAATATATGAACAAAGCAACCAAGTATATATCGTCTTCGACACAGCTGTCCAACTTTGTCATTTAATTTTCCAACTTGTGGATTGAAGACCCATCAGTCGCCGTTTGGCCGGTAATTGAACACACATTGCTTTCAATTAGCACAGAGTTTAGGCCTTCGGGATCAACAAATGCTTGACATAATTTTTCAGTTAACGTTAAAGTAAACTTGTCGCAAGTATTTAATCACCATATAATTCAGGGAAAGTGTTATTCACAGATTTAATTATTTATTTATATATGTAGTTATTTGATTAATTTTTAACGCCAAACTCAAGAATTTCCACTTGATGTTCCATTATTATATGAGGAGAAGAAAGCAGGGTGTCCGGAATTTCTGAAGAACGTACAGATATGCACACTTGGTTGGTAGGACACAAAGTGGTCTGCAGCAAACACTAGGCTGCTCCAAAGGCCATACGAGCCTCGCTTACAGCTTACTGTCAGCAAGATTCCACAAGCAGTGAGAGCAGAGGAATCCACAGACTTCCTGTCCAAACTCACAAGTGAACCTTCTTCTCGTTTGTCGTAGCGCTTGGAAGACAAGCGTCTTAAGCATATTCGCCAATTTTGTGTTGAACTCCTGACATCTACAGTATCATCAGCGGTACATAACAGATGCAGTGAGGGAATGTGTAGGCTGTTTGTAACTGTTACGGACTCGAAATCATGTGAATTATAGGTCTCTGTTAATTCTTGGTGTGCAAACCAAAAGTTTACTTTTTCTGTAGGCGTTTTTGAAAGTAATTCTTACATGTTTACTTTTATCGAGCAAGGTCCACCCTCCATATGATGTTATTTAGCAATGATACGTAGGGAATTGGGGTTCTCCAGTATGTTTCTATAAAAACTCCGCTTTGCACACATCGCAAGTAAGGCCAACGTTCACAGAGCATGATTGGTCCGGTTCCTGTATTACGCGAGGCTTTCTTCCTTTGCGCTCTTGAGAAACAGACGTTCTACAGAGTTTGTGTTAATAAACTCGGTCTTCATTCAACACAGATATGAACAGCGCTAACCATTTGCTTGATGGGAGCATAAAATACAATCGTGTTATTTGTGTTGATATTTGCCCGTATGAGTTTTCATATTTGCTGAACTGTTAAATGTGGGACGGTCCTGTGCATTCAAACAATCCCTTAGTTTTACACGAAATATGCACCAACTCGTATCAGACATCTGTCTACTAACTTTATAAAGACTTTAGGAGATGTGTTGATGTCTCTTCTTTTGACATCTGATACAGTAAAGAAATTAAGCCACTTGTAACCTTAGTGATCGCTCACGAGATACTTCCTTTCTGACAGGCGTCAGTCCAGAGGTCAAGATGATACATATGGCCTGCCCCAAATTGCGGTTTGACATGCAAATTCTTGGTTAAAATTATGAAAATTATATCAGCCATGTCAAAGTCATTATATTAAATTATAACAGTGTAATAAAATAAACTGCTAGGAGCACGTTTCCATAGGAACATACTCTTAGCCTGATTAATATGTATAGAGATATTACTTCCTCTATTCGTGTGGAATTTAACATATGGAGTTGAAAGTATAATTAGTACACAAAAACGGCCGGTGCTGTAAACCGCTGTAAGCATGTGGAGTTTCTCGAACACATATTAGTCTAGTGTTAGACCTTCGATTCTATCAAGCCCGGAGAACATTCGCAGCTCCTTTACTTTTTTTTCGTGTATTGGAACTGCAGCTGTGAGTCCATAAGAAGTCTTCAGGGGAAACAGATGTACGATTACGTAAGAGACATATATCATTGAATACAGATGACTCAAACTCACATAAGCTACACAAAATGCATTACCATTCAAATCCTTTCCCTGTAAAATAACGGTTTTTAAACACCTCAGCATTTTAATGCAGAGTTCCCAGGGTTGAATTCAAATTAATAATATTGTTTCTTTTTATGAAGACAGATCCTAGCAGCTTTCTTTGCTCCCTGGGGGCTTTTAGCATTCACATTAGGAAGCATTTACAACCTATTCTGAACGAATTATAAACCGAGGCTGTGGAGAGTACATGCATGACAGTTTGGCCGATGCTAGATATTGCTGCCTTGTGGCTGTTGGATGAGGTGCCCTGTTTCAAGATGAGTGTACAATAGTACATTAGATGACAACTGGAAACACTGTGAAGTGTAAAACAAGCGGAATAAATCTCTCCCAGTCATCGTCAAACTGTATTAATTTATGTGTTTGATTGTTGTTTTACGCCATACTCAACAAATTTGCATAAGTGTTGTGCATAATTAGTGCTAGGTACATATCGACTGTCGTTTTCTCTTTCTTTCAACACAAAAAATGTCTTCTTTTCGTGCCTGTCCTTTGAAATTCAAAACTAAAAAATTCAATACTGAACTTCCTCGAAAAGTGCCACAACTTCTGCTTGGGTGGTTCAAGAGCTTTAATCAGAAGATGCAATCTAAACGCACCATGGCGTTACAACTGGAGTCTTTTTGTCAAAGAGGTTTGCCTTAAGTTGTGCTGTGCTCTCCGCGGGACATTCAGACCGGTAGGGGAAACATTTATTTGATCGAGACAAACACCATGATTAATCTTCGTCTGGTTTTCCAGCCGACCACTGTGGCAACCGTTGTACATAATTAGTTCCATTGTACACCTATGATAAGAATGAATTATAGTAATGTAAACAATTATGTAAACCACCCTTGTTTGGCTTACTCATTTTTGTAATTCTGTAATATAAAGTTTGGAATAAGTGACATTTTTGTAAACGCCACCTATTTTACAAATGTTAAATAGGGATCAGACGCATGTTTTCAGGCCTGCACATGCGCCGCACAAACAGCGTTTTACAACTTCACTTACATGACTGTTGGTTGATGTAGCTGATGAGTCGATAAAGCACAAGCTGGACGTCCAAAACTCGAAAAAGATGCAAAACATGTGCTGACACACCATCAGACGATGATAACGCCTGCGTCGATCCCCTATATACTAGTATGCAATGTGCGTGATAAGAACATTGGAGCAAACGAATAAGTGTTTCTAGCAGGGTCAAGACGGAAGCTTTACGAATATCCAAAGAAAGGAATAGCTGAGGGACATGAACAGGTCATCTGAGGTGGTATTCATTGCAGAAGTGGAGAAACCAATGGCATGTTTTGTGCATCCACGGAGCATTGTCAATATCAACTTCGTATGCAGTGTCTTTGCCTTGTGTGGTACAGACATCATGGAAAAACCCGTTAATACATGACTTGCTAAAAGTACACTTACAATTCACATGCTTGTCTGCACTTACCTCGATAGGCTTGCCTGATGTAATCGTTGAAAATGTTCCCCTTCGCCTAAAAAGTCAAACAAATATATGTGAGCTTAAATTATTCAATTATCTGTAATGTTCAGTACATCTAAAATATCCTAGATTATTTATCTAGTAAAGACAACGGAAAAGACTCATGTGCTGGAATATTTTGGAGACATTTTCCTGAAGAGAATATCATTTGTTGCTTTAACCCTCTTTTAGGTACATTTTGTTAATACTACACGCACAAATCTGGTAAGGAAAAATCTGAAGGAAATGCACTCTATCATATTTACTATATTTATTTCATTGGTGTATTACGCCGTACTCAAGAGTATTTCACTTATACGACCGCGGCCAGCATTATGGTGGGAGGAAGCCAGGCACAGCCCGGGTCGAAACCAAGCAGAGCGCGGGGGAGACCAGGCAAAGTTCGGGGAAACCCACGCTATCCTAGTTTCTGTGCATTCGTATTATATTTTCTCACTTTAAACAGAGGAATATTTTGGAGAGAAGAATGAAGTATAGCAGTAATTTTTCATAGCTGCGATGTTCTGTTTCAAGGCATTGTCAAATTCAGTATAACCTGGGATATGGGGCGGTATAAGCGACCCCCATTTTGGTACGTCATGGTGTTTTAGAAACAGACAGTTGCTGTTCAGCCGCTAATAAAACATATCTGTATTTTGTAGTAAAACCTGGAAATAATTTCACGGCAACGTGTTTGAAATCTAATTCACAATTAGAATGTGCGTGAAATATTAACAAACTATTCCCAAAAGTACTGGAAGTTTGTGCCATTTCTTGTTCATATGTAGCAAGCTTCATTTTACACATATATGCTTTTCTTGTCAAAGTACATTTTGCTATCTGTCGAGCCTCGATATCATTTTTGGTCGACGTTTGATCTACTTTGCAATCTTTGAAAGAATTCTGGTTGTCTCGAAACCCATTTCCGTGGTGAAAACGTAATGATTAAATCTTCGTGACTGTCGTAAGAGAACGACTTGTGTCTTATCATTAGAAACAAGCGAACGAACGCCAAGAATTTTTTTTTCAAAATTTTAACAACTTTGGCCGCTGTTTTGGAAAGGAATTGGGATATTGTGTACTGTCGTTAAGATCATTACGTATAATTTAGCTGATATGTTTATGACGTCTGTATTACTAACCTTCTGATCCCATTCCGCTGTGGATGTAATTACATCGTGCAACTTGAGAAACAAACTCCCCCATATTTAAGCAAGTTTTGTATCTCCCTTTCGCGCGTCCTGTACAATATATGTTGCAAAGTCGCTCGGCACGTTTACAGTTCGAAAATAGTTAGGACAAAAGACCGAATGTGCCCTTCAGTTCTCAAAACTGCGTGAAAAATCTACACCGATATACCGATATCTGTTAAACTCTCTCCAAAGTTTTGATCGGGCAATATTGTTCATAAAACTTTTACCTGAGTTTATAGCTTTCAGATGCCGTGCTACCTGTTCCGATGGTCTCGCTAATCTTCAAATTATCGATCAATTTTAAGAGGACTTACCCACATAAAGAGCATAGGCATGAGCAGCCAGATAACGTTATTTGCCATGTTTGCAATAGGGTAGGCCTGTTAAAGTCCCAGCTGAAGTGACGAGCTCGTGTTTCGGCCGGGAGGCTGTTAACCACTGGTACCGGCAGCTGATGGAGTAGTCCTCGGTAACCAGCTCGTGCTGCAAGCCGCTGTCCTACTGAACCAAAGGCGCTCCGCACACACCGCTAAAAACTCTGACACTATAAAAATCAACTGTAAGGAAAAACTCCAAAAGAGATGTGTGTAGCACTGCAGCTGAAAGGAAACTGACTGCAAGACTGTGGTTCTCGCGATTATGACTGACACAACTAACTTGGCAAATGCCAGGAGAACATCCCACGTGTGGTTTGGTGTTAATAATACCGTGTCAGAATCCTGCACATGCGTCATTTAACATCTTCTATATATTAAATATGAAGATAATTAAGAAATATTGTTTTTGTGTTCTTGACGGAAACAGAAGAAACTGTCCTATTTTTAATCTAGGTTGACAAGCCAATCGTCGTTACTTAACCCAGTTTATGAGTCCATGTATTTATAAACCACGTCCATGTGAAATCTTCGGCACGAGTTCGAATCCCAGAGATATCAACAAACTTTTGGCTGCATAGTGAAGCACTTTGCATACGACAGAAATCGGTTAGTACTAGCTTCTTCTATAGTTCTTGGATTTAACTGTGATAGCAAGGCAAGGACAACCACACGCCCATATAGTGCAGACAGCGTAACACAAGTGACCTCGTGATCAGTTCAAGTCCTCTAGGTGAAGCATGCTCTTGTTAACAAACTTCCATTTCCCCTGTGTTGAGAACTGGCGACATTTGACCTCAATAATGTAGCCCGTCCGGTTCCCTTCTCCCGCACAATGTCACCATACTTGAGTCACTTCCGTGAAAAACTGGATGATGAATGGCGCTTATTCCACATTGTGACAGAATCTAATAACCTCCTTTACGAACATGCTTCCAAAAACAAAGCCATTGTTTGTTTATTAAGCCTGGGGAAGTAACCCGACAGCTACCCGAGTGTTAAACGTTCGGGGTAAGCTACAGTGAGGACTGGTGTTTTACCTCTTACATTGCCGCGGGAGGTGAGTTAAAGTTAATGAATTGTGCCAAACGGAAGGTGTCGGTCAAGGTTACTAAGATGCTCAACGATGAGGCTTAAGATCAATGGTTTCCCAAATACCATTCGGCAAAGAGTGTTTCCTCTCTTGCAACCCTTTAACCTGTATGTGTCCATACTTGAACACGGCGCGAAAACAAATAAATACATTTCCCACAACTTTACGGATAATTTTCGCTTTTCGACAGTTTGCATAGAACGTTCGCGCTGTTTCTTTTTTCTTGGCCTCAAAGCGTAGAAATGTGAACTTGACCATTCTGTCTTTCTATGTTACAATGTAACTAGCAGCATCACTCGCGACAAGGTAACCGGACAAACATACGTTTACTTTAGTAACTTTTACCTTTATCAAAGTCATTAGTTCATACAAAAGGATTTGGCAAGACTAGCTATCCAGTCTTTCACACCGTTCCATTTGCTATATTTAAAATATTTTCCTGGACCCTAAAGTACTTTTTGATATTCCTTTTCACATTAAAGCATTAAACAGTTTTTCAGTTCAAAAGGCTTTCCAACAATTTCAATGAGAGAAACATAAATTGGCTGACGAAGTTATGGTAAATCCAGGATCAATTCTGGGTCGAGTCACATCTAAGACTTTAAAATAGGAAGTTGTAACTTCCTCGCTTGGCGTTCAGCATGAAGGGGATAGTGCAACGACTGGTTGACCCGTATAAGTACAATGGCTCGGGCGGGGCGGCTTACCAACTTCGGTAAGTCGTCTCAGTGAAGCAGCGGTAGAAATTTGTCCCGCGACAAGGAGGCACATTCCCCTCCGACCGTAAGCTTACCCTAAGAGTTCCTTCGTCGTCATATGATTAAAAAAATTGTTGAGTACGACGTTAAACCCCAAACACTCACTCACCCACTCTATATCATATACCATATGGTTCCTAAGCCAAACAAATTCGGACTAATTATCTCATATGTTGTTGTTATTGTTTATATTTAGCTACACTGGCATAAGACAACAAAAACAAAACAAAACCAAAAAAAACCACAAAGGGTCATCACTCATCAGCATGTTGATCATTACATGTAATTGCTACCGTTTGTTCCTTGTGATTCAGTGTTTCAAGTCGTTTTTTTTTTTTTGCTTTCTGCGCTTTCTCCTGGGCATTGGGTGACGATGCAAGGCGTCAGCATATATTTCCATATCCTATCACTGAGTAACCATGTAACGAATTTATCTATTTACAGAATAACGAGTATATCCAGAGCATAGATAGTATTCTGATGGTTGACAAATGGTCACAGGTAACCAGTAAATACAATCTCTTTTTAGTTAAACTTAAATTATTGTTATATTCCAAGCCTTTGTGTAAATGCTCACTTAGTAGTAACCTATATACTCTTAGCACCATGGCTTAAGTAGAATTAAGGCAAAAATGCAGTGATGCTAATTAGTTACAGTAAATGTACATTATTTAGTTACAGTAAATATACATTAATTAGTTACAGTAAATATACATTAATTAGTTACAGTAAATGTACGTTAATTAGTTACAGTAAATGTTCATTAAATTTCATATAGATTTACCTAAATGTTGTGCTGTCATCACATTTTATTTATTTATGTATTGATGTTTTAGGGCCTTCTTAAGCATATTTCATTATGGCCAACCCCTATGGCGGAAAGAAGCTTGATAAAGGTCGGGAAAAATCAACGGCCGTGTCCGAAGGTCATTCCCACGTACGGCCCGAGAGGAAATCGGCATGAGCTGGGGTCGAACTCAAAGCCAACCGCCGTGATAAGAGATTCCAGGGTCATCAGCAGCAGGGTGGCGGAGTTATCGTGCCAACAGCTGGCACTATGTTATCGATCCGACATTATGAGGCGCTGGTGATGATAGGTGTGCGCAGCGCCCTCTGGTGGCATACCACAGGCCTTGTTATAGACAGGCGCAAGTAGAAAACACAAAGGCCCTGTTTCGCAATCAACACAAGTCATATTCGTCTTCGTCCACTTAGCCATTATTTTTTTTTGTCAGCAGACAGGATTCTAATTTTGACAGTATTACGTTTCGGGTGAGCATTTGTCAGACCTGGTATTTATAGGTCTTGCCTCTCAACAACAGCCTCATTTTCACTCTCCTGATACATACTGTCATTCCGTGGTCTAACAAGTATTTATGGCATTTCCTCGGCGAACTGAAGCTAATTGGTTTGTTGCATGCTTTACGTCTTGTCCTTTCAGCGCACAGCCATAGAGGAGAATGTTCACTCAAACTTACGCGTAGTTTATGCTGCAGAAACAACATTTTCTTGTCGGCTTGTGTGTTGGGTTGCAAACAAGTAAACAAAAGGTGTCTTCCTGTCAGAAGTGTATAAATGGTAAAGACAGATATCGAGCATCTTCTTTAACTTATTTCAAGTAGACTCCCCAGACAAGAATTTTGAACCACAGCAGACATAACCCTATCAAAGTTAAGGTGTATCTCGCAAAACATTGCCTTTAGCAACAAAATTGGACCTATCGGTAATATGTCGTGATTGTTAGCCGTAAAGATCTACGTGTTTTGTGGGCTTACCAATGAACCTGTAAGTCGTGGGTGAAAATGATATAAAGGAGATGGCATTCCTGCCCAAGGTACCCTTGTTTTTGCCCAAACTAAAGCTGGGTAGAGTTTTAAAGTTTTCACTGGTACAAAATAGTAATTGTATGAACAGATATAGCACTACCGTCATTTTATACCTGTCATCTATACCTGTCAGATATAACAGTAACCCGGCACGTAGTCTGGCTTCACGTAGTCTAATCGTTAGTAACGCCATGTGGCTGACGGGTTTCAGTCAAATTGTTATTTAGTTTAAACGGCAAACTATAGCTTTTGTCCCAATTCCAGATCTAAGCTTTGTGTGCTTCCATGTGGCGTAAGTTAGCTTTCAGCATAATACAAGTAGGCCTACATGAACGCTGTCGACCTGTTTCTGTCTTGTGTCAATCTAGAAACATTCACAGCGCTGTCTCTCGGCAACGCCATGCCGAAGGCAACACATCTAACTTCTCATATAGAATATGAACAGCCAGAGCGAAAACTATCTGCAAAAGAATGGCAGGCTTAAAGCGTTTCTGAAATGAACCAGAGTTTACTGTTTACGGTATAAAAGACTACAACTTAGAGAGTAAAAGCAGATCAGCGATGACAGTTTGTCGAATGCGTGGTAACTTAGTTTACTTCAGTTAGGGTTTTATTTCGTTTATCTTAACTCTTAAATACCCCTACGCCATAAAACAGACGCTCTGCCCCCTTGCACATGTCACGAATGCATGTCTGTAAAACGGTCATTTATGATGGGAGGAATCGAGGTAATAAAATGACAGTTTGCTCAAATATCTTGGTGATGATCGAAGACGCTCGTGTTTAGTCTGGTAATGCATGTAGTGAAATTTAGCGTGTTTGGAAATTCCTTTGCGGGAAGATATGGTATATGGAAGGTATAAGCTAATTAGTTGTTTCTACTAAACAAAAGTAATTATTCACACCATTCCTTGAATTCCTTGAATTCAAATAAGACAACAAAGGTGATGTGATCTGTATTACATTTCCATTATGAAAAATACATGAATAACTAACCAATTCAATTTACAGCGTGCTATTTGTACATGCACATGTATCTAGTTAGCTATTATGAGATTCTAATGTTTTTTTTATTGAAGGCTATTAATAATAATAATGAAAATAACAATCCCCAGACGGATAGAGTTGTAAGCCGAATCAAATATCAAGATGTATAAACGTAGAAAATGGCCCAAAAATACAAGAAAGAACATTTCATTCAAGCTATTGGTTTAAACGACAATCTGTACTTTTTGCCATATTACTTGGTGCAGCACTGTAATAGCCGAACAAAAGTTAAAAGAACAAGATGTATGTTTTGGTTTTCTTGCATGATGAGTTCAGAAGATTAACTATAGTACAATGACTGCAATTTTTTGCTTTAAGAAAACTACCCTGCAAGACTAATTTTGTATCATACCAGTGAGGCATCGCGAGACCAATGTCCCGTTTAAATACTAATTTGCATGTAGCATGTCAATTACACACACACACATATATATATATATATATATATATATATATATATATATATATATATATATATATATATATACACCAAGAACTGGAGCCCATACTTTGTTAAGATGGAACAACTTTCTTTCTTTATATTCCATTTGGCGTCTTTCAGTGCAGCTCACCCTCTTTTTTTTCTCGCACTGATCCAAGTGTACTGTACTCAATTTTCCCGGATCACAACCCGTAATTCTTTCCGACTTATGGCGTCAATTGGTTGGTTTAGCCAATACAAGGACCCAATGACCGATCCGAATTTTCACATTGGAAAAAAGGCGGAAAAAATACTTTTTATCCGGATAGTGATATGAAATTGGGATGTACTATGTGTATTTTTCAAAGGTTGTACTGGCTAAAGCTTTGACATTGTTTAAAATAAATTGACCCTGGGGTAAAGTTTTACCGTGACATGTGCGTGAAACAGTATACTGTACTTGTGAGAAATTTGTAGTATACCGTTAAGTGCGCGACATTCTCAACCGGGACTTGCCCTTGTCTCGCTGAGCCGGACAAAATCCACCCTACTTCTATGACTGACTGGTAGAAATAGTTACTCAGTATCCATGGGCAATAGTTACCTACTGTAATAGGGCACTCACAATTCTTCCTGGCTTTGTTATTTTTGATTTGCATTTGATTAGCTCCTTGAACAAGTTTTTGTTCGTTGAATTATGTTATATCATTTATTTCTTTTGACGGGGTACCAAAACAAAAGGTTCCGCTGCATTGAAGGTATGGGGTTACTTGTATCTATATTAAACAGTTTTCGCTCTTTCGTTTACGAGAGTATCATTAGTTTTAGTCAACGAATCTTTTCAAGAAAACACAGGAAAATGCCTTCGCCATAATAACTACAAGGCAACGTAAATATACTCATACTGGGTGTGTTGTTATTTATGTAGTTACTCGATATACGCCGTACTCAAGAATATTTCACTTATACGACGGCGGTCAGTGTTATGGTGGGAGGAAACCGGGCAGAGCCTGGGGGAAACCTACGACCATCCGCAGGCTGCTGTTAGACCCTCCTACGTACGGCGGGAGAGGGAGGCAGCATGAACTGGACTTGAACTCACAGCGACTGCACTGGTGAGAGGCTCCTGGTTCATTACGCTGCGCTAACTCGCTAACCGACAGAGCCACGGAGGCCCCACTGGGTATGAATATTTGCACCTCTGTCAACTCTATGAACTTAAACAAGGAATGTCTCCGATTGGTTTAAATGCAGCCAGTTATATGATGTTTGCAAACATTTTGTTTATCGGACTGTTTTAAGTAAACAACTGCCACGTACAATGACGTTGGTTTGTACCATATTGTTTTATGCACTAGGTCGCTCGGGGTAGTCAGCAAAAGCAATATATCTCACACTTATATACATACACAAATTGCATTTCGGATTAAACCGGAAATTCGTCCTTGGAAATACACGGTGTAAAAAGTCTGTCTTGCCTCACAAACAATCTGTGTACAAACCACATCACACTGTAGGGTAATTAAGCCACACTTATACCGGCAAAAAGTGTCTATACGGTTTAGTACAGACACACTGACTGCAGTGGCGAACGGGCCAGAGGCTGCGTGACGCTCACAAACATAAACAACTATCAGTATGTCGTCATGTCAAAAAAGAATGTTTCTCACAGGATTTCTCACACGGACAGCGGAACCAGTTTCAAAGTGGAAGGATGTGGCGGGAAGGAAAGGGGGGGGGGGGGGAGTTTATTAGTCTGAAACTAGAGAAGTCCAGTGGTTTGCCAGGCACAACTGGCTAAGGTGCATGATGAGATATATGCACTTGAACTTACAGCGACCGCGTGCTTGGTTGAGTATTTGTACCGTTATACTGAGAACAAAGAGATCATTTTGTGGTTTATATTTCGGATTAATAATTTTGAATGGTGCTCAGTATATGATGCTAGGGCATTTTTGACTGGTTTGTACATATCAAGAAAAGGGAGCTGTCAGCGGTCACAACTTGCGACGCATTCGCTTTACCAAAATGTGTTTCCCCTCAGGTTTGCTTTGCGCTGGTTTTGTACAAATGACTATGCGTATACAAAAAATATACGCTTTCTTCTGAAGCATATGCCTGGTCCGTTCCTAAAGGAATGTTAAGACCAGTTTTGACTTCCTGTTCGCAGTTAGCCCAACGACCCAAGCGAATTCACTGAGTACTTTTCGCTGAAGACATTCGTGTTACTGACGGTACAAAAAAAGATGGACAATGTATATATAAAGTCATGAAAAGGAATAATTCAGGAGCAGAAGCGGGGAATTGGAAAGGAGGAAATGTTTAGGGGGAGGGGGGAGGGGTAACGCTTACAAACTGCGTCACAATTGTTGACTTGGCACACAGCCCAGATTTTAAATTATACACATTTTTGTTTTTTAACGGACTATGTCTCTTTAAAAGCGTCAAGTACACCAGAGACCAGTTCTGTTGATACTTATATTATGACGTAAGTCCCATTAGGGAGTGGGTAAGTGGAATGGGCCTAGCGGGACCGCGCTGATTATAATAAGCTCTGGATTGCTGCGAAAATCAATCCCTTGACAATAAGAGTGTAGCGTGTTCAAAGTCACCACTCTGCACGTTTCTGCTGCGACACCAAGTCAGACGATTTATCTGGTACCAGATGAAAGTCAGTGGCACTCCGGTTTTCTCCATCCATGAATTTGATCGCTATCACATAAGCTCTTGGGAACAGCCTTAAATACCAATGAATCAATTTAAAAACCAGTAGGGAGTGCGCTTAAATTTGTTTAACTTTCGGAATACTGTTGAAGCCCTCAACTGACAACATGTGTTCGGACACTCTCAAATCGATTAGACATTTTGTCCGGACAATCTTACTAAATCTCTTACTTAATTTATGAAAGATCCACTGATAAACATTTTTTGCAGTACACAGGACATTTCCATGCGATCGTGATAAGCGTAAAATGTGCTTTAGTTCTACAGAGAAAACGTCCTATTTTTAAATACAAAAGTGTTAATGAGTATTCAGTAATGTTCGGTATTAACAGCAAAATGTAAGTGACATTAACTTTGTTATCCACTGATTGTATTTTAACAAAACACAAAACATAGTCAGCTTGATGGGTTATTTATACCAGTATCTGATTGTATGTATCTCAGATGTATTAGAAGTACTATTTTTTTGTAATATGTGATAAGAACACAACCCTTGGGATCATTCTAGACAGTGACGCCTAAAACATTGCATCACTGTGTTTTATTTACTTAATTCTGAAAGCCGTGTGAATTACAACATTTTAATTATTTACATATGCATTTCGAATAAAACGCTAACTGTTAAGAGACCGGATTTCGACGCCTGATTTGCCACTTATCACGCCGTTGTTACTGCTCTCGTTTTACACTTATTTTATTTATTTATTGATTTGCCTAGTGTTTTACGCCGTACTCAAGAATATTTCACTTATACGAAGGTGGCCAAGGTTATGCTGGGTGGAAACCGGGCAGAGCCCGGGGGAAACCCACGGCCATCCGCATGTTGCTGGAAGACCTTGAAGCTGTAAGTTTATTACACATTACACCATACACAACGATACTAACTGTTTTAAAACCCCGCAGAAAAACCATTGCGCAAATATTTTAATAATCGACGGCAAAGCGTGAGACTACTGGTTGAGGTCCGTAGTCCATTTTGCCCACTCCTCCTTTGGTGTTTCCGGTTACTCAAACATGGCGCATCCAATGACATTGTAATAATTTCTGATTAAAATTTGATTTATAGAATTACCAAGCATGTCTGAAACACGTCTGTGGTTGTTTAGGTCTGTTTTCAGGTCATATTATTTGATGTTTTTCTTTTAAGTTATTGAATGCCGGGAACTCAGATTTCCGGCTCCACCCATATATATGACCAAAATGTATGCATCACATATAAGTAAAAAATTGTTGGAATTCATGGACCTCCACATAACAACCTCCACTGTCACATTACAACACCCGTGGCGTAACTCGCGATTAGGTTTCACGCGTGAAACTACGAAAAATGGAACCTCGTCGGACTGGCAGTCTGTCTAGGCTATTTGTTGTCATGGTAACCACTATATTCTATAAACAACTGATGACCCATGAAGTCAAACATTCAGCTTCCCGGAAATGCCGATAGATTTTCCCTGAACTCGTAATGATTTCAGTTCGTTAAAGCTCTCTGTTGTATATGATAGTCATCCTTCTCCAGACGAATTATAGTGATAGCTCAATTTTTTTGGTGCTTGAAGGGAGGTAATTCGGTGTGACTGATTGCTGAGAGGGTAACATAGGTTATCTACGTGAGGGTACTGGCTCAAGTTGTGTCAATATCACGATAACCTTTGATGATCCCAATATACAAACTGACTCACGAAAAACAAACGGTAAACGACATTTTTCTGCTCAAGTTTGTGAGTTTAGGCATAAGTCTTTCTCGCCTGATTTGCTACAAAGGCTCAGGTAACGGCCCTATTATCACACACCTGCTCCCCTACCTCACCTCCCCGTGGGTTGAACAAGTTTGACAAGGATACTGTCGGTGGATGTAAGATCTTAAATACATACACATTTTTCCTTCAAGATGAACATGTTACTGTGGATTGTTGCCAGTCATAAGTGTATTTTGAGGCTAAATTTTCATGGAATTCTTCATTATAATTAGAAAGTCTAGTGAAAACCATTGATGTCGACCATTCTGACTCTGTGTGGGCGAGCCATGCCCGTGTTATACAGTACTGAATACAGTGACTCACGATGGCTTTATTCCCAACAATTTTGAATGTGACAATGTGAATACTTGAGTTGTTTGTTTGATGCTAATGATACCACTTTGAAACAAAGGTGTGCATTTTGCTTCAATCTACTCGTTGAAATTAACGAATAACACAGATAACTTCATCAAATGTTTGTTTATGCTGATAGTGACTGAAATATGTAGTTCTAATGTAGCCATAGCTCAAACCCTCCAAGTACTTCGCAGAAAGACAAGAATATAAATGCCCAGGCACGGTTTTGGTGTTTGCTTGCTTTTACTATATGCAACATTGCGTCCAACCCAATTATTTCCCTTGACGTCGCTCTCCCATATGAAAGCGTATTTTTAAGAGCGGATCTCCGGAAACGATCATCTTGATAAGGTTGCAATGTTGTCCACGTGGTTTGAAGCCCTAGTCATTCATTTTTAACATGGTGAAGGTGCATTTCTTAGTCAAATCGATACAAGTTGAGGTCAATTCCCTAAAGAAAAGACAGCAAACAGTTCTTTTGAAAGAAGGGTCGAAAAAGACATGCGCTGGTGCGTTTGGTAACTCTGTAAATTATCTTTTAATCTGAAATTTCCCAGAAGATGGGATATTACATCTCAGCTCGTATCCTACAATTCCTTTATCACAAATTGCAATATCTCAGTTATGCATCACAAAAACAAAAAGGCACCTTTTCGGAAATTAGAGTGGGATATCTTCTTAACGTATGTATATACATTTGATCTATGTACATGTAGTTGTTTTGAAAACACATGCTGCTGTCGCGAAATAACCTATGCCGACCGCCTGTGCCCTTCACGAGACGAGTTCCTGATTCTCGTCGTTTCACGCCTCAAATACTATCCCGTGAAAGTAAAAGCTGCTGTCCTGTGCCTAAAAAGCTTTTTGATTTGCATGCTGTTGTACACTAAAAAAAACATACTTTCGAATTTAAAATTACTGATCTATTTTCGCGGTATGAAATGTCGCTGTACCCTTATACAGGAACTGGTTACAAACAGCGCATGTATCGTTGAGTATTCTTGACATTGCCCTGTATATGCATGCTATCAACTTCTGCATATCTATATACATACAGAATGCTACATTATTCGTCTAATTATTTCGTCCCCATACTAAATTTAATTTGCCAAATGCATGATTATCTACCTCCAGTATTTGATTTTGTAGTTATACTAAAACAGGCATGCAACAGAATATATTCCTAGTAGTTTTCAATCTAAATTTGTATTAGACAATGTCTTATCTATGCCATTTCAGGAAATTGCACCGCACTACTTTCATTTCTTTCCCAGTTACATGGTCCCAAAGCAAGAACATTACTAAATGTATTGCACCCTCACAGAGACAACTGGGTACTTTGTGGACACATGATATATATTTTTGAAATCGACGAAAACAGTTCTTTATTTGAGTTTCAAACTTACAACTTAATATTAGGACATACGTGTTGTAAAACGCATGGAATTATTGCAATTAAGTATAAGATATCCATTTAATATCCATCTTCACCGAGTTGCAAGAAAAGAGGCTGAGCTTGAAGGTCACTAGCAAAAGGTTTGGTTACACTTAAAAAAAGTGTTCTGGGGGAAAATCTGTTATATAGGTTTTGGACAAAATGCAATATGGATGACATAGATGGAGGCAATAAACTTCATCACGTTATAGCCCGAAAAAATTGTGAATGTTTTATTTGAAATTGCGCTAAGTGTGACCCGGTTGCAGCTCTATAAATGTATTTCCATGCGATCGTTATACTAGCTTAAAGTTACTCCTATCGGCTTATTTTTCAGAAACAATAAGAAACAATAGTGAACAGTATAAACATAGAAAACGAATATGAGCCCCTGAGGACGGACAATTACCCCGTGGCAAACAAACAAGCAAAGTTCAAATAAAAACGGAACAATAAGGTTTCTAAGTTGGCTTGCACTGTTTTCTAATCTCCCTGGGGATGAACACATGTTCTTGTGGACGTCAGATCAATTTCCTTCAGTACTCCAGTACCCTCAGATGCACTATGTTTTTGCGTCTTTCAGATCGCAGTAGATGCAGTGTTATCAGCTTGTAGCACACCGGGAGCCAGAGCTAGGGTTGTTGCGGTTAGACGCAGCCCCGTAATACTAGCCTTAAATATACTCGTTATGATTGCCTTATCACGACCTCTATTGCGGCATCATTCACTCGGATAACATAACGTTTTTTTATCGGGCTTTTTTCCTGTTATTACCAAAATAAGGGTAATGATATTTGACAAGTTTTCATCAACACCCCGTTTCTTATGACGGCCACAAATTGTTTATAAACATTGGCTGCTTATATCATACAAGATGTCTATTAACATCCGAACAACCGCGTACAGATCACTTCACTGCTCAATATCCACATGCCGCTTTGAAATTCTGACACTCGAGTGTTAATTTATCCATATATCTTGCGTTGTGAATGTGTTTAAATTTATTCATGTCATTGTACTTGTGGATGGTCATGAGTTTTCTCGGTTCTTTCCGGTTTTCTCCCACCTAATACTGGTCGTCGTCGTGTATGTGAAGTATTTTTGAACACGGCGTAGAACACAAATCAAATAAAAAAAAGAAATGTATACCATTGTTGTTTAATGCCCTCCTGAAGAATTTGCCCATTGGTTCAGTTTTACGGGTGGAGGAAACGGTAGCTTTTTGGATATAAAAGTTATAGAGACGAATTAACTCAAGGATGTGTGGCACCTGCATAAGCGAAAGCAAGCGCCTTTAGAAAACGCATGAAGAAGTGAGAGGCCCCACGTTTGCTGTCGACTGCTTAATTTATCGCCCAAAGGGAAATGTCAGGTGTGCATCATTCCAAGAAATGTCATGTCCATGGTCGGGATTGAACACGCACCTTATGTACCTATTGTTGGAGTGAGTGCTTGGGGTTTAATGTCCTTCTTAACAATTTTTAAGCCATATGGGGACGAAGGAATCCTTAGAGTGCATGTAATATGCCCCCTTGCTGCAGGACTGATTTCCACCGCTCTTTTATCAAGTGCTGCTTCACTGAGACGACTCACCGAAGGCAAGTACGGCGCACCGCCTGAGCCATGATACTTATGCTGGTCAGCCAGTCGTTGCACTATCCCCTTAATGCTGAACGCCAAGCGAATAAGTTATAACTTCTTCTTTTATGGTCTTAGCTGTGACTCGTCGAAGGATTGACCATGGATCTACCGCTCTCGCCTGTTGTTGGAGTCGCGTATGCTGTTACAGGGTTACACCGTATATGTCAAAACACCTCGCGTGTGAAACTAAGAGGGTTTGCATAGCTCTAACAATTCGTAAGTCTAATGAGGCATCTTGAAATGAGATACCAGTTCCTTAACTGTATTGTTTCCTGTTGTTTATTTGATATGTGTTTCCCAGTTCCGTTTGTGATACAAGCTTCCCTGTTCCTTATTAGGCACGTGATTTTCAGTCCCTTTCTTCATATGTGGTTCTACTTGCAAAATTTCAAAACCTGCTAACAGGGAGTTTATGATACTTTTGGCTTTGTCGATTTATTTATTTGATTGGTATTTCACGCCGTACTCAAGGATATTTCACAAATACAACGCCAAACAGCAGTATGGTGGGAATAAATCGGGCAGAGCCCAGGGGAAACCCACGACCATCCGTAGACTGCTGGCTGACCGTCCCACTACGGTTGGAAAGGTAGTCAACAGATCGACTTGAACTCACAGAGACGGCATGGGAGAGAGGCTTCTCGGCCGCGTTTGCAGTGCTAACCACCTCGGTCACGGAAGCCCCGATAGTTTTAGGTGGGAATTGTCAGGCACAGTATAAATTAAGTAATACCTGGTTATCAGCATTATGTTGGGAGGAAACCAGGCAGAGCCCGGGGGAAACCCACGACACATCCGCAGGTTGCTGCAAGACCTTCCCACATTCGGCCGGAGAGGAAGTCAGCATGAACTGGATTTGAACTCACAGCGACCGAATTGGTGAGAGACTCCTGGGTCACTACGCTGCGATAGCGCGTTAACCAACCGAACCACGGCCCCAGTCCGAAACTGTTTATATCCTGGATGGAAGGTCGGAAAGACAAATTTCGGCATTCGTAAAGATGAGCCCTTTGCTTTCCCTACTTACAACATTTGTTCTCGCAAAAAAAAAAACTTAACAGCATTTAAATCAAATAACAACTGGACTCCCTGACACACTGATGATATAATGTCGATTCAAAAATTCAATGCCCAATGGTCAAAAATATTATTTCGGAAGGGGGGGGGGATTGTTTGCTAGAATAAACCTTAGATATAGTGATATGGTAAATGATTCAGGCAGCATGTGTGTAAGCACGTAGAGTCGTAGATGCTATAACATAGATCTCAGTCAGACTAGTTGCTTGAGAAAATGGAATATACCCTTGACCGTATGTTACGGTCGCTACACACTAAAGCTATGTGTTTCGTTACGGTATAGATACAGTTTTTAGTGTGTATATGGTGTCCTTTTAATTATACAACTTTATCCCGTGCTCTGTCCGATTTCCTCCCACCATAATGCTGGTAGCCGTCGTAAAAGGGAAATATTCGTAAGTGCAACGTAAAACACTAATCAAATAAACAAATAAATAACTATAGAAGTAAAAGTTTGAAGGATAGCACCGGCAACTTGCGGATGGCCGTGGGTGTTCCCCAGGCTTTTCCCGCTTTGTACCATATAATTCTTGCCGCCGTCGTGAAAAGGTACATGTAAATGAAATATTCTTGAGTACGGCGTAAAACTCCAATAAAATAAAATAAATAAAGTCATAAATAAAGTTTGCATCTTTCGATGTGCAATGTCCAAAAAACTTCGTGCATTATCTTTATTATTCAGTGCCAGGTTACCATTTTGATACCCAAAATTTTGCTAACAAATTGCAGCAACATGTATGTAATAATTATCAATGGTGTCTTGTTTACTTGATTCTACATACGCGTTAAAAAGAAAAATGTATCCCTATGCCGTTTCCAGAAATGTACATCACGATAAAGAAAAAAATTATCCCCAATAATATCAAGAGCTGCAATAACCAAATTGTCCTTTCAAAGACCTGAGCGCATGCACTTGCACAAAACGACTGCACGCTGTTGATTTATGTTTAATGTAAAAGAAGCTAAAATATGAAGTAAGGTTCATCATACAGACAATTGAAAGCTATGCATAATAATACTTTCCTTTATTTTTTCAGATTTTTAAGAGTGTTGAAAAGCATACAAATATTTGAATACTACGGTGGGCCTTATTTGCAATACTGAGGGCATCTATTAACTCTGACGTAACATCACGTTTGCTTCCCGATGTTCATTGGAAGAAAAGAATTCTGGAGAACACCTTTTAGGTAATCTTTTACTCAAGGGTAGAAGGAGTTTATTAGAGTATGCTCCATTAAGCCCACCTTATAATTCAAATGTCTGAACGCCTATAACTCTTTTCAGAAAAAAAAAGATTAAAAAATTAATGAAAGTATATTTATCCATAATTTTAAGTGGTTTATTTAGTGATGCCTAATTCGACTTTTATAGGTCTTTTCCTTTAACATTTTTCTCAGTAGTAGTTACAGTCTATCTAGGCCACGATTGTTTTGTGCAAGACACCCCAGCTCGTCGTAGCTAAAAACAGGCACCTAGTTAATTGTATAGGAAGCAGGGCTATAAACTTTTATAACGGTAGTTTTCTGAAGCTTCAGGATTCCTTGGAGATACATTTATAAGTGTTTATGTTTATATGAATCATAGTGATATCTTGCTTCGATATGCTTCGGATTTAATTTACACTTTAAAGGTTTTAAGATACACAGAGACTGATGCGATGAACAGTTATTTATTTATGTATTTTTTTGTTTGGGGCTTTACGTCGTACTCGACAATATTTCACTTATACCACAGCGGCCATTACCCGGCCAGGAAACCGGGCAGAGCCCATGGAGAGGGGTGGGTGCCCACGACCATCCAGGCAGGAAAACAGCATGGATGAACAATTAACACAGTACACTGGCCATCGATCCGAGAGACATGAACAAACGGTTATGATGAAAAGAGCACTGATTCATGATACGCTTATAATTAAAATTTTATCCCATTTTTTCAACACATTAAAATCTCTCACATGAATTAACACTAATTACGTGTACGTGAGGAACAGATATTCAGGAAGCCACATGTGTTTTCCATTGGGTGTATTTCTCATCAGATTTTTTGCATTTATAATTAAGCTTGTTTTTTTAGAGCGAAAGGAATATTTATGCAGAGAAACAAAGACCATTTAGACGTAAGTATGCTTTACTTGATCAAGATTTCTTACACGTTGATATTTGTATTTATTCCATGGGTGGTGTGTTCTGGTCATGGTTCCTCCACGATTCTGCGAGTTGTGAGAAATGTGAAGAATACACTCGTTTTACTACCTGAACAAAAGTGGGTTAAGACTCGTTAGTGTACAGTTTAATGACCAAGCTGCAGTACAAAACCCACACAGACAGCATTTGCACTGTGCGTCATAAAGATAGTTTTTCATGAAATGGCACAACTCCGTCACGATGGGAACGATCACGTAACACTTGAGAGCAGCAAACAGATGTAGATTTTCGTCTGTAAATGCATGGCACCGAAATTAGCGATCAGCAGTCGTTCTATATTGGGTATGTCGTGTTAAATGTAAATCAAGGCATGTAACAAAAGATCTATCGTTTGACTGACCGATTGATTGATTGACGTTTTACGCCGTGTGCAAGAATTCGTCACATAAATGCTTGCAGTCGGGTTTACGGGTAGAGGAAACCAGAGTCGGTGAGTGTTGGTACTCGCATTAAATGTAGCAATTACCTGATCGCCCTGACAAACTTCACCCCTCATACAAAGCTTCTACCTGCATGGTCAAGTTGTTTGTTATACATAAGTCGGAATTCGGTACTCAGTATTGTGAGCTTAACATATGGGATGATAGAGGAGTTATATTCTTGTATGAGCACAACGTCACACACTTCGTGTCCATAGAATATGGCGCAAGCCACTCACAAAGTCTGTCACAATGTCTGTCAGGGTTATCTCCCTTTTGATTCCCTTGACGATGTAGTTGGTTCAAGGGATACGTCATCTTTCTGGCCCGCATACATGTCTGTGTGACCAATTCCAATAATACATCATCTCCACCTGGTCGTCTTCAGAAAGAACAGCGAGTAGCTCGACCGTACAAACGATGCCCTTAAAGAATATCACATCATTTATATAATTTATTGATTTATTGTATAAATATCCAGTGTGCATGACCTGGAACTGAACTCACAGCAACTACAGAGGTGAAAAGCACGTGGGTCATCGTGCCGCGCTAGCGCGACAACCACCTGGAACTGAACTCACACCAACCACAGTGGGGAAAGTCACCTGGGTCGTTGTGCCGCGCTGGCGTACCAACCACCTGAAACTGAACTCACAGAAACCACAGTGGTTAAAGGCACCTGGGTCATTGCGCCGCGCTGGCGCGCCAACCACCTGGGCCACGACGGCTCCCATTTAATCCTAAGGTTTATATCCAATACAACGATCACGTTCCGCGATCACTCACTTTTATGAATAATTAATGTCGTTTTGTTCAAACTCGCAGCTCCTGATTTAAAAAAATATCCTCAATGAATGGTTTCCACAACCATCTCTTCCTCACTTTTACACTGTATTCTACATGTAGAAAAACATTTGAAGGTCATGGCGCATAAGGAAACAAGGAAGAGCTATGAATGGTCGGCGAGTGATCTGGTGTGACTTTTGCGTATCGTGCTATAAATCCTGATTAATGGCGTCAACTCTTGCATTAAAATGCTGTAGCACAGTTAAACCGTACACATGCTGGGCAAAGCATCATCTGGTTGTCAGGGATTATATTTACCAAAGCAATATTGCCTTGGTAATCTGTATCATCAACTGATTCGAATATTGCCTTGGTAATCTGTATCATCAACTGATTCGAATATTGCCTTGGTAATCTGTATCATCAACTGATTCGAAAAACTATCTGCCCATAATATAAAAAAGCCTTACTTGGAAGGAAACATGCTGTCATATTTTGTTGTATATCTAAACCTTTGTAGCGGTATATTTGTTAGCAGATGACCTGTCACAGAAGTCGCATTACTCGCAACTATTTAGACACGTAGTTTGGTCGTCCAGTCCTACCCTTCACAGACATTGTTAATTTCACCGTCTAGATAGAGTGTCAGGAGACCTATCACTCGAACTGAGGACATCCTCTATGTACCACATTGGCCTGTTGAAGGTTTGGGCACTAAACACGTGTCACCTTCTTTAGACGGTGGGACAAACATCTTCTGTATGCTCGGACATGACAAATAATATCAGGAAAAATTGAAATGTTGAATCAGTGTAGTGATTTATACAACCATGTCAGCGGGTTTCGTGACAACAAACGTTCACAGCCTTCTAATTTTCTTCATTTAATTGAAAACTTTCTGTAACTAAAATACACTGTACATAAAATGTATATTTTAAACTCTAAAAATGACTGGAATGAACAAAATGACACTGCAATGTAATCTGTGTACGGATGTGTATTTTAATTTTGAATGTGACACCGTTATCCGGTTGGACATGTGACAGGATGTTTTAATAATAAACACCTTAACTGGCTGCTAAAGATCAAAAGCCTCGTTCACTGATACACATATTGTTTCAATAGGTTGATCAGCGTGGTTGATATTCTTGTAATTGTGTTTGTGTCAGAATGACAATACTTAAAAACTCAGGTTAGACTAACCCTGCCGAGAAGGCGATGCCACACACTGATCTGCTTCTTTTAACTGACATATTTCATCATACGTGTATTTATTTAATGCCGGATTTAATGGACCAATTTGTTCTTGCTTCTGAAGACGTCCATGTTGCACGCAGAAAAATTATTAGAATATAGCAAAACCTCAGTGGGAGAATTTGCCTTTTTGCCGCATTGGTCCATGAGTCTATTTTGAAACTGATCAAATAGTATTTAAAATTTGTAAAAATGTGCTGCTCGTCCTTAACAGAACAAACATTATTAGCCAATAAATAATGATGAATAAAAATGATATAAATGATGAATTATCCGATACAAAATATGTAAAAAGTAATTGATTCCCTCTCCTCCATCCAGAAGAGACATCCCAGGGTGGTTTCCTGATCTGAAAAGATTGGTACCAGAAAGGATAGGAACAGTGAAAACACAAGTTAATAAAGTTGCAAATATTGGTCACTACCCAGTGCTAAATAGTGGAAAGATGGGAGGATTTGGGCTTCGGACCAGCCAGTCCCAACACATCACAAGGTGTTAGTAAGGTTTCTCGTTATTTTAGTTATAAAAGATTTTACCTTAGCTTGAAAATAGCATAAGACTCCCAAACTACTATCTAAACACATGCAGTTGTTAATCTAACAAATCCGTTGCATAAATGGAATGAATTTCATGTCTGAATACAGGTATTACATATATGACTCCAACATAAATGACGAGTAAATGTGCAACGTGTATTACATACGAGGTGTAGAAGCGTATTGCCAAGTTTCGACTAACTGGAATTACCCCCACTACAATAGTGTCGGTCTATGTACCAATTCACATCAATTGCACAAACAGAAAACGGACATTTATCAGCACAATAAAAGATATTTAACGGATTACTGAGAAAAGGCGTTTTGAGAAAGTTGTCAAATGTGTGGTAAGATTCACGTAAACAAATAACATTGTCAACTAGAAAACTCATGAGCAATCGCAATTAGGTCATAACGCATTCAAGTACCTTATATTGTGCATGTCGCAAGACACTGGAAGTTCTTGACGCGTAAGGGAACAAGGCGGAGATGTGATTGGTCGGGGATTGATATGGCGTGACTCTTGCAATGTTTCAACATCGACATATTTTTTGTAAACCTAGAATGACCCCATGCGTTACCCCATGCAGCTCCTCCCTCCCCCACCTTACCCAGCATGTCTTTTGATATCACAGATGTTTGAAATGCTATCACACAATTAAACCGTACAAAGGGTAGACAGAACGTCTCAAAACAAAATCTGTTTGGCAGAGATTCTTTTGTCAAGATAGTTTTGTTGACCAGCTGTATCAACTGGTCTGAAGAATACTGTTTTAGGAAGGTTTTCATCTGCCTATAATATGTTAAAAGAATTAGGCCTACAGCATAAAGAGCATAAGGCTGATGTACATTTCAAATGAAATGATTGTATAAAACATCTGGTACAATAACATTTGTGGGAGAAAGGCAAAGAAAGGCAAAGAAAGGATTCTGGAATTTAATAAAATTCAGTTAATTCCATACATGTTAGTAGTGTTTCTTCTTTTTATTACTTGATGCCCCACCGAAAGACACATTTGATTACTTTTTCTTCAAGGAAAACTAGTTTCTTACTCGCTGAAGGCTCCCCCCCAAAACAGCCCTACACTCTCCTCCCGTTATATTTTTAGCAGATGATATGTCACAGGATTCCCATAACTGTTTGCTATTGAGACGAATTGTTTGGTCGTTCAGCCCTATCCCTCGCAGACATTGTTTATTTCACTGTCTGGATAGAGTGTCATGCTGCAGACACCAAAGCTGACACTAGAACGTCTCAAGTAAGCTGAAACCATCTTCTCTCTCTCGTCTTGACATGTTGAAGGTTTGGATACTGGTCATGTGTCATCTCCTCCAGACAGTGCGATGAACATTGTCTGTTTCCTCGGATATGAAAAATAAAATCAGGAAGAATTTCAGTGAATAATCGCAGTAATATATACTGCCGTGTCTCTGGATTATGTAATAACTTAAACGTTCATAGGCTTCTACTTTTCTTTATTTGATTTACTTGACATTCTAAACTCGAACAATTACTGGAAAACAATAAAATGTTGAGCCCATGTAGTCCGTTTACGAATGTGTATTTTAACTTTTAATACAACACTGTTATCCGGTGGGGCATTGTGGCACCATGTTTTGATAATAAACACTGTAATTGGCTAAGCTAAATATTAAAATCATCGTTGAAAGATACACATATTATTTTAGTGGGTTGATCAGCTAGGTTGATATTCTTGGAACTGTTGTTGTTTTAGAACGACAATTCTTAAATACACATGTTAGACAAACCTCATGGAGAAGGCAATATTCACACACTGCTCTGTGTGCTGGGAGTGCCAGCTTTTATCACACATTATGTACGTGTATTTATCTGGAGGCGAATCTAAGGGACTATAAATGTGTTTTTCTGATTTTGAAAACCCGAAATTTTCTTGAAGAAATTATTTGATAAACGATGTCTTCGTGGGGCATATATAGCCTCTTCAGCCCAGCGGTCCTATTGTCCATTTATAATTTAACCCATGTCATTGTAATTTTGGAAGAGGAGCTCCTTATACAGTATAAACAAACAACCTCTCTCCATAATTGCAGTCTTGAGTGGAGAATTGGGAAGCATTATAATCCTTTTCTCTGAAAGAGATTTATCTTACGACAAATATGTTGGATAGATAATACGTAATTAAAGCACATCAGAAGACGGTCCAACCCAGCAAGGTTTCCATACTAAGTGGGCCATTGTATACTTTATTCAGTATACGGGGTGCCCCTCATTGATTTGGATATGTTAATCAGGTTCAGACAAGAATTTGACAAGTTTTACGCTATTTAAACAATGACACTACCCACAGAGACTTTGCCGCAAAGAACACCTTGTTAATCAACCTTTCCTTACCATCTTGAAAGCTTTCCAGAAGAGAAAGCCACCCCTTCTCCCCTCCTGTATCCAGCACAGGGTATTATAGAACACAGGGTGGCTGAATACGTGCTAACAGGATTGTCGGGGGTGAGGGGGTTGTCTTTCTCTGTTTGTCATGTGGAGAGAAGGATATGTTTGGTGCGAAGAAGAGGCAGATTTTAGTACCATGCTTGACGTAAGACACAACGGGAGATGCCCTACAGGGGACACACCACGTGACAGTTACACATAGCAATAAATGGCTTGAAATCACCCCATTCTCCAGTTCCACCGAAACACCTCTTACTCACAAGCACGGGGTTTCTCTTGACCTGGCTCCAGGGATTTTAAAGTTTTGTAACCTTTCCACTTTTTCCTTCCCCGACAAAATGCCTGAGCAATTTCTCACTCCATTCGTCACTCCAGACCAGAAGAGGAGCTTCCCAAAAGCCGTGATTGAGGCCATTTTTCGGAGCTCAAAACTCAGAGCTAAAGTCAAGCAACTAAGACGGGCTTTGTCTGTCAAAAAGAAATCAGTTGACCTTTGCTGTTATTCACCTATTATTTCTAAGGTACGTTGGTTCAAACTTTTTAGTTTCGAGTGAAAATTAAAGCTGAAATATGATGAATGAAGTGGTTTCATACCGACTGAAATGAAATCATCAAAAATACTTTTGGTTACCTGACAAATGATCTCAAAACTCACAGACGATTGTGATTATCACTGTAGAACTGGATCTTTGAAGCCTCTTCTTCATTTTTTAATGTTAACCTACTTATACAGCCTCATTCACTCCGATTTCTGCTCCATCACAAAGCCCATTGCTGCAAGATCATTACGCTTGAAAACGCTGTTAGTATGTATAGCGAAACGTCCCATGTATAGTATAAATAAAGCTAGATATACAGTGTAATATTGATTTGTGTTTCTCAACATGTCAATATTAAATGTCAATAAAATCAATCAGGATAAAGACGTCTGCAAGTACACGTATGTCTTTAGGTGAAAGTGTTATACCTGCCTAACTAGTATTTCATTCATTATCAATTACTTTTTCTAATCAAGTATTCATCCCAGGTTTCGCTATGTTAGTCATATTTTATGTGTTATTTTTTACTTTTAGAGCGGAGATTGCCATGGTAGTTATGATCTGCAAGCATCCCCACTTGCCTTAACACAGTCAACTTCCGGTCAGAGAGAGTCACCAGCGGAAACTGTAAACCGTCCTGAAAGTGCGATGAAATCGCTGTCAACCACTGATCTGACTGAAACCTTTGACAAAATGGCAGTCGACGCGGACATTTACACGCAGAAGTATAACAAGTTGCAGGGGATAAACTTGAGAAAGCGATGCCATTCCTTTCAGCATGACAGAACGGCCACATGTGTTGTTGAGCTCTTCCCAGACGAAAACATCTGTGAAAGCATAAGTTCCAAACAGGTGATACAACCAGCTGGTGACTTACCATATTCTAAATCCTAACGTTTTTTGTTGCACTAATATCACAAAAATATTCCTCAACCATACATAGCACCAAAAACAAAAGTAGTTGAAGCAATCGACAATGTTACCTTGTAACATAGTTTAAAACTGGGTGAGATGATTTATAAAGTTAGGATTAGAAGATCTTCTGAACTGCGCCGTATAAGGGAAATATTCTTGATTTCGACGAAAAACATCAATCAAAGAAATAAGTGATTATCGATAATGTGTTTGCTTGGTAACGTCTACCCTTTTTATTACAGACATCGAATGTTAAGGAAATCCTCGTTAAACCCACTCTATCGAAGCCTGCTGTCCGTCCATCTGTTACACTGAAAAGGGATCTCTATTCAGATGTCACAAAGTTTAAGCATCTAGACAGCCACGCAATACAGGTGTGTATTTAAATCGTCACATTCCAGTTAAAATCCCCATGTACATAAGCTGTACCTGGTTTTCAAGAGCTGCTCTTCGAGAGTAAATAATGCAGTGTTTCCCCGCCAAAATTGTTTCAAATTTTTGAACAAGTTTTCAGGCCTTAGTGTATTGCTCGATAGAGAAACTGTCTCGACCCTATATACTTACTTAAAGGTTACGATGACTTTAGGGTGATGGGATTTGTCTATGTAACCAATGACTTTTAAATCATTTTTGTAACAATAACATATCTGCAGGTGGCCAGGCATCACTACACTGACAGCAGCAAGCTGGTGAGAGACTTGACGGAAAATTGCAAAACTGAACTAGACAAAGCAAGGTATGTTTTGAAATCGTCTAATACATGTTTTAACTTCATATACCATTGCACATATTGTGCTTTAATATTGACATTGCGCTTACGTGAGGGCATAATTATATCTGGTGAATGAACTTTTCCTATATGTTGTGTCTTTCACAAAAGACTACAGATTGGGGAGTAAAACTACAGCAGCAACGACAGTGTGACCGTTGATAGATAGCTTTTCTCAGAAAATTTTCACTGATTTGAAAATGTAGTCTCATTAGTTTGTCTTTCAGAGTTCTCTTCAAATGGATGATTGCCATGGAGCAGAAAAATGCAAGTAAAAAACCACAGGGTGGTCCAAACGTCATCGGACATGGAGGGGTTCAATGTCAGATACTTTTCAACAATCTCTGCAGGTGAGAAGAGTCACTGAGATTTTTTATTTGTTGAGAAAAACAAAATGCAGGATTTAATACAATTTCTAAAAACAACAACAAACAAACGCATCAGTATTTTACTGATGTCAGATAGTTTTAAAACGTCTGAAATAACAAGTGGGGCATTTCATTACATCAGCTCTTTCCATGCATTACCTGAAAAGTTGTGTTTGACAAATGGTTTCTTATTCTTTCAGACAAGCCGGAATGCATTCAGAAATCATCGTGGGATACTCAAAAGGGGCCGGTCACAGACCCGGCATGCCCCTTGATCACAAGTCACACAGGAACTCCTGGAACGCTGTTGCTGTTGACGGTACGTGGAGGTTCGTCAATTGCACGTGGGCCGCTCGTCACATGACAGGAAGTGAAAAGAGTTCATCTCGGCTTCTACACAAATATGACGAGTTCTATTTTCTCACTGACCCCGAGGAACACATTTATCAGCATTTTCCTGATGACCCAAAGTGGCAGCTTCTCGATAAGACACTGAGTTTTGAGGAATTCACCAACTTGCCGTCTGTGAAGTCACCATATTTCAAGCATGGCCTGCAGTTTTCTTGTGTCACACCCTCCCTACTGAAAACGGAAAATAATTCCGTTGAAATAAAACTAGATTCATTGGACCATTTGAATGTTGAGTCACGACTGGAAATGTGCGAGTCACCGCGTGAACAGGTTAAAAACCATGTGCTTCAGCGCCGTGTTGGGAGCCAGATTATTTTGACAGTTGTGCCACCACAGCCGGGATCTTACTACCTGTCCGTGTACGCCGGGGATAGCTGCACATCTGATGTGTTGGAGTGTGTCTTCTGCCTTCGTATTCTGCACGCTCCAGTTTGTGTGTATGCGGAGTCACCTAAATCGACTGCTTACCCACCCGTGTCAACACTGGGATCAACTCCACTGATGTCCACACTGGGTGTGTCCACAAACTCACACCACGACCCTCTAGTCAACATGGTGAACAACACCATTCTAATTGACTTTAACGTCAGAGACGATATAAAGTTCACGCATACGCTTCAGTACTATGACAGTGATGGCGACTCCCTCTTGGACATTGACAGGTACGCCTTTCCTACAATCAGGACACACTCTGACCTGTCTTACTCCGTGGCTTGTCCCAGAAAAGGCTCCTACATCTTTAGTCTGTACGGAGCCACCAGAGACTCCAACACGTATGACTGTCTGTTCCAATACCTACTCGTGTGCTCTTCAGATAACCTCAGTTATTTGAGCTTCCCCAAATCTTACAACAGTTGGCGTGACAGCTCATTGGTATCCCCTTTGCACGGAGAACTTGTACAGGACACGGAATACACATTCGGCCTGAGTGTGAAGAAAGCTTTAAAGGTCTTCGTTGTCATCGGTTCGGAGAAATATCCATTACAGAAGGTGGAGGACAGCGAGTGGTTTGGAAAAGTTTTAACAGGAGATGCTTCGCCCATTGCCACTGTCATAGCCGAATATATGTCTGAGACTGGAAATCCCTTTTTCAAACGACTGTTGGAATATGATATCCTCTAAAATCAAAGCTCAGCAAACACATTCCTTTGAGACATGCAAAGTTTTTGATTGACAGACAAGGTCTTGTATAAGAACCATGAGGAAATTAATTTGCTCCTCAGTGCTTGATTACGTGTCTCAGCGGATGACATCATTAGAATGGGATGTCATTTACCCTGAACCGTAACGTTTTTATTTAAATGCTCTAGTACTTTTGCTGTTACTTACATTATATTTATAACGAAGCTATGCTTACATTCATAGTGTTGTTTAATAAATAATTTTTTGTTCGCAGATGCATTTGTTTTTTCTCTTTTGTCTGCAAGGTGGAACACATTGGTTTGTCACTTATTAAATGCATTTGATTGAAGGGTGTTTTACGCTTTACTTGAGAGTATACATACATTTGTCATCCGCGTCTAAATAGTAATTGAATTACAAACTATTCCCTCTTGAACCGTACAATTTTCCGTACATATTGTTACGGTATTGAAAACGGCAACAGAAAACAGACTCAGTGACTCAATATTACAATGTAAACAATGCTTTATATATAGAATGAGAAGTACAGTTTTACAGACAGTTAAACAACAACAACAACAACATACACATCAGTATTACCGGTCTTTACAAGTTTCCAGTTCACCTTTGCATCCCAAGGAATGTATTCCAGGAAATCCAACGTAAAGACCATGGGATAAACACACAATTCACACAAGTCACAAATTGTCCTAGACAGGTACTTCGCCAGGTTAGCGAACACGAACACAGTACACAGGTTACACAGAACTGGAACAGTCAAGCCTTTGAATGACGTCACACCCGCAGAGCACAACACAGGGTAAATACAGGCATGGAGGTATAATCCACTTCAGATCAGTCACAGCTCCCGCAGAAGCTCACAAACGAGCCGTTCAGAGACGTAGAGTAATGTCACCTTGTGGCAGAACGAACGTCCTTTGCCAAAACTGAAAACTTCAGTTTAGAGTCCTTGACGACCTTGTCGGTCAGGTGAGGTCAGCGTGTTAAACAAATTACACAGTCAACACTGTATAATCATAATAAAGATCCGAACACCAATAAACGTGACTTCCGCAGAAATTCACATAAACCAGACATCAGTACTACTGTGGTACACAAACGGTGCCGGCATAAAAATCTGTCCTCCCAAATGAAACTGGCATCACCAGCTCATATAAATATAATGGACTCTATACGAGAGCGTCTCACACTCTCCTGGCTCCCAGTGGATACAGCAAAAAATCCTCCACTCTGCACAGAAAACACGGCTTATATACGTGCCAGGTGGATTCAACTATTCTTAGACGCAGAATTAACAGCCAATGAACATCCAGTTAAATAAACAGAGCATTGAACAAGGTGCTTTCGGCCAGGTCCGCACTGTACATATATAACAGGGCCTGTTATGCTTATAACATATAACACAAAGGTCCGCAGACTAACAGTACATGAAGACGTTAAATAGTCATACATAACAATATGTACAGCTTTATGTATAACTGCAGGATAGAACTTTGTCATAACTTGTTGAAAAGGGGTAGAAAGAAAAAAAAGCCGCCTTAGTGATAAGTGGTGTTGCTCATGGGTTAGAGACGCATATAGCATGTAGTCAAAAGACAAAAATTGGTGGTGATTGTTATGTATGACTATTTAACGTTTTCATGTACTGTTAGTCTGCGGACCTTTGTGAAAGCATAACAGGCCCTGTTATATTTGTACAGCGCGGACCGGATAGAAAGCACCTTGTTCAATGCTTCGTTTTTTTCAATGGCTATCAATTCTGTGTTTAAGAATAGTTGAATCCACCTGGAACGTATATAAGCCGTGTTTTCTGTGCAGAGAGGAGGTATTTTTGCTGCATCCACTGGGAGCCAGGAGAGTGTGCGACGCTCTCGTATCGAGTCCATTATATTGATATGAGCTGGTGATGCCAGTTTCGTTGGGAGGACAGATTTCTATGCCTGCACCGTTTGTGTACCACAGTTGTACTGATGTCTGGTTTAAGTGAATTTCTGCGGAAGTCACGTTTATTGGTGTTCGGATTATTATTATGATTATACAGTGTTGACTGTGTAATTTGTTTAACACGCTGACCTCATCTTACCGACAAGGTCGTCACTGACTCTAAACTGAAGTTTTCAGTTTTGCAAAGGACGTTCGTTCTGCCACAAGGTGACATTACTCTACGTCTCTCAGCGGCTTTGTGAGTTTCTGCGGGAGCTGTGACTGTTCTAAAGTGGATTATACCTCCATGCCTGGATTTACAGTGTGTTGTGGTCTGCGGGTGTGACGTCATTCAAAGGCTTGACTGTTCCAGTTCTGTGTAACCTGTGTACTGTGTTCGCGTTCGCTAACCTAGCGAAGTACCTGACTGGGAGAATTTGTGACTTGTGTGAATTGTGTGTTTATCCCATGGTCTTTACGTTGGATCTCCTGGAATGCGTTCCTTGGGATGCAAAGGTGAACTGGAAACTTGTAAAGACCGGTAATACTCATGTGTGTTTTTTTATGTTGTTGTTGTTGAACTGTCTGTAAAACTGTACGTCTCATTTTATATATAAAGCATTGTTTACATTGTAATATTGAGTCACTGAGTCTGTTTTCTGTTGCTGTTTTCAATACCGTAACAGTGATTAAGAGAGACGTAAAATGTAGGGACATCAAAGATATTCCTTTGACTTCCTATAAGTAAAATACGTTGTGCAGAATATGTATATTACAATCTCTAATAATGAATGGGAAAAAAATGATAATGGCATGTATTCTGTGTACAGATGTGTATTTTAATTTTCAATGTGACACCGTTATCCGGAGGGACATATGGCAGGATGTTTTAACAGTAAACACCTTAACTGGCTGCTAAAGATCAAAAGCCTCGTTCACTGATACACATATTGTTTCAATAGGTTGATCAGCGTGGTTGATATTCTTGTAATTGTGTTTGTGTCAGAATGACAATACTTAAAAACTCAGGTTAGACTAACCCTGCCGAGAAGGCGATGCCACACACAGCCCTGCTTCTTTCGAGCGACATATTTCATCATACGTGTATTTATTTAATGGTGGACTTGATGGACTAATGAGTGCTTGCTTCCGAAGACGTCCATGTTGCACACAAAAAAGTTAATTGACTATAACAAAGCCTCAGTGGGAGATTTTGGCTATTCGCCGCATTGGTCCATGAGTTCTTTTTATAAACTGATCAGATAGTATTGAAAGATTGGAAAAAGTGCGGCTCGTCCTTAAAAAAAAAACAAACATCATTAGCCAATAACTTCTTACTTAAGAGGAGGAATAATCTTGTACTATCAGATATAAATGATGAATTATCCGATACAAAATATGTAAAAAGTAACTGATTCTCTCTCCACCATCCAGAAGAGTTATACCCGGGTTCTTTCCTAATCTGAAAAGATTGATACAAGAAAAGATAGGAACACTGAAAACACAAGTTAATGAAGTTGTAAAGGTTGGTCACTACCCAGTGTTAAAAAGTGGAAAGGGGGGAGGTTTTGGGCTTCGAACCAGCTAGTTTCAGTTCCAGGTGTTAGTAAGGTTTCCCGTTATATTAGTTATTAAACTTTTAGCCTTAGCTTGAAAATAGCATAAGACTCCCAAACTACTATCTAAACACATGCAGTTGTTAATCTAACAAATCCGTTGCATGAATGGAGTGAATTTCATGTCTGAATACAGGTATTACATATATGACTCCAACATAAATGACGAGTAAATGTGCAACGTGTATTACATACGAGATGTAGACGCGCATTGCCAAGTTTCGACTAACTGGAATTACCCCACTACAATAGTGTCGCTCCCTGTACCAATTCAGATTAATTGCACAAACAGGAAACGGACATTTGTCAACACATTAAAAGATGTTAAAGGGATTATTGACAAAGAGAGTTTTGAGAAAGTTGTCAAATGTGCGGTAAGATTCACGTAAACAAATAACATTGTGAACAAGACAATCGCAATTAGGTCATGAAGCATTCAAGTACCTTATATTGTGCATGTCGCAAGGCGCTGGAAGTTCTTGACACGTAAGGAAACAAGGCGGAGATGTGATTGGTCGGGGATTGATATGGCGTGACTCTTGCAATGTTTCAACATCGACATATTTTTTGTAAACCTAGAATGACCCCATGCGTTACCCCATGCAGCTCCTCCCTCCCCCACCTTACCCAGCATGTCTTTTCATAGCACAGATGTTTGAAATGCTATCACACAATTAAACCGTACAAAGGGTAGACAGAACGTCCCAAATAAAAATCTGTTTGGCAGAGATTCTTTTGTCAAGATAGTTTTGTTGACCAGCTGTATCAACTGGCCTGAAGAATACTGTTTTAGGAAGGTTTTCATCTGCCTATAATATGTTAAAAGAATTAGGCCTACAGCATAAAGAGCATAAGGCTGATGTACATTTCAAATGAAATGATTGTATAAAACATCTGGTACAATAACATTTGTGGGAGAAAGGCAAAGAAAGGCAAAGAAAAGATTCTGAAATTTAATAAAATTCAGTTAATTCCATACATGTTAGTAGTGTTTCTTCTTTTTATTACTTGATGCCCCACCGAAAGACACTTTTTATTACTTTTTCTTCCAGCAAAACTAGTTTCTTACTCGCTGAAGGCTCCCCCAAAACAGCCCTACACTCTCTTCCCGTTATATTTTTAGCAGATGATATGTCACAGGATTCCCATAACTGTTTGCTATTGAGACGAATTGTTTGGTCGTTCAGCACTATCCCTCGCAGACATTGTTTATTTCACTGTCTAGATAGAGTGTCATGCTGCAGACACCAAAGCTGATACTCGAACGTCTCAAGTAAGCTGAAACCATTTTCTCTCTCTCGTCTTGACATGTTGAAGGTTTGGGTACTGGTCGTGTCATCTCCTCCAGACAGTGCGATGAACATTGTCTGTTTCCTCGGATATGAAAAATAATATCAGAAAGAATTTCAGTGAACAATCGCAGTAATATATACTGCCGTGTCTCCGGATTATGTAATAACTTAAACGTTCATAGGCTTCTACTTTTCTTTATTTGATTTATTTGACATTCTAAACTCGAACAATTACTGGAAAACAATAAAATGTTGAGCCCATGTAGTCCGTTTACGAATGTGTATTTTAACTTTTAATACAACACTGTTATCCGGTGGGGCATTGTGGCACGATGTTTTGATAATAAACACTTTAATTGGCTAAGCTAAATATTAAAATCATTGTTGAAAGATACACATATTATTTTAGTGGGTTGATCAGCTAGGTTGATATTCTTGGAACTGTTGTTGTTTTAGAACGACAATTCTTAAATAGACAAACCTCATAGAGAAGGCAATATTCACACACTGCTCTGTGTGCTGGGAGTGCCAGCTTTTATCACACATTATGTACGTGTATTTATCTGGAGGCGAATCTAAGGGACTATGAATGTGTTTTTCTGATTTTGAAAACCCGAAATTTTCTTGAAGAAATTATTTGATAAACGATGTCTTCGTGGGGCATATATAGCCTCTTCAGTCCAGCGGTCCTATTGTCCATTTATAATTTAACCAATGTCATTGTAATTTTGGAAGAGGAGCTCCTTATACAGTATAAACAAACAACCTCTCTCCATAATTGCAGTCTTGAGTGGAGAATTGGGAAGCATTATAATCCTTTTCTCTGAAAGAGAATTATCTTACGACAAATATGTTGGATAGATAATACGTAATTAAACCACATCAGAAGACTGTCCAACCCAGCAAGGTTTCCATACTAAGTGGGCCATTGTATACTTTATTCAGTATACGGGTTGCCCCTCATTGATTTGGATATGTTAATCAGGTTCAGACAAGAATTTGACAAGTTTTAAGCTATTTAAACAATGACACTACCCACAGAGACTTTGCCGCAAAGAACACCTTGTTAATCAACCTTTCCTTACCATCTTGAAAGCTTTCCAGAAGAGAAAGCCACCCCTTCTCCCCTCCTGTATCCAGCACAGGGTATTATAGAACACAGGGTGGCTAAATACGTGCTAACAGGATTGTTTTGGGTGAGGGGGTTGTCTTTCTCTGTTTGTCATGTGGAGAGAAGGATATGTTTGGTGCGAAGAAGAGGCAGATTTTAGTACCCTGCTTGACGTAAGACACAACGGGAGATGCCCTACAGGGGACACACCACGTGACAGTTACACATAGCAATAAATGGCTTGAAATCACCCCATTCTCCAGTTCCACCGAAACACCTCTTACTCACAAGCACGGGGTTTCTCTTGACCTGGCCCTAGGGATTTTAAAGTTTTGTAACCTTTCCACTTTTTCCTTCCCCGACAAAATGCCTGAGCAATTTCTCACTCCATTCGTCACTCCAGACCAGAAGAGGAGCTTCCCAAAAGCCGTGACTGAGGCCTTTTTTCGGAGCTCAAAACTTAGAGCTAAAGTCAAGCAACTAAGACGGGCTTTGTCTGTCAAAAAGAAATCAGTTGACCTTTCCTGTTATTCACCTATTATTTCTAAGGTACGTAAGACTTTTTAGTTTCGAGTGAAAATTAAAGCTGAAATATGATGAATGAAGTGGTTTCATACTGACTGAAATGAAATCATAGAAAATACTTTTGGTTACCTGACAAATGCTCTCAAAACTCACAGACGATTGTGAAAATTTCTGACCGTAGAACTTGGGAGTAATTATCACCGTAGAACTGGATCTTTGAAGCCTCTTCTTCATTTTGTAATGTTAACCTACTTATACAGCCTCATTCACTCCGATTTCTGCTCCATTGCAGAGCCCATTGCTGCAAGATCATTACGCTTGAAAACGCTGTTAGTATGTATAACGAAACGTCGCATGTATAGTATAAATAAAGCTAGATATACAGTGTAATATTGATTTCTGTTTCTCAACATGTCATTGTTAAATGTCAATAAAATCAATCAGGATAAAGACGTCTGCAAGTACACGTATGCCTTAAGGTGAAAGTGTTATACCTGCCTAACTGGTATTTCATTCATTATCAATTACTTTTTCTAATCAAGTATTTATCCCAGGTTTCGCTATGTTAGTCATATTTTATGTTTTTTTTTACTTTTAGAGCGGAGATTGCCATGGTAGTTATTATCTGCAAGCATCCACACTTGCCTTAACACAATCAACTTCCGGTCAGAGAGAGTCATCAGCGGAAACTGTAAACCGTCTTGAAAGTGCGATGAAATCGCTGTCAACCACTGATCTGACTGTAACCTTTGACAAAGTGGCAGTCGACGCGGACATTTACACGCAGAAGTATAACAAGTTGCAGGGGATAAACTTGAGAAAGCAATGCCATTCCTTTCAGCATGACAGTACCGCCACATGTGTTGTTGAGCTCTTCCCAGACGAAAACATCTGTGAAGACATAAGTTCCAAACAGGTGATACAACCAGCTGGTGACTTACCATATTCTAAATCCTAACGTTTTTTGTTGCACTAATATCACAAAAATATTCCTCAACCATACATAGCACCAAAAACAAAAGAGGTTGAGGCAATCGACAATGTTACCTTGTAACATAGGTTAAAACTGGGTGAGATGATTTATAAAGTTAGGATTAGAAGGTCTGCTGAACTGCGCCGTATAAGGGAAATATTCTTGATTTCGACGAAAAACATCAATCAAAGAAATAAGTGATTATCGATAATATGTTTGCTTGGTAACCTCTACCGTTTTTATTACAGACATCGAATGTTAAGGAAATCCTTGCCGAACCCGCTCTATCGAAGCCTGCTGTCCGTCCATCTGCTACACTGAAAAGGGATCTCTATTCAGATGTCACAAAGTTTAAGCATCTAGACAGCCACGCAATACAGGTGTGTATTTAAATCGTCACATTCCAGTTAAAATCCCCATGTACATAAGCTGTACCTGGTTTTCAAATGCTGCTCTTCGACAGCAAATAATGCATTTTTTCAGGCCAAAATTGTTTCAAATTTTTGAACAAGTTTTCAGGCCTCAGTGTATTGCTCGATAGAGAAACTGTCTCGACCCTATATACGTACCTAAAGGTTACGATGACTTTAGGGTGATGGGATTTGTCTATGTAACCAATCACTTTTAAGTAATTTTTTAAAAATAACATATCTGCAGGTGGCCAGGCATCACTACACTGACAGCAGCAAGCTGGTGAGAGACTTGACGGAAAATTGCAAAACTGAACTAGACAAAGCAAGGTATGTTTTGAAATCGTGTAATACATGTTTTTGCTCCATATACCATTGCACATATTGTGCTTTAATATTGGCATTGGGCTTACGTGAGGGCATAATGACATCCGGTGAATGAACTTTTCCTATATGTTGTGTCTTTTACAAAAGACTACAGATTGGCGAGTAAAACAACAGCAGCAACGATAGTGTGACCGTTGATAGATAGCTTTTCTCAGAAAATTTTCACTGATTGGAAAATGTAGTCTCATTATTTTGTCTTTCAGAGTTCTCTTCAAATGGATGATTGCCATGGAGCAGAAAAATGCAAGTAAAAAACCACAGGGTGGTCCAAACGTCATCGGACATGGAGGGGTTCAATGTCAGATACTTTTCAACAATCTCTGCAGGTGAGAAGAGTCACTGAGACTTTTTATTTGTTGAGAAAAACAAAATGCAGGATTTAATACAACTTCTAAAAACAACAACAAGTAAACGCAGTATTTTACTGATGTCTGATAGTTTTAAAACGTCTGAAATAACAAGTGGGGCATTTCATTACATCAGCTCTTTCCATGCATTACCTGAAAAGTTGTGTTTGACAAATGGTTTCTTATTCTTTCAGACAAGCAGGAATGCATTCAGAAATCATCGTGGGATACTCAAAAGGGGCCGGTCATAAACCCGGCATGCCCCTTGATCACAAGTCACACAGGAATTCCTGGAACGCTGTTGCTGTTGACGGTACGTGGAGGTTCGTCAATTGCACGTGGGCCGCTCGTCACATGACAGGAAGTGAAAAGAGTTCATCTCGGCTTCTACACAAATATGACGAGTTCTATTTTCTCACTGACCCCGAGGAACACATTTATCAGCATTTTCCTGATGACCCAAAGTGGCAGCTTCTCGATAAGACACTGAGTTTTGAGGAATTCACCAACTTGCCGTCTGTGAAGTCACCATATTTCAAGCATGGCCTGCAGTTTTCTTATGTCACACCCTCCCTACTGAAAACGGAAAATAATTCCGTTGAAATAAACCTAGATGCATTAGAACATTTGAAATTCGAATCACGACTGGAAATGTGCGAGTCACCGCTTGAACAGGTTACAAACCATGTGCTTCAGCGCCGTGTTGGGAGTCAGATTATTTTGACAGTTGTGCCACCACAGCCGGGATCTTACTACCTGTCCGTGTACGCCGGGGATAGCTGCACATCTGATGTGTTGGAGTGTGTCTTCTGCCTTCGTATTCTGCACGCTCCAGTTTGTGTGTATGCGGAGTCACCTAAATCTATTACTTACCCACCCGTGTCAACACTGGGATCAACTTCACTGATGTCCACACTGGGTGTGTCCACAAACTCACACCACGACCCTCTAGTCAATATGGTTAACAACACCATTCGAATTGACTTTAACGTCAGGGACGATATAAAGTTCACGCATACGCTTCAGTTCTATGACAGTGATAGCGACTCCCTCTTGGACATTGACAGGTACGCCTTTCCTACAATCAGGACACACTCTGAGCTGTCGTACTCCGTGGCTTGTCCCAGAAAAGGCTCTTACATCTTTAGTCTGTACGGAGCCACCAGAGACTCCAACACGTATGACTGTCTATTCCAATACCTACTCGTGTGCTCTTCAGATAACCTCAGTTATTTGAGCTTCCCCAAATCTTACAACAGTTGGCGTGACAGCTCATTGTTATCCCCTTTGCACGGAGAACTTGTACAGGACACGGAATACACATTCGGCGTGAGTGTGAAGAAAGCTTTAAAGGTCTTCGTTGTAATCGGTTTGGAGAAATATCCATTACAGAAGGTGGAGGACAGCGAGTGGTTTGGAAAAGTTTTAACAGGAGATGCTTCGCCCATTGCCACTGTCATAGCCGAATATATGTCTGAGACTGGAAATCCCTTTTTCACACGACTGTTGGAATATGATATCCTCTAAAATCAAAGCTCAGCAAACACATTCCTTTGAGACATGCAAAGTTTTTGATTCACAGACAAGGTCTTGTATGAGAACCATAAGGAAATTAATTTGCTCCTCAGTGCTTGATTACGTGTGTCAGCGGAATTAGAATGGGATGTCATTTACACTGAACCGTAACGTTTTTATTTAAATGCTCAAGTACTTTTGCTGTTACTTACATTATATTTATAACGAAGCTATGCTTACATTCATAGTGTTGTTTAATAAATAATTTTTTGCTCGCAGATACATTTGTTTTTTCTCTTTTGTCTGCAAGGTGGAACACATTGGTTTGTCAGTTATTAAATGCATTTGATACAAGGATGTTTTACGCTTTACTTGAGAGTATACATACATTTGTCATCCGCGTCTAAATAGTAATTGAATTACAAACTATTCCCTCTTGAACCGTACAATTTTCCGTACATATGTACATCTTTATGTATAAGTGCAGGATAGAACTTTGTCAGAACTTGTTGAAAAGGGGTAGAAAGAGAAAAAAAAGCCGCCCTAGTGATAAATGGTGTTGCTCATGGGTTAGAGACGCATATAGCATGTAGTCAAAAGACAAAAATTGGTGGTGATTAAGAGAGACGTAAAATGTAGGGACATCAAAGATATTCCTTTGACTTCCTATAAGTAAAATACGTTGTACAGAATGTGTATATTACAATCTCTAACAATGAATGGGAAAAAAATGATAATGGCATGTATTCTGTGTACAGATGTGTATTTTAATTTTCAATGTGACACGGTTATCCGGTGGGACATGTGGCAGGATGTTTTAATAGTAAACACCTTAACTGGCTGCTAAAGATCAAAAGCCTCGTTCACTGATACACATATTGTTTCAATAGGTTGATCAGCGTGGTTGATATTCTTGTAATTGTGGTTGTGTCAGAACGACAATACTTAAACACACAGGTTAGACTAACCCTGCCGAGAAGGCGATGCCACACACAGCCCTGCTTCTTTCGAGTGACATATTTTATCATACGTGTATTTATTTAATGGTGGATTTGATAGACTAATGAGTGCTTGCTTCTGAAGACGTCCATGTTGCACACAAAAAAGTTAATTGACTATAAATAACAAAGCCTCAGTGGGAGATTTTGGCTATTCGCCGCATTGGTCCTTGAGTCTATTTTGAAACTCATCAAATAGTATTGATACACTGGGAAAAGTGCGGCTCGTCCTTAAAAAACAAACAAACATCATTAGCCAATAAATTCTTACTTAAGAGGAGGAATAATCTTGTACTCTCAGATATAAATGATGAATTATCCAATACAAAATATGTAAAAAGTAATTGATTACCTCTTCATCATGCAGAAGAGTTATATCCGGGTTCTTTCCTAATCTGAAAAGATTGATACAAGAAAAGATAGGAACACTGAAAACACAAGTTAATGAAGTTGTAAAGGTTGGTCACTACCCAGTGCTAAATAGTGGAAAGATGGGAGGATTTGGGCTTCGGACCAGCCAGTCCCAACACACCACAAGGTGTTAGTAAGGTTTCTCATTATTTTAGTTATAAAAGTTTTTGCCTTAGCTTGAAAATAGCATAAGACTCCCAAACTACTATCTAAAGTCACGCAGTTGTTAATCTAACAAATCCGTTGCATGAATGGAATGAACTTCATGTCTGAATACAGGTATTACATATATGACTCCAACATAAATGACGAGTAAATGACCAACGTGTATTACATACGAGGTGCAGAAGCGTATTGCCAAGTTTCGACTAACTGGAATTACCCCCACTACAATAGTGTCGATCTATGTACCAATTCAGATAAATTGCACAAACAGGAAACGGACATTTATCAACACATTAAAAGATGTTAAAGGGATTATTGACAAAAGGAGTATTGAGAAAGTTGTCAAAGGTGTGGTAATATTCACGTAAACAGATAACATCGTGAACAAAACAACTCACGAGCAATCGCAATTAGGTCATGAAGCATTCAAGAACCTTATATTGTGCATGTCGCAAGGCGCTGGAAGTTCTTGACACGTAAGGAAACAAGGCGGAGATGTGATTGGTCGGGGATTGATATGGCGTGACTCTTGCAGTGTTTCATCATAGACATATTTTTTGTAAACCTAGAATGACCCCATGCGTTACCCCATGCAGCTCCTCCCTCCCCCACCTTACCCAGCATGTCTTTTGATATCACAGATGTTTGAAATGCTATCACACAATTAAACCGTACAGACGGTAGACAGAACGTCCCAAATAAAAATCTCTTTGGCAGAGATTCTTTTGTCAAGATAGTTTTGTTGCCCAGCTGTATCAACTGGCCTGAAGAATACTGTTTTAGGAAGGTTTTCATCTGCCTATAATATGTTAAAAGAATTAGGCCTACAGCATAAAGAGCATAAGGCTGATGTACATTTCAAATGAAATGATTGTATAAAACATCTGGTACAATAACATTTGTGGGAGAAAGGCAAAGAAAGGCAAAGAAAAGATTCTGGAATTTAATAAAATTCAGTTAATTCCATACATGTTAGTAGTGTTTCTTCTTTTTATTACTTGATGCCCCACCGAAATACACTTTTTATTACTTTTTCTTCCAGCAAAACTAGTTTCTTACTCGCTGAAGGCTCCCCCAAAACAGCCCTACGCTCTCCTCCCGTTATATTTTTCGCAGATGATATGTCACAGGATTCCCATAACTGTTTGCTATTGAGACGAATTGTTTGGTCGTTCAGCCCTATCCCTCGCAGACATTGTTTATTTCACTGTCTGGATAGAGTGTCATGCTGCAGACACCAAAGCTGACACTAGAACGTCTCAAGTAAGCTGAAACCATCTTCTCTCTCTCGTCTTGACATGTTGAAGGTTTGGGTACTGGTCATGTGTCATCTCCTCCAGACAGTGCGATGAACATTGTCTGTTTCCTCCGATATGGAAAATAATATCAGGAAGAATTTCAGTGAATAATCGGAGTAATATATACTGCCGTGTCTCCGGATTATGTAATAACTTAAACGTTCATAGGCTTCTACTTTTCTTTATTTGATTTACTTGACATTCTAAACTCGAACAATTACTGGAAAACAATAAAATGTTGAGCCCATGTAGTCCGTTTACTAATGTGTATTTTAACTTTTAATACAACACTGTTATCCGGTGGGGCATTGTGGCACGATGTTTTGATAATAAACACTTTAATTGGCTAAGCCAAATATTAAAATCATCGTTGAAAGATACACATATTATTTCAATGGGTTGATCAGCTAGGTTGATATTCTTGGAACTGTTGTTGTTTTAGAACGACAATTCTTAAATACACATGTTAGACAAACCTCATGGAAAAGGCAATATTCAAACACTGCTTTGTGTGCTGGGAGTGCCACCTTTTATCACACATTATGTACGTGTATTTATCTGGAGGCCAATCTAAGGGACTATTGTTATGTATGACTATTTAACGTTTTCATGTACTGTTAGTCTGCGGACCTTTGTGTTGTATGTTATAAGCATAACAGGCCCTGTTATATATGTACAGCGCGGACCTGGCCGAAAGCACCTTGTTCAATGCTCTGTTTATTTAACTGGCTGTTCATTGGCTGTTAATTCTGTGTCTAAGAATAGTTGAATCCACCTGGCACGTATATAAGCCGTGTTTTCTGTGCAGAGTGGAGGTATTTTTGCTGCATCCACTGGGAGCCAGGAGAGTGTGCGACGCTCTCGTATCGAGTCCATTATGTTTATATGAGCTGGTGATGCCAGTTTCATTTGGGAGGACAGATTTTTATGCCGGCACCGTTTGTGTACCACAGTAGTACTGATGTCTGGTTTATGTGAATTTCTGCGGAAGTCACGTTTATTGGTGTTCGGATCTTGATTATGATTATACAGTGTGGACTGTGTAATTTGTTTAACACGCTGACCTCACCTGACCGACAAGGTCGTCAAGGACTCTAAACTGAAGTTTTCAGTTTTGCAAAGGACGTTCGTTCTGCCACAAGGTGACATTACTCCACGTCTCTGAACGGCTCGTTTGTGAGTTTCTGCGGGAAACTGTTCTAAAGTGGATTATACCTCCATGCCTGTATTTACCCTGTGTTGTGCTCTGCGGGTGTGACGTCATTCAAAGGCTTGACTGTTCCAGTTCTGTGTAACCTGTGTACTGTGTTCGTGTTCGCTAACCTGGCGAAGTACCTGTCTAGGACAATTTGTGACTTGTGTGAATTGTGTGTTTATCCCATGGTCTTTACGTTGGATTTCCTGGAATACATTCCTTGGGATGCAAAGGTGAACTGGAAACTTGTAAAGACCGGTAATACTGATGTGTATGTTGTTGTTGTTGTTGAACTGTCTGTAAAACAGTACATCTCATTTTATATATAAAGCATTGTTTACATTGTAATATTGAGTCACTGAGTCTGTTTTCTGTTGCCGTTTTCAATACCGTAACACTATAAATGTGTTTTTCTGAGTTTGAAAACCCGAAATTTTCTTGAAGAATTTATTTGATAAACGATGTCTTCGTGGGGCATATAGCCTCTTCAGCCCAGCGGTCCTATTGTCCATTTATAATTTAACCCATGTTGTTGTGATTTTGAAAGAGGAGCTCCTTATACAGTATAAACAAACAACCTCTCTCCATAATTGCAGTCCTAAGTGGAGAATTGGGAAACATTATAATCCTTTTCTCTGAAAGAGAATTATCTTACGACAAATATGTTGGATAGATAATACGTAATTAAACCACATCAGAAGACTGTCCAATCCAGCAAGGTTTCCATACTAAGTGGGCCATTGTATACTTTATTCAGTATACGGGGTGCCCCTCATTGATTTGGATATGCTAATCAGGTTCAGACAAGAATTTGACAAGTTTTAAGCTATTTAAACAATGACACTACCCACAGAGACTTTGCAGCAAAGAACACCTTGTTAATCAACATTTCCTTACCATCTTGAAAGCTTTCCAGAAGAGAAAGCCACCCCTTCTCCTCTCCTGTATCCAGCACAGGGTATTATAGAACACAGGGTTGCTGACGACGTGCTAACAGGATTGTCGGGGGTGAGGGGGTTGTCTTTCTCTGTTTGTCATGTGGAGAGAAGGATATGTTTGGTGCGAAGAAGAGGCAGATTTTAGTACCATGCTTGACGTAAGACACAACGGGAGATGCCCTACAGGGGACACACCACGTGACAGTTACACATAGCAATAAATGGCTTGAAATCACCCCATTCTCCAGTTCCATCGAAACACCTCTTACTCACAAGCACGAAGTTTCTCTTGACCTGGCTCCAGGGATTTTAAAGTTTTGTAACCTTTCCACTTTTTCCTTCCCCGACAAAATGCCTGAGCAATTTCTCACTCCATTCGTCACTCCAGACCAGAAGAGGAGCTTCCCAAAAGCCGTGACTGAGGCCATTTTCCGGAGCTCAAAACTTAGAGCTAAAGTCAAGCAACTAAGACGGGCTTTGTCTGTCAAAAAGAAATCAGTTGACCTTTCCTGTCATTCACCTATTATTTCTAAGGTACGTTGGTTCAAACTTTTTAGTTTCGAGTGAAAATTAAAGCTGAAATGTGATGAATGAAGTGGTTTCATACTGACTGAAATGAAATCGTGAAAAATACTTTTGGTTACCTGACAAATGCTCTCAAAACTCACAGACGATTGTGAAAATTTCTGACCGTAGACCGTTGGGAGTAATTATCACTGTAGAACTGGATCTTTGAAGCCTCTTCTTCATTTTGTGATGTTAACCTACTTATACAGCCTCATTCACTCCGATTTCTGCTCCATTACAGAGCCCATTGCTGCAAGATCATTACGCTTGAAAACGCTGTTAGTATGTATAACGAAACGTCGCATGTATAGTATAAATAAAGCTAGATATACAGTGTAATATTAATTTCTGTTTCTCAACATGTCATTGTTAAATGTCAATAAAATCAATCAGGATAAAAACGTCTGCAAGTACACGTATGTCTTAAGGTGAAAGTGTTATACCTGCCTAACTGGTATTTCATTCATTATCAATTACTTTTTCTAATCAAGTATTCATCCCAAACTTTGCCATGTTAGTCATATTTTATGGGATTTTTTTTACTTTTAGAGCGGAGATTGCCATGGTAGTTATTATCTGCAAGCATCCCCACTTGCCTTAATACAATCAACTTCCGGTCAGAGAGAGTCACCAGCGGAAACTGTAAACCGTCTTGAAAGTGCGATGAAATCGCTGTCAACCACTGATCTGACTGAAACCTTTGACAAAGTGGCAGTCGACGCGGACATTTACACGCAGAAGTATAACAAGTTGCAGGGGATAAACTTGAGAAAGCAATGCCATTCCTTTCAGCATGACAGTACGGCCACATGTGTTGTTGAGCTCTTCCCAGACGAAAACATCTATGAAGACATAAGTTCCAAACAGGTGATACAACCAGCTGGTGACTTACCATATTCTAAATCCTAACGTTTTTTTGTTGCACTAATATCACAAAAATATTCCTCAACCATACATAGCACCAAAAACAAAAGTAGTTGAAGCAATCGACAATGTTACCTTGTAACATAGTTTAAAACTGGGTGAGATGATTTATAAAGTTAGGATTAGAAGGTCTGCTGAACTGCGCCGTATGAGGGAAATATTCTTGATTTCGACGAAAAACATCAATCAAAGAAATAAGTGATTATCGATAATATGTTTACTTGGTAACGTCTAACCTTTTTATTACAGACATCGAATGTTAAGGAAATCCTTGTCGAACCCGCTCTATCGAAGCCTGCTGTCCGTCCATCTGCTACGCTGAAAAGGGATCTCTATTCAGATGTCACAAAGTTTAAGCATCTAGACAGCCACGCAATACAGGTGTGTATTTAAAATCGTCACATTCCAGTTAAAATCCCCATGTACATAAGCTGTACCTGGTTTTCAGAGCTGCCTCTTCGAGAGTAAATGATGCAGTGTTTCCCCGCCAAAATTGTTTCAAATTTTTGAACAAGTTTTCAGGCCTCAGTGTATTGCTCGATAGAGAAACTGTCTCGACCCTATATACGTACTTAAAGGTTACGATGACTTTAGGGTGATGGGATTTGTCTATGTAACCAATGACTTTCAAGTAATTTTTTAACAATAACATATCTGCAGGTGGCCAGGCATCACTACACTGACAGCAGCATGCTGGTGAGAGACTTGACGGAAAATTGCAAAACTGAACTAGACAAAGCAAGGTATGTTTTGAAATCGTGTAATACATGTTTTTACCTCATATACCATTGCACATATTGTGCTTTAATATTGACATTGCGCTTACGTGAGGGCATAATTACATCCGGTGAATGAACTTTTCCTATATGTTGTGTCTTTCACAAAAGACTACAGATTGGCGAGTAAAAATACAGCAGCAACGACAGTGTGACCGTTGATAGATAGCTTTTCTCAGAAAATTTTCACTGATTGGAAAATGTAGTCTCATTATTTTGTCTTTCAGAGTTCTCTTCCGATGGATGATTGCCATGGAGAGGAAAAATGCAAGTAAAAAAACCACAGGGTGGTCCAAACGTCATCGGACATGGAGGGGTTCAATGTCAGATACTTTTCAACAATCTCTGCAGGTGAGAAGAGTCACTGAGATTTTTTATTTGTTGAGAAAAACAAAATGCAGGATTTAATACAATTTCTAAAAACAACAACAAACAAACGCAGTATTTTACTGATGTCTGATAGTTTTAAAACGCCTGAAATAACAAGTTGGGCATTTCATTACATCAGCTCTTTCCATGCATTACCTGAAAAGTTGTGTTTGACAAATGGTTTCTTATTCTTTCAGGCAAGCAGGAATGCATTCAGAAATCATCGTGGGATACTCAAAAGGGGCCGGTCATAAACCCGGCATGCCCCTTGATCACAAGTCACACAGGAATTCCTGGAACGCTGTTGCTGTTGACGGTACGTGGAGGTTCGTCAATTGCACGTGGGCCGCTCGTCACATGACAGGAAGTGAAAAGAGTTCATCTCGGCTTCTACACAAATATGACGAGTTCTATTTTCTCACTGACCCCGAGGAAACACATTTATCAGCATTTTCCTGATGACCCAAAGTGGCAGCTTCTCGATAAGACACTGAGTTTTGAGGAATTCACCAACTTGCCGTCTGTGAAGTCACCATATTTCAAGCATGGCCTGCAGTTTTCTTGTGTCACACCCTCCCTACTGAAAACGGAAAAATAATTCCGTTGAAATACCTAGATGCATTAGAAACATTTGAAATTCGAATCACGACTGGAAATGTGCGAGTCACCGCTTGAACAGGTTACAAACCATGTGCTTCAGCGCCGTGTTGGGAGTCAGATTATTTTGACAGTTGTGCCACCACAGCCGGGATCTTACTACCTGTCCGTGTACGCCGGGGATAGCTGCACATCTGATGTGTTGGAGTGTGTCTTCTGCCTTCGTATTCTGCACGCTCCAGTTTGTGTGTATGCGGAGTCACCTAAATCTATTACTTACCCACCCGTGTCAACACTGGGATCAACTTCACTGATGTCCACACTGGGTGTGTCCACAAACTCACACCACGACCCTCTAGTCAATATGGTTAACAACACCATTCGAATTGACTTTAACGTCAGGGACGATATAAAGTTCACGCATACGCTTCAGTTCTATGACAGTGATAGCGACTCCCCTCTTGGACATTGACAGGTACGCCTTTCCTACAATCAGGACACACTCTGAGCTGTCGTACTCCGTGGCTTGTCCCAGAAAAGGCTCTTACATCTTTAGTCTGTACGGAGCCACCAGAGACTCCAACACGTATGACTGTCTATTCCAATACCTACTCGTGTGCTCTTCAGATAACCTCAGTTATTTGAGCTTCCCCAAATCTTACAACACTTGGCGTGACAGCTCATTGTTATCCCCTTTGCACGGAGAACTTGTACAGGACACGGAATACACATTCGGCGTGAGTGTGAAGAAAGCTTTAAAGGTCTTCGTTGTAATCGGTTTGGAGAAATATCCATTACAGAAGGTGGAGGACAGCGAGTGGTTTGGAAAAGTTTTAACAGGAGATGCTTCGCCCATTGCCACTGTCATAGCCGAATATATGTCTGAGACTGGAAATCCCTTTTTTCACACCGACTGTTGGAATATGATATCCTCTAAAATCAAAGCTCAGCAAACACATTCCTTTGAGACATGCAAAGTTTTTGATTCACAGACAAGGTCTTGTATGAGAACCATAAGGAAATTAATTTGCTCCTCAGTGCTTGATTACGTGTGTCAGCGGATGACATCATTAGAATGGGATGTCATTTACACTGAACCGTAACGTTTTTATTTAAATGCTCAAGTACTTTTGCTGTTACTTACATTATATTTATAACGAAGCTATGCTTACATTCATAGTGTTGTTTAATAAATAATTTTTTGCTCGCAGATACATTTGTTTTTTCTCTTTTGTCTGCAAGGTGGAACACATTGGTTTGTCAGTTATTAAATGCATTTGATACAAGGATGTTTTACGCTTTACTTGAGAGTATACATACATTTGTCATCCGCGTCTAAATAGTATTGAATTACAAACTATTCCCTCTTGAACCGTACAATTTTCCGTACATATGTACATCTTTATGTATAAGTGCAGGATAGAACTTTGTCAGAACTTGTTGAAAAGGGGTAGAAAGAGAAAAAAAAGCCGCCCTAGTGATAAATGGTGTTGCTCATGGGTTAGAGACGCATATAGCATGTAGTCAAAAGACAAAAATTGGTGGTGATTAAGAGAGACGTAAAATGTAGGGACATCAAAGATATTCCTTTGACTTCCTATAAGTAAAATACGTTGTACAGAATGTGTATATTACAATCTCTAACAATGAATGGGAAAAAAAATGATAATGGCATGTATTCTGTGTACAGATGTGTATTTTAATTTTCAATGTGACACGGTTATCCGGTGGGACATGTGGCAGGATGTTTTAATAGTAAACACCTTAACTGGCTGCTAAAGATCAAAAGCCTCGTTCACTGATACACATATTGTTTCAATAGGTTGATCAGCGTGGTTGATATTCTTGTAATTGTGGTTGTGTCAGAACGACAATACTTAAACACACAGGTTAGACTAACCCTGCCGAGAAGGCGATGCCACACACAGCCCTGCTTCTTTCGAGTGACATATTTTATCATACGTGTATTTATTTAATGGTGGATTTGATAGACTAATGAGTGCTTGCTTCTGAAGACGTCCATGTTGCACACAAAAAAGTTAATTGACTATAAATAACAAAGCCTCAGTGGGAGATTTTGGCTATTCGCCGCATTGGTCCTTGAGTCTATTTTGAAACTCATCAAATAGTATTGATACACTGGGAAAAGTGCGGCTCGTCCTTAAAAAACAAACAAACATCATTAGCCAATAACTTCTTACTTAAGAGGAGGAATAATCTTGTACTCTCAGATATAAATGATGAATTATCCAATACAAAATATGTAAAAAGTAATTGATTACCTCTTCATCATCCAGAAGAGTTATATCCGGGTTCTTTCCTAATCTGAAAAGATTGATACAAGAAAAGATAGGAACACTGAAAACACAAGTTAATGAAGTTGTAAAGGTTGGTCACTACCCAGTGCTAAATAGTGGAAAGATGGGAGGATTTGGGCTTCGGACCAGCCAGTCCCAACACACCACAAGGTGTTAGTAAGGTTTCTCATTATTTTAGTTATAAAAGTTTTTGCCTTAGCTTGAAAATAGCATAAGACTCCCAAACTACTATCTAAAGTCACGCAGTTGTTAATCTAACAAATCCGTTGCATGAATGGAATGAACTTCATGTCTGAATACAGGTATTACATATATGACTCCAACATAAATGACGAGTAAATGACCAACGTGTATTACATACGAGGTGCAGAAGCGTATTGCCAAGTTTCGACTAACTGGAATTACCCCCACTACAATAGTGTCGGTCTATGTACCAATTCAGATAAATTGCACAAACAGGAAACGGACATTTATCAACACATTAAAAGATGTTAAAGGGATTATTGACAAAAGGAGTATTGAGAAAGTTGTCAAAGGTGTGGTAATATTCACGTAAACAGATAACATCGTGAACAAAACAACTCACGAGCAATTCGCAATTAGGTCATGAAGCATTCAAGAACCTTATATTGTGCATGTCGCAAGGCGCTGGAAGTTCTTGACACGTAAGGAAACAAGGCGGAGATGTGATTGGTCGGGGATTGATATGGCGTGACTCTTGCAGTGTTTCATCATAGACATATTTTTTGTAAACCTAGAATGACCCCATGCGTTACCCCATGCAGCTCCTCCCTCCCCCACCTTACCCAGCATGTCTTTTGATATCACAGATGTTTGAAATGCTATCACACAATTAAACCGTACAGACGGTAGACAGAACGTCCCAAATAAAAATCTCTTTGGCAGAGATTCTTTTGTCAAGATAGTTTTGTTGACCAGCTGTATCAACTGGCCTGAAGAATACTGTTTTAGGAAGGTTTTCATCTGCCTATAATATGTTAAAAGAATTAGGCCTACAGCATAAAGAGCATAACTGATGTACATTTCAAATGAAATGATTGTATAAAACATCTGGTACAATAACATTTGTGGGAGAAAGGCAAAGAAAGGCAAAGAAAAGATTCTGGAATTTAATAAAATTCAGTTAATTCCATACATGTTAGTAGTGTTTCTTCTTTTTATTACTTGATGCCCCACCGAAATACACTTTTTATTACTTTTTCTTCCAGCAAAACTAGTTTCTTACTCGCTGAAGGCTCCCCAAAACAGCCCTACACTCTCCTCCCGTTATATTTTTAGCAGATGATATGTCACAGGATTCCCATAACTGTTTGCTATTGAGACGAATTGTTTGGTCGTTCAGCCCTATCCCTCGCAGACATTGTTTATTTCACTGTCTGGATAGAGTGTCATGCTGCAGACACCAAAGCTGACACTCGAACGTCTCAAGTAAGCTGAAACCATCTTCTCTCTCTCGTCTTGACATGTTGAAGGTTTGGGTACTGGTCATGTGTCATCTCCTCCAGACAGTGCGATGAACATTGTCTGTTTCCTCCGATATGGAAAATAATATCAGGAAGAATTTCAGTGAATAATCGCAGTAATATATACTGCCGTGTCTCCGGATTATGTAATAACTTAAACGTTCATAGGCTTCTACTTTTCTTTATTTGATTTATTTGACATTCTAAAACTCGAACAATTACTGGAAAACAATAAAATGTTGAGCCCATGTAGTCCGTTTACGAATGTGTATTTTCACTTTTAATACAACACTGTTATCCGCTGGGGCATTGTGGCACGATGTTTTTGATAATAAACACTTTAATTGGCTAAGCTAAATATTAAAATCATCGTTGAAAGATACACATATTATTTCAGTGGGTTGATCAGCTAGGTTGATATTCTTGGAACTGTTGTTGTTTTAGAACGACAATTCTTAAATACACATGTTAGACAAACCTCATGGATAAGGCAATATTCACGCACTGCTTTGTGTGCTGGGATGTGCCAGCTTTTAACACAGCTTATGCACGTGTATTTATTTGGAGGCTAATCTAAGGGACTATAAATGTGTTTTTCTGATTTTGAAAACCCGAAATTTTCTTGAAGAAATTATTTGATAAACGATGTCTTCGTGGGGCATATAGCCTCTTCAGCCCAGCGGTCCTATTGTCCATTTATAATTTAACCCATGTTGTTGTAATTTTGGAAGAGGAGCTCCTCATACAGTATAAACAAACAACCTCTCTCCATAACTGCAGATATACCTGCACCATCAGAAAGCATTATAATCCTTTTCTCTGAAAGAGAATTATCTTACGACAAATATGTTGGATAAATAATACGTAATTAAACCACATCAGAAGACGGTCCAACCCAGCAAGGTTTCCATACTAAGTGGGCCATTGTATACTTTATTCAGTATACGGGGTGCCCCTCATTGATTTGGATATGCTAATCAGGTTCAGACAAGAATTTGACAAGTTTTAAGCCATTTAAACAATGACACTACCCACAGAGACTTTGCCGCAAAGAACACCTTGTTAATCAACCTTTCCTTACCATCTTGAAAGCTTTCCAGAAGAGAAAGCCACTCCTTCTCCCCTCCTTTATCCAGCACAGGGTATTATAGAACACAGGGTGGCTGACGACGTGCTAACAGGATTGTCAGGGGTGAGGGGGTTGTCTTTCTCTGTTTGTCATGTGGAGAGAGGATATGTTTGGTGCGAAGAAGAGGCAGATTTTAGTACCATGCTTGACGTAAGACACAACGGAGATGCCACACGGGGGGCACACCACGTGACAGTTACACATAGCAATAAATGGCTTGAAATCACCCCATTCTCCAGTTCCAACGAAACACCTCTTACTCACAAGCACAGGGGTTTCTCTTGACCTGGCTCCAGGGACTTTGTAACCTTTCCACTTTTTCCTTCCCTGTCAAAATGCCTGAGCAATTTCTCACTTCATTCGTCACTCCAGACCAGAAGAGGAGCTTCCCAAAGGCCGTGACTGAGGCCATTCTTCGGAGCTCAAAACTCAGAGCTAAAGTCAAGCAACTAAGACGGGCTTTGTCTGTCAAAAAGAAATCAGTTGACCTTTGCTGTTATTCACCTATTATTTCTAAGGTACGTTGGTTCAAACTTTTTACTTTCTTTTGATAATTAAAGGTGAAATATGATGAATGAAGTGGTTTCATATTGACAAATAAAATCGTTAAAAATACTTTTGGTTACCTGACAAATGCTCTCAAAACTCACAGACGATTGTGAAAATTTCTGACCGTAGAACTTGGGAGTAATTATTACTGTAGAACTGGATCCTTGAAGACTCTTCTTCATTTTTTTAATGTTAACCTACTTACACAGCCTCATTCACTCCGATTTCTGCTCCATTACAGAGCCCATTGCTGCAAGATCATTACGCTTGAAAACGATGTTAGTATGTATAACGAAACGTCGCATGTATAGTATAAATAAAGCTAGATATACAGTGTAATAGTGATTTGTGTTTCTCAACATGTCAATGTTAAATGTCAATAAAATCAATCAGGATAAAGACGTCTGCAAGTACACGTATGTCTTTAGGTGAAAGTGTTATACCTGCCTAACTGGTATTTCATTCATTATCAATTACTTTTTCTAATCAAGTATTCATCCCAGGCTTTGCCATGTTAGTCATATTTTATGGGGTTTTTTTTACTTTTAGAGCGGAGATTGCCATGGTAGTTATGATCTGCAAGCATCCCCACTTGCCTTAACACAATCAACTTCCGGTCAGAGAGAGTCACCAGCGGAAACTGTAAACCGTCTTGAAAGTGCGATGAAATCGCTGTCAACCACTGATCTGACTGTAACTTTTGACAAAGTGGCAGTCGACGCGGACATTTACACGCGGAAGTATAACAAGTTGCAGGGGATAAACTTGAGAAAGCAATGCCATTCCTTTCAGCATGACAGTACGGCCACATGTGTTGTTGAGCTCTTCCCAGACGAAAACATCTGTGAAGACATAAGTTCCAAACAGGTGATACAACCAGCTGGTGACTTACCATATTCTAAATCCTAACGTTTTTTGTTGCACTAATATCACAAAAATATTCCTCAACCATACATAGCACCAAAAACAAAAGAGGTTGAGGCAATCGACAATGTTACCTTGTAACATAGGTTAAAACTGGGTGAGATGATTTATAAAGTTAGGATTAGAAGGTCTGCTGAACTGGGCCGTATAAGGGAAATATTCTTGATTTCGACGAAAAACATCAATCAAAGAAATAAGTGATTATCGATAATATGTTTGCTTGGTAACGTCTACCCTTTTTATTACAGACATCGAATGTTAAGGAAATCCTTGTCGAACCCGCTCTATCGAAGCCTGCTGTCCGTCCATCTGTTACACTGAAAAGGGATCTCTATTCAGATGTCACAAAGTTTAAGCATCTAGACAGCCACGCAATACAGGTGTGTATTTAAATCGTCACATTCCAGTTAAAATCCCCATGTACATAAGCTGTACCTGGTTTTTTAAGAGCTGTCTCTTCGAGAGTAAATAATGCAGTTTTCCCCGCCAAAATTGTTTCAAATTTTTGAACAAGTTTTCAGGCTTCAGTGTATTGCTCGATAGAGAAACTGTCTCGACCCTATATACGTACTTAAACGTTACGATGACTTTAGGGTGATGGGATTTGTCTATGTAGCCAATGACTTTCAAGTAATTTTTTAACAATAACATATCTGCAGGTGGCCAGGCATCACTACACTGACAGCAGCAAGCTGGTGAGAGATTTGACGGAAAATTGCAAAACTGAACTAGACAAAGCAAGGTATGTTTTAAAATCGTGTAATACATGTTTTTGCTTCATATACCATTGCACATATTGTGCTTTAATATTGGCATTGGGCTTACGTGAGGGCATAATGACATCCGGTGAATGAACTTTTCCTATATGTTGTGTCTTTTACAAAAGACTACAGATTGGCGAGTAAAAATACAACAGCAACGACAGTGTGACCGTTGATAGATAGCTTTTCTCAGAAAATTTTCACTGATTTGAAAATGTAGTCTCATTATTTTGTCTTTCAGAGTTCTCTTCAAATGGATGATTGCCATGGAGCAGAAAAATGCAAGTAAAAAACCACAGGGTGGTCCAAACGTCATCGGACATGGAGGGGTTCAATGTCAGATACTTTTCAACAATCTCTGCAGGTGAGAAGAGTCACTGAGACTTTTTATTTGTTGAGAAAAACAAAATGCAGGATTTAATACAACTTCTAAAAACAACAACAAGTAAACGCAGTATTTTACCGATGTCTGATAGTTTTAAAACGTCTGAAATAACAAGTGGGGCATTTCATTACATCAGCTCTTTCCATGCATTACCTGAAAAGTTGTGTTTGACAAATGGTTTCTTATTCTTTCAGACAAGCAGGAATGCATTCAGAAATCATTGTGGGATACTCAAAAGGGGCCGGTCATAGACCCGGCATGCCCCTTGATCACAAGTCACACAGGAACTCCTGGAACGCTGTTGCTGTTGACGGTACGTGGAGGTTCGTCAATTGCACGTGGGCCGCTCGTCACATGACAGGAAGTGAAAAGAGTTCATCTCGGCTTCTACACAAATATGACGAGTTCTATTTTCTCACTGACCCCGAGGAACACATTTATCAGCATTTTCCTGATGACCCAAAGTGGCAGCTTCTCGATAAGACACTGAGTTTTGAGGAATTCACCAACTTGCCGTCTGTGAAGTCACCATATTTCAAGCATGGCCTGCAGTTTTCTTGTGTCACACCCTCCCTACTGAAAACGGAAAATAATTCTGTTGAAATAAAACTAGATGCATTAGACCATTTGAATGTTGAGTCACGACTGGAAATGTGCGAGTCACCGCGTGAACAGGTTAAAAACCATGTGCTTCAGCGCCGTGTTGGGAGTCAGATTATTTTGACAGTTGTGCCACCACAGCCGGGATCTTACTACCTGTCCGTGTACGCCGGGGATAGCTGCACATCTGATGTATTGGAGTGTGTCTTCTGCCTTCGTATTCTGCACGCTCCAGTTTGTGTGTATGCGGGGTCACCTAAATCGACTGCTTACCCACCCGTGTCAACACTGGGATCAACTCCACTGATGTCCACACTGGGTGTGTCCACAAACTCACACCACGACCCTCTAGTCAACATGGTGAACAACACCATTCTAATTGACTTTAACATCAGAGACGATATAAAGTTCACGCATACGCTTCAGTACTATGACAGTGATGGCGACTCCCTCTTGGACATTGACAGGTACGCCTTTCCTACAATCAGGACACACTCTGACCTGTCTTACTTCGTGGCTTGTCCCAGAAAAGGCTCTTACATCTTTAGTCTGTACGGAGCCACCAGAGACTCCAACACGTATGACTGTCTGTTCCAATACCTACTCGTGTGCTCTTCAGATAACCTCAGTTATTTGAGCTTCCCCAAATCTTACAACAGTTGGCGTGACAGCTCATTGGTATCCCCTTTGCACGGAGAACTTGTACAGGACACGGAATACACATTCGGTCTGAGTGTGAAGAAAGCTTTAAAGGTCTTCGTTGTCATCGGTTTGGAGAAATATCCATTACAGAAGGTGGAGGACAGCGAGTGGTTTGGAAAAGTTTTAACAGGAGATGCTTCGCCCATTGCCACTGTCATAGCCGAATATATGTCTGAGACTGGAAATCCTTTTTTTAAACGACTGTTGGAATATGATATCCTCTAAAATCAAAGCTCAGCAAACACATTGCTTTGAGACATGCAAAGTTTTTGATTCACAGACAAGGTCTTGTATAAGAACCATGAGGAAATTAATTTGCTCCTCAGTGCTTGATTACGTGTCTCAGCGGATGACATCATTAGAATGGGATGTCATTTACCCTGAACCGTAACTTTTTTATTTAAATGCTCTAGTACTTTTGCTGTTACTTACATTATATTTATAACGAAGCTATGCTTACATTCATAGTGTTGTTTAATAAATAATTTTTTGCTCCCAGATACATTTGTTTTTTCTCTTTTGTCTGCAAGGTGGAACACATTGGTTTGTCAGTTATTAAATGCATTTGATTGAAGGGTGTTTTACGCTTTACTTGAGAGTATATATACATTTGTCATCCGCGTCTGAATAGTAATTGAGTGACAAACTATTCCCTCTTGAACCGTACAATTTTCCGTGCATATGTACAGGTTTATGTATAACTGCAGGATAGAACTCTGTCATAACTTGTTGAAAAGGGGTAGAAAGAAAAAAAAGCCGCCTTAGTGATAAGTGGTGTTGCTCATGGGTTAGAGACGCATATAGCATGTAGTCAAAAGACAAAAATTGGTGGTGATTGTTATGTATGACTTTAACGTTTTCATGTACTGTTAGTCTGCGGACCTTTGTGAAAGCATAACAGGCCCTGTTATATTTGTACAGCGCGGACCGGATCGAAAGCACCTTGTTCAATGCTTCGTTTTTTTCATTGGCTATCAATTCTGTGTTTAAGAATAGTTGAATCCACCTGGAACGTATATAAGCCGTGTTTTCTGTGCAGAGAGGAAGAACTCCAAATCTGAGAGTAGACCAGATCTCCTACAAGAAATAATCTCGCTAACTGACAAAATACAGAAACAAAAAACCGACCTGACTCTAGCATGGGTTCCAGCGCACGTTAATATTCGAGGAAATGAAATTGCAGATCAGGCAGCAAAATCGAGACTACGAAAATATGAACAAGATATAGACGTCCCCCTGAGCCAAAATGAAATATATACATTGATCAATACCCAAATTAACAATCAGTGGAAAGAGGAATGGGATAAAGAATCCCGCGGACGGTGGCACTATAAAATATTAAACGGAACGATTACAAAATTAAATTCGTTCCAATTATTGAATAACCAAGATGACAAAAACATATCACGCCTGAGACTAGGGAAAACAGGGCTCAAAGCACATCTAGCAACTATAATCCAAAATTCTTCACCAACTTGCCCAGCCTGTCAAGAGCATGATGAAACCATAGAGCACTATTTGCTACAATGTATTAAACATAGTAAAGAACGAAGACGATTGGCAGAATGCCTGCAAATATACAAATGTGAACTTGACCTTCAGACTATCCTTAACCCCAAACCACACCTGAGAGCACAAATATTCTCCTTACTAAAAGAATACATCAAATCGACGGGTTACGAAAGCAGAATCTGATAAAACATAATTGACCAACAACGGCGATACCTTGATTCTGAGGGCCGTTTCTGCTCTAGTCAACAATACGTCACCTTCTCTGATTAAAACGGTGCATTTTCCGTAATTACCAAACACATATACTAACAACGGCGATACCTTGATTTTGAGGGCCGTTTATTCCACAGATACATAATTCCTCCCTACAACTTTATCCCCAACTATATCGGCGATACCTTGATCTTGAGGGCCGATAAAACGTCCATGAAACCAACCTGCAAAAACATAGCACACGAAAACAATGTAACCACAAAAGTTGTTAACTGTAGTAATTAATAATATTTCTCCATTAACTAATCTGCCCTGTTATTTGTTGTTATTTATCTATTCTTATTAGCTGATATTTATTCTCTATTTATTTACAAATGCACTAATTTGCTCCTAAGTATCTGTTTTATCAAATATCTTCTTGCTTAAGATATACATTATCTCATAAACAAAACCCCTTCGCAAATCAAAAATACAACTATCTTGTAGATTTGTTTTCTCTATTTGTTTTCACAGGGAAAAAAAAAAAAAAGCAGCAGTTACGTTCATAGGCTGGAGAATAGTATCCTTCGAAATTCGATCCCAAACTCTAGAATCGACTTTGGAACAGGCCATGACATTCGGTTTCTTTTTTTTTTGGCATTGGGGGAGCTAGAGTTGGGACACTTAGATGCTCTGGAAGATTGGAAAGCCTGCTTCAGGAGACAAAACCTGACCTAGTTATCCTCCACATTGGGGGAAACGATGCGGACTCTCACAAATCAGTAGCAGCAATTTGCGCTGATATTTTAGACTATGTTGGTGCACTTAAATCGAAATTCCAAATTCCAAGGATCTACATCAGCCAGCTTCTTTACCGTCAGGTAACTCGGCGAATTTCGGTCCACATTTATAATACAAAAAATCCATGAAATTAACAAGAAGCTGACAAACAACCAATTGGCCACCTTTTGGAGACACCGGGGACTGATCCGACCACAAAAGCAAATTCTAACCAACGACGGAGTGCACCTAAACACTCTAGGCCAGGAACTGTTCTACCGGTCTATGAAACGTGCTGTCTGCGCAGCCATGGGAGGCCACAAATAAAAATTGGAAATAGAGAAGGAAATCAATTAAAGAAGAAGACAGGGAAAACAATAAGAAGACCCATGGGACCAAAGAAACTTAACAACCAGGAAACGAAGACCAGAAACATGAAAGACATCATCACAATAGGACTATCTCTTGCTTCAACTAAGTGGATGAGGCGTGACATCCTTGCTCCTCATTTATACTTGTCGCGCCTGTTACAGGCACAGGTTTCCAGTGCGCTGGTTTTTCCTGGACGGCGTCCGGTGTAAGTGGCGGGAGCTCCTTAACTCCACGCCACTGAGGAGGAAGCAAGAGAACAAAACTGTTAACCAATAAATAAAGGCACTACTGTTGTTTTCTCTCTGTGTAAATTTCTGTATAGGCAACTCATTGTAATTCTTTAATGCAGATCTATGTATTTCTAATGTAAAGATAACGTTAATCAGTATAAATAGCTTACTATTTATCCCCTTTCTGTTAAATGACCATGGCAGCATTTGAACCTATACAATAAGCCGTAATATGCTACCACAAAGAGGTTGATCCCACCAATTGACTCATGTACATATGTAAATAGTATACCAACGCACTGCTGCTATGTAACCAAAATATTCATGTGTTAAAAAAAATAAATAAATAAATAAAACACTGATTTGCTGGGCCACGATATCCGCCATGAAAGTGGCCCTAAAACCAGTAAATAAACAAAAAAAAAACAGAGAGGAGGTATTTTTGCTGCATCCACTGCGAGCCAGGAGAGTGTGCGACGCTCTCGTATCGAGTCCATTATATTGATATGAGCTGGTGATGCCAGTTTCGTTTGGGAGGACAGATTTCTATGCCGGCACCGTTTGTGTACCACAGTTGTACTGATGTCTGGTTTAAGTGAATTTCTGCGGAAGTCACGTTTATTGGTGTTCGGATCTTTATTATGATTATACAGTGTTGACTGTGTAATTTGTTTAACACGCTGACCTCACCTGACCGACAAGGTCGTCACTGACTCTAAACTGAAGTTTTCAGTTTTGCAAAGGACGTTCGTTCTGCCACAAGGTGACATTACTCTACGTCTCTAAACGGCTCGTTTGTGAGTTTCTGCGGGAGCTGTGACTGTTCTAAAGTGGATTATACCTCCATGCCTGGATTTACAGTGTGTTGTGCTCTGCGGGTGTGACGTCATTCAAAGGCTTGACTGTTCCAGTTCTGTGTAACCTGTGTACTGTGATCGCGTTCGATAACCTAGCGAAGTACCTGACTGAGAGAATTTGTGACTTGTGTGAATTGTGTGTTTATCCCATGGTCTTTACGTTGGATCTCCTGGAATGCGTTCCTTGGGATGCAAAGGTGAACTGGAAACTATTAAAGACCGGTAATACTGATGTGTATGTTTTTTTATGTTGTTGTTGTTGAACTGTCTGTAAAACTGTACGTCTCATTTTATATATAAAGCATTGTTTACATTGTAATATTGAGTCACTGAGTCTGTTTTCTGTTGCTGTTTTCAATACCGTAACAGTGATTAAGAGAGACGTAAAATGTAGGGACATCAAAGATATTCCTTTAACTTCCTATAAGTAAAATAACGTTGTACAGAATATGTATATTACAATCTCTAACAATAAATGGGAAAAAAATGATAATGGCATGTATTCTCTGTACAGATGTGTATTGTAATTTTGAATGTGACACCGTTATCCGGAGGGACATCTGGCAGGATGTTTTAATAGTAAACACCTTAACTGGCTGCTAAAGATCAAAAGCCTCGTTCACTGATACACATATTGTTTCAATAGGTTGATCAGCGTGGTTGATATTCTTGTAATTGTGTTTGTGTCAGAATGACAATACTTAAAAACTCAGTTTAGACTAACCCTGCCGAGAAGGCGATGCCACACACAGCCCTGCTTCTTTCGAGTGACATATTTCATCATACGTGTATTTATTTAATGGTGGATTTGATGGACTAATGAGTGCTTGCTTCCGAAGACGTCCATGTTGCACACAAAAATGTTAATTGACTATAACAAAGAATCAACAAAGCTATTCGCCGCATTGGTCCATGAGTCTATTTTGAAACTCATCAAATAGCATTGAAAGACTGGGAAAAGTGCGGCTCGTCCTTAAAAAACAAACAAACATCATTAGCCAATAACTTCTTACTTAAGAGGAGGAATAATCTTGTACTCTCAGATATAAATGATGAATTATCCAATACAAAATATGTAAAAAGTAACTGATTCCCTCTCCACCATCCAGAAGAGTTATGATCGGGTTCTTTCCTAATCTGAAAAGATTGATACAAAAAAAGATAGGAACACTGAAAACACAAGTTAATGAAGTTGTAAAGGTTGGTCACTACCCAGTGTTAAAAAGTGGAAAGGGGGGAGGTTTTGGGCTTCGGACCAGCTAGTTTCAGTTCCAGGTGTTAGTAAGGTTTCCCGTTATATTAGTTATTAAACTTTTAGCCTTAGCTTGAAAACAGCATAAGACTCCCAAACTACTATCTAAACGCACGCAGTTGTTAATTTAACAAATCAGTTGCATGAATGGAATGAATTTCATGTCTAAATAGAGGTATTACATATATGACTCCAACATAAATGACGAGTAAATGAGCAACGTGTATTACATACGAGGTGTAGAAGCGTATTGCCAAGTTTCGACTAACTGGAATTACCCCCACTACAATAGTGTCGGTCTATGTACCAATTCACATCAATTGCACAAACAGAAAAGGGACATTTATCATCACAATAAAAGATATTAAACGGATTACTGAGAAAAGGCGTTTTAAGAAAGTTGTCAAATGTGTGGTAATATTCATGTAAACAAATAACATTGTCAACTAGAAAACTCACGAGCAATCGCAATTAGGTCATGAAGCATTCAAGTACCTTATATTGTGCATGTCGCAAGACACTGGAAATTCTTGACGCGTAAGGAAACAAGGCGGAGATGTGATTGGTCGGTGATTGATATGGTGTGACTCTTGCAGTGTTTCAACATCGACATATTTTACTGTAAACCTAGAATTACCTCATGCAGCTCCTCCCTTCCCAACCTGACCCAGCATGTCTTTTGATATCACAGATGTTTAAAATGCTATCACACAATTAAACTGTACACAGGGTAGACAGAACGTCTCAAAACTAAATCTGTTTGACAGAGATTACTTTTGTCAAGATAGTTCTGTAGACCAGCTGTATCAACTGGTCTGAAGAATACTGTTTTCGGAAGGTCTTCATCTGCCTATAATATATTAAATGAATTAGGCCTAGAGCACAGAGAGCATAAGGCTGATGTACATTTCAAATGAAATGATTGCATAAAACATCTGGTACAATAACATTTGTGGTATAAAGGCAAAGGATGTCAAAGAAAAGATTCTGGAATTCAATAAAGTTCAGTAATTCCATACATGCTAGCAAGCAATGTTTCTTCTTTTTGTTACTTAATGCTCCACCGAAAGACACTTTTTATTACCTTTTCTTGAAGGAAAACTATTTTCTTATTTGCCGAGAGTTCCACCAAAACAGCCCCACACTCTTGTGGTGGTACATGTCCAGAAGATGGTATATCACAGGAGTCCCATAACCATTTGCTACTTAGACGCATTGTTTGGTCGTTCAGCCCTATCCCTCGCAGACATTGTTTATTTCACTGTCTGGATAGAGTGTCATGCTGCAGACACCAAACCTGACACTCGAATGCCTTAGGTGAACTAAAACCATTTTCTCTCTGTCGTCTTGACATGTTGAAGGTTTGGATACTGGTCATGTGTCATTTCCTCCAGACAGTGGGATGAACATTGTCTGTTTACTTGGATTTGATATCCTGTAATATCAGGAAGAATTTCAGTGAATAATTGCAGTAACTTATACAGCCGTGTCTCCACATTATGTAATTATGTAACTTAAACGCCCATAGGCTTCTAATTTTCTTTATTTGATTTATTTGACATTCTAAACTCGAACAATTATTGGAACACAATAAAATGATAACCCCATGTAGACCTTGTACGGATGTGTACCTTAATTTTCAACGCGACACTGTTATCCGGGGACATTGTGGCACGATGTTTTGATAATAAACACTTTAATCGGCTTAGCTAAATAATAATAGCATCGTTAAAAGATACACACACTATTTCAATATGTTGATCAGCTAGGTTGATATTCTTGGGATTGTTGTTTTTTCCAGAACGACAGTTCTTAAATGCACACGCTAGACAAACCTCATGCAGAAGGCAATATTCACACACTGCTCTGTCTGTTGAAAGTGACAACTTTTATAACACCTTATGAACGTGTAGTTGTTTGGTGGCGAATCTACGCGACTATAAATGGGTTTATCTGACGATGAAAACCTGAAATTATCTTACAGAAATTATTTGATAAACGATGTATTCGTAGGGCATATTGCCTCTTCAGCCCAGTGTCCTATCGTCCTTTTATAATTTAACCCATGTTATTGTAATTTTGGAAGAGGAGCTCCTCATACAGTATAAACAAACAACCTCTCTCCATAACTGCAGATATACCTGCAGCATCAGAAAGCAATATAATCCTTTTCTCTGAAAGAGAATTATCTTACGACAAATATGTTGGATAAATAATACGCAATTAAATAACATCAGAAGATGTCCAACCCAGCAAGGTTTCCATACTAAGTGGGCCATTGTATACTTTATTCAGTATACGGGTACCCCTCATTCATTTGGACATGCTGATCAGGTTCAGACAAGAATTTGACAAGTTTTAAGCTATTTAAACAATGACACTACCCACAGAGACTTTGCAGCAAAGAACACCTTGTTAATCAACCTTTCCTTACCATCTTGAAAGCTTTCCAGAAGAGAAAGCCACCCCTTCTCCCCTCCTGTATCCAGCACAGGGCATTATAGAACACAGGGTGGCTGACGACGTGCTTACAGTATTGTCGGGGGTGAGGGGGTTGTCTTTCTCTGTTTGTCATGTGGAGAGAAGGATATGTTTGGTGCGAAGAAGAGGCAGAGTTTAGTACCCTGCTTGACGTAAGACACAAGGGGAGATGCCACACGGGGAACACACCACGTGACAGGTACACATAGCAATAAATGGCTTGAAATCACCCCATTCTCCAGTTCCACCGAAACACCTCTTACTCACAAGCACAGGGTTTCTCTTGACCTGGCTCCAGGGATTTTAAAGTTTTGTAACCTTTCCACTTTTTCCTTCCCCGACAAAATGCCTGAGCAATTCCTCACTCCATTCGTCACTCCAGACCAGAAGAGGAGCTTCCCAAAAGCCGTGACTGAGGCCATTTTTCGGAGCTCAAAACTCAGAGCTAAAGTCAAGCAACTAAGACGGGCTTTGTCTGTCAAAAAGAAATCAGTTGACCTTTGCTGTCATTCACCTATTATATCTAAGGTACGTTGGTTCAAACTTTTTAGTTTCGAGTGAAAATTAAAGCTGAAATATGATGAATGAAGTGGTTTCATACTGACTGAAATGAAATCGTGAAAAATACTTTTGGTTACCTGACAAATGCTCTCAAAACTCACAGACGATTGTGATAATTTCTGACCGTAGAACTTGGGAGTAATTATCACTGTAGAACGGGATCTTTGAAGCCTCTTCTTCATTTTGTAATGTTAACCTACTTATACAGCCTCATTCACTCCGATTTCTGCTCCATTACAGAGCCCATTGCTGCAAGATCATTACGCTTGAAAACGCTGTTAGTATGTATAACGAAACGTCGCATGTATAGTATAAATAAAGCTAGATATACAGTGTAATATTGATTTCTGTTTCTCAACATGTCATTGTTAAATGTCAATAAAATCAATCAGGATAAAAACGTCTGCAAGTACACGTATGTCTTTAGGTGAAAGTGTTATACCTGCCTAACTGGTATTTCATTCATTATCAATTACTTTTTCTAATCAAGTATTCATCCCAGGCTTTGCCATGTTAGTCATATTTTATGGGGTTTTTTTACTTTTAGAGCGGAGATTGCCATGGTAGTTATGATCTGCAAGCATCCCCACTTGCCTTAACACAATCAACTTCCGGTCAGAGAGAGTCACCAGCGGAAACTGTAAACCGTCCTGAAAGTGCGATGAAATCGCTGTCAACCACTGATCTGACTGAAACCTTTGACAAAGTGGCAGTCGACGCGGACATTTACACGCGGAAGTATAACAAGTTGCAGGGGATAAACTTGAGAAAGCAATGCCATTCCTTTCAGCATGACAGTACGGCCACATGTGTTGTTGAGCTCTTCCCAGACGAAAACATCTGTGAAGACATAAGTTCCAAACAGGTGATACAACCAGCTGGTGACTTACCATATTCTAAATCCTAACGTTTTTTGTTGCACTAATATCACAAAAATATTCCTCAACCATACATAGCACCAAAAACAAAAGAAGTTGAGGCAATCGACAATGTTGCCTTGTAACATAGTTTAAAACTGGGTGACATGGTTTATAAAGTTAGGATTAGAAGGTCTGCTGAACTGCGCCGTATAAGGGAAATATTCTTGATTTCGACGAAAAACATCAATCAAAGAAATAAGTGATTATCGATAATGTGTTTGCTTGGTAACGTCTACCCTTTTTATTACAGACATCGAATGTTCAGGAAATCCTCGTTAAACCCGCTCTATCGAAGCCTGCTGTCCGTCCATCTGTTACACTGAAAAGGGATCTCTATTCAGATGTCACAAAGTTTAAGCATCTAGACAGCCACGCAATACAGGTGTGTATTTAAATCGTCACATTCCAGTTAAAATCCCCATGTACATAAGCTGTACCTGGTTTTCAAGAGCTGCCTCTTCGAGAGTAAATAATGCAGTGTTTCCCCGCCAAAATTGTTTCAAATTTTTGAACAAGTTTTCAGGCCTCAGTGTATTGCTCGATAGAGAAACTGTCTCGACCCTATATACTTACTTAAAGGTTACGATGACTTTAGGGTGATGGGATTTGTCTATGTAACCAATGACTTTTAAATCATTTTTGTAACAATAACATATCTGCAGGTGGCCAGGCATCACTACACTGACAGCAGCATGCTGGTGAGAGACTTGACGGAAAATTGCAAAACTGAACTAGACAAAGCAAGGTATGTTTTGAAATCGTCTGATACATGTTTTAACTTCATATACCATTGCACATATTGTGCTTTAATATTGACATTGCGCTTACGTGAGGGCATAATTATATCTGGTGAATGAACTTTTCCTATATGTTGTGTCTTTCACAAAAGACTACAGATTGGGGAGTAAAACTACAGCAGCAACGACAGTGTGACCGTTGATAGATAGCTTTTCTCAGAAAATTTTCACTGATTTGAAAATGTAGTCTCATTAGTTTGTCTTTCAGAGTTCTCTTCCGATGGATGATTGCCATGGAGCAGAAAAATGCAAGTAAAAAACCACAGGGTGGTCCAAACGTCATCGGACATGGAGGGGTTCAATGTCAGATACTTTTCAACAATCTCTGCAGGTGAGAAGAGTCACTGAGATTTTTTATTTGTTGAGAAAAACAAAATGCAGGATTTAATACAATTTCTAAAAACAACAACAAAGAAACGCATCAGTATTTTACTGATGTCAGATAGTTTTAAAACGTCTGAAATAACAAGTGGGGCATTTCATTACATCAGCTCTTTCCATGCATTACCTGAAAAGTTGTGTTTGACAAATGGTTTCTTATTCTTTCAGACAAGCAGGAATGCATTCAGAAATCATCGTGGGATACTCAAAAGGGGCCGGTCACAGACCAGGCATGCCCCTTGATCACAAGTCACACAGGAACTCCTGGAACGCTGTTGCTGTTGACGGTACGTGGAGGTTCGTCAATTGCACGTGGGCCGCTCGTCACATGACAGGAAGTGAAAAGAGTTCATCTCGGCTTCTACACAAATATGACGAGTTCTATTTTCTCACTGACCCCGAGGAACACATTTATCAGCATTTTCCTGATGACCCAAAGTGGCAGCTTCTCGATAAGACACTGAGTTTTGAGGAATTCACCAACTTGCCGTCTGTGAAGTCACCATATTTCAAGCATGGCCTGCAGTTTTCTTGTGTCACACCCTCCCTACTGAAAACGGAAAATAATTCCGTTGAAATAAAACTAGATGCATTAGACCATTTGAATGTTGAGTCACGACTGGAAATGTGCGAGTCACCGCGTGAACAGGTTAAAAACCATGTGCTTCAGCGCCGTGTTGGGAGTCAGATTATTTTGACAGTTGTGCCACCACAGCCGGGATCTTACTACCTGTCCGTGTACGCCGGGGATAGCTGCACATCTGATGTATTGGAGTGTGTCTTCTGCCTTCGTATTCTGCACGCTCCAGTTTGTGTGTATGCGGAGTCACCTAAATCGACTGCTTACCCACCCGTGTCAACACTGGGATCAACTCCACTGATGTCCACATTGGGTGTGTCCACAAACTCACACCACGACCCTCTAGTCAACATGGTGAACAACACCATTCGAATTGACTTTAACGTCAGAGACGATATAAAGTTCACGCATACGCTTCAGTACTATGACAGTGATGGCGACTCCCTCTTGGACATTGACAGGTACGCCTTTCCTACAATCAGGACACACTCTGAGCTGTCTTACTCCGTGGCTTGTCCCAGAAAAGGCTCCTACATCTTTAGTCTGTACGGAGCCACCAGAGACTCCAACACGTATGACTGTCTGTTCCAATACCTACTCGTGTGCTCTTCAGATAACCTCAGTTATTTGAGCTTCCCCAAATCTTACAACAGTTGGCGTGACAGCTCATTGGTATCCCCTTTGCACGGAGAACTTGTACAGGACACGGAATACACATTCGGCCTGAGTGTGAAGAAAGCTTTGAATGTCTTCGTTGTCATCGGTTCGGAGAAATATCCATTACAGAAGGTGGAGGACAGCGAGTGGTTTGGAAAAGTTTTAACAGGAGATGCTTCGCCCATTGCCACTGTCATAGCCGAATATATGTCTGAGACTGGAAATCCCTTTTTCAAACGACTGTTGGAATATGATATCCTCTAAAATCAAAGCTCAGCAAACACATTGCTTTGAGACATGCAAAGTTTTTGATTGACAGACAAGGTCTTGTATAAGAACCATGAGGAAATTAATTTGCTCCTCAGTGCTTGATTACGTGTCTCAGCGGATGACATCATTAGAATGGGATGTCATTTACCCTGAACCGTAACGTTTTTATTTAAATGCTCTAGTACTTTTGCTGTTACTTACATTATATTTATAACGAAGCTATGCTTACATTCATAGTGTTGTTTAATAAATAATTTTTTGTTCGCAGATGCATTTGTTTTTTCTCTTTTGTCTGCAAGGTGGAAGACATTGGTTTGTCAGTTATTAAATGCATTTGATAGAAGGGTGTTTTACGCTTTACTTGAGAGTATACATACATTTGTCATCCGCGTCTAAATAGTAATTGAATGACAAACTATTCCCTCTTGAACCGTACAATTTTCCGTACATATGTACAGCTTTATGTATAACTGCAGGATAGAACTCTGTCATAACTTGTTGAAAAGGGGTAGAAAGAAAAAAAAGCCGCCTTAGTGATAAGTGGTGTTGCTCATGGGTTAGAGACGCATATAGCATGTAGTCAAAAGACAAAAATTGGTGGTGATTGTTATGTATGACTATTTAACGTTTTCATGTACTGTTAGTCTGCGGACCTTTGTGAAAGCATAACAGGCCCTGTTATATTTGTACAGCGCGGACCGGATAGAAAGCACCTTGTTCAATGCTTCGTTTTTTTCAATGGCTATCAATTCTGTGTTTAAGAATAGTTGAATCCACCTGGAACGTATATAAGCCGTGTTTTCTGTGCAGAGAGGAGGTATTTTTGCTGCATCCACTGGGAGCCAGGAGAGTGTGCGACGCTCTCGTATCGAGTCCATTATATTGATATGAGCTGGTGATGCCAGTTTCGTTGGGAGGACAGATTTCTATGCCTGCACCGTTTGTGTACCACAGTTGTACTGATGTCTGGTTTATGTGAATTTCTGCGGAAGTCACGTTTATTGGTGTTCGGATTATTATTATGATTATACAGTGTTGACTGTGTAATTTGTTTAACACGCTGACCTCATCTTACCGACAAGGTCGTCACTGACTCTAAACTGAAGTTTTCAGTTTTGCAAAGGACGTTCGTTCTGCCACAAGGTGACATTACTCTACGTCTCTCAACGGCTCGTTTGTGAGTTTCTGCGGGAGCTGTGACTGTTCTAAAGTGGATTATACCTCCATGCCTGGATTTACAGTGTGTTGTGGTCTGCGGGTGTGACGTCATTCAAAGGCTTGACTGTTCCAGTTCTGTGTAACCTGTGTACTGTGTTCGCGTTCGCTAACCTAGCGAAGTACCTGACTGGGAGAATTTGTGACTTGTGTGAATTGTGTGTTTATCCCATGGTCTTTACGTTGGATCTCCTGGAATGCGTTCCTTGGGATGCAAAGGTGAACTGGAAACTATTAAAGACCGGTAATACTCATGTGTGTTTTTTTATGTTGTTGTTGTTGAACTGTCTGTAAAACTGTACGTCTCATTTTATATATAAAGCATTGTTTACATTGTAATATTGAGTCACTGAGTCTGTTTTCTGTTGCTGTTTTCAATACCGTAACAGTGATTAAGAGAGACGTAAAATGTAGGGACATCAAAGATATTCCTTTAACTTCCGATAAGTAAAATACGTTGTGCAGAATATGTATATTACAATCTCTAACAATGAATGGGAAAAAAATGATAATGGCATGTATTCTGTGTACAGATGTGTATTTTAATTTTCAATGTGACACCGTTATCAGGAGGGACATCTGGCAGGATGTTTTAATAGTAAACACCTTAAGTGGCTGCTAAAGATCAAAAGCCTCGTTCACTGATACACATATTGTTTCAATAGGTTGATCAGCGTGGTTGATATTCTTGTAATTGTGTTTGTGTCAGAATGACAATACTTAAAAACTCAGTTTAGACTAACCCTGCCGAGAAGGCGATGCCACACACAGCCCTGCTTCTTTCGAGTGACATATTTCATCATACGTGTATTTATTTAATGGTGGATTTGATGGACTAATGAGTGCTTGCTTCCGAAGACGTCCATGTTGCACACAAAAATGTTAATTGACTATAACAAAGCCTCAACAAAGCTATTCGCCGCATTGGTCCATGAGTCTATTTTGAAACTCATCAAATAGCATTGAAAGACTGGGAAAAGAGCGGCTCGTCCTTAAAAAACAAACAAACATCATTAGCCAATAACTTCTTACTTAAGAGGAGGAATAATCTTGTACTCTCAGATATAAATGATAAATTATCCGATACAAAATATGTAAAAAGTAACTGATTCCCTCTCCACCATCCAGAAGAGTTATACCCGGGTTCTTTCCTAATCTGAAAAGATTGATACAAGAAAAGATAGGAACACTGAAAACACAAGTTAATGAAGTTGTAAAGGTTGGTCACTACCCAGTGTTAAAAAGTGGAAAGGGGGGAGGTTTTGGGGTTCGGACCAGCCAGTCCCAACACACCAGAAGGTGTTAGTAAGGTTTCCCGTTATATTAGTTATTAAACTTTTAGCCTTAGCTTGAAAACAGCATAAGACTCCCAAACTACTATCTAAACGCACGCAGTTGTTAATCTAACAAATCAGTTGCATGAATGGAATGAATTTCATGTCTAAATAGAGGTATTACATATATGACTCCAACATAAATGACGAGTAAATGAGCAACGTGTATTACATACGAGGTGTAGAAGCGTATTGCCAAGTTTCGACTAACTGGAATTACCCCCACTACAATAGTGTCGGTCTATGTACCAATTCACATCAATTGCACAAACAGAAAACGGACATTTATCATCACAATAAAAGATATTAAACGGATTACTGAGAAAAGGCGTTTTGAGAAAGTTGTCAAATGTGTGGTAATATTCATGTAAACAAATAACATTGTCAACTAGAAAACTCACGAGCAATCGCAATTAGGTCATGAAGCATTGAAGTACCTTATATTGTGCATGTCGCAAGACACTGGAAATTCTTTACGCGTAAGGAAACAAGGCGGAGATGTGATTGGTCGGTGATTGATATGGTGTGACTCTTGCAGTGTTTCAACATCGACATATTTTACTGTAAACCTAGAATTACCTCATGCAGCTCCTCCCTTCCCAACCTGACCCAGCATGTCTTTTGATATCACAGATGTTTAAAATGCTATCACACAATTAAACTGTACACAGGGTAGACAGAACGTCTCAAAACTAAATCTGTTTGACAGAGATTACTTTTGTCAAGATAGTTCTGTAGACCAGCTGTATCAACTGGTCTGAAGAATACTGTTTTCGGAAGGTCTTCATCTGCCTATAATATATTAAAAGAATTAGACCTTGAGCACAGAGAGCATAAGGCTGATGTACATTTCAAATGAAATGATTGCATAAAACATCTTGTACAATAACATTTGTGGTATAAAGGCAAAGGATGTCAAAGAAAAGATTCTGGAATTCAATAAAGTTCAGTAATTCCATACATGCTAGCAAGCAATGTTTCTTCTTTTTGTTACTTAATGCTCCACTGAAAGACACTTTTTATTACCTTTTCTTGAAGGAAAACTATTTTCTTATTTGCCGAGAGTTCCACCAAAACAGCCCCACACTCTTTTGGTGGTACATGTCCAGAAGATGGTATATCACAGGAGTCCCATAACCATTTGCTACTTAGACGCATTGTTTGGTCGTTCAGCCCTATCCCTCGCAGACATTGTTTATTTCACTGTCTGGATAGAGTGTCATGCTGCAGACATCAAACCTGACACTCGAATGCCTTAGGTGAACTAAAACCATCTTCTCTCTGTCGTCTTGACATGTTGAAGGTTTGGATACTGGTCATGTGTCATTTCCTCCAGACAGTGGGATGAACATTGTCTGTTTACTTGGATTTGATATCCTGTAATATCAGGAAGAATTTCAGTGAATAATTGCAGTAACTTATACAGCCGTGTCTCCACATTATGTAATTATGTAACTTAAACGCCCATAGGCTTCTAATTTTCTTTATTTGATTTATTTGACATTCTAAACTCGAACAATTATTGGAACACAATAAAATGATAACCCCATGTAGACCTTGTACGGATGTGTACCTTAATTTTCAACGCGACACTGTTATCCGGGGACATTGTGGCACGATGTTTTGATAATAAACACTTTAATCGGCTTAGCTAAATAATAATAGCATCGTTAAAAGATACACACACTATTTCAATATGTTGATCAGCTAGGTTGATATTCTTGGGATTGTTGTTTTTTCCAGAACGACAGTTCTTAAATGCACACGCTAGACAAACCTCATGCAGAAGGCAATATTCACACACTGCTCTGTCTGTTGAAAGTGACAACTTTTATAACACCTTATGAACGTGTATTTGTTTGGTGGCGAATCTACGCGACTATAAATGGGTTTATCTGACGATGAAAACCTGAAATTATCTTACAGAAATTATTTGATAAACGATGTATTCGTAGGGCATATTGCCTCTTCAGCCCAGTGTCCTATCGTCCTTTTATAATTTAACCCATGTTATTGTAATTTTGGAAGAGGAGCTCCTCATACAGTATAAACAAACAACCTCTCTCCATAACTGCAGATATACCTGCAGCATCAGAAAGCAATATAATCCTTTTCTCTGAAAGAGAATTATCTTACGACAAATATGTTGGATAAATAATACGCAATTAAACAACATCAGAAGATGTCCAACCCAGCAAGGTTTCCATACTAAGTGGGCCATTGTATACTTTATTCAGTATACGGGTACCCCTCATTCATTTGGACATGCTGATCAGGTTCAGACAAGAATTTGACAAGTTTTAAGCTATTTAAACAATGACACTACCCACAGAGACTTTGCAGCAAAGAACACCTTGTTAATCAACCTTTCCTTACCATCTTGAAAGCTTTCCAGAAGAGAAAGCCACCCCTTCTCCCCTCCTGTATCCAGCACAGGGTATTATAGAACACAGGGTGGCTGACGACGTGCTAACAGGATTGTCGGGGGTGAGGGGGTTGTCTTTCTCTGTTTGTCATGTGGAGAGAAGGATATGTTTGGTGCGAAGAAGAGGCAGAGTTTAGTACCCTGCCTGACGTAAGACACAAGGGGAGATGCCACACGGGGAACACACCACGTGACAGGTACACATAGCAATAAATGGCTTGAAATCACCCCATTCTCCAGTTCCACCGAAACACCTCTTACTCACAAGCACAGGGTTTCTCTTGACCTGGCTCCAGGGATTTTAAAGTTTTGTAACCTTTCCACTTTTTCCTTCCCCGACAAAATGCCTGAGCAATTCCTCACTCCATTCGTCACTCCAGACCAGAAGAGGAGCTTCCCAAAAGCCGTGACTGAGGCCATTTTTCAGAGCTCAAAACTCAGAGCTAAAGTCAAGCAACTAAGACGGGCTTTGTCTGTCAAAAAGAAATCAGTTGACCTTTGCTGTCATTCACCTATTATTTCTAAGGTACGTTGGTTCAAACTTTTTAGTTTCGAGTGAAAATTAAAGCTGAAATATGATGAATGAAGTGGTTTCATACTGACTGAAATGAAATCGTGAAAAATACTTTTGGTTACCTGACAAATGCTCTCAAAACTCACAGACGATTGTGAAAATTTCTGACCGTAGAACTTGGGAGTAATTATCACTGTAGAACGGGATCTTTGAAGCCTCTTCTTCATTTTGTAATGTTAACCTACTTATACAGCCTCATTCACTCCGATTTCTGCTCCATTACAGAGCCCATTGCTGCAAGATCATTACGCTTGAAAACGCTGTTAGTATGTATAACGAAACGTCGCATGTATAGTATAAATAAAGCTAGATATACAGTGTAATATTGATTTCTGTTTCTCAACATGTCATTGTTAAATGTCAATAAAATCAATCAGGATAAAAACGTCTGCAAGTACACGTATGTCTTTAGGTGAAAGTGTTATACCTGCCTAACTGGTATTTCATTCATTATCAATTACTTTTTCTAATCAAGTATTCATCCCAGGCTTTGCCATGTTAGTCATATTTTATGGGGTTTTTTTACTTTTAGAGCGGAGATTGCCATGGTAGTTATGATCTGCAAGCATCCCCACTTGCCTTAACACAATCAACTTCCGGTCAGAGAGAGTCACCAGCGGAAACTGTAAACCGTCTTGAAAGTGCGATGAAATCGCTGTCAACCACTGATCTGACTGAAACCTTTGACAAAGTGGCAGTCGACGCGGACATTTACACGCAGAAGTATAACAAGTTGCAGGGGATAAACTTGAGAAAGCAATGCCATTCCTTTCAGCATGACAGTACGGCCACATGTGTTGTTGAGCTCTTCCCAGACGAAAACATCTGTGAAGACATAAGTTCCAAACAGGTGATACAACCAACTGGTGACTTACCATATTCTAAATCCTAACGTTTTTTGTTGCACTAATATCACAAAAATATTCCTCAACCATACATAGCACCAAAAACAAAAGAAGTTGAGGCAATCGACAATGTTGCCTTGTAACATAGTTTAAAACTGGGTGACATGGTTTATAAAGTTATGATTAGAAGGTCTGCTGGCCGGCGTCGAATAAGGGAAATATCCTTGAGTTTGGCGCAAAACACCAATCAAAGAAATAAATGATTATCGATAATGTGTTTGCTTGGTAACGGCTAGCAATTTTATTACAGACATCGAATGTTCAGGAAATCCTTGTCGAACCCGCTCTATCTAAGCCTGCTGTCCGTCCATCTGTTACACTGAAAAGGGATCTCTATTCAGATGTCACAAAGTTTAAGCATCTAGACAGCCACGCAATACAGGTGTGTATTTAAATCGTCACATTCCAGTTAAAATCCCAATGTACATAAGCTGTACCTGGTTTTCAAGAGCCGCTCTTCTGCAGCAAATAACGCAGTGTTTGCCATGGCAAAATCGTTTCATAATTTTTGAACAAGTTTTTAGGTCTCAGTGTAACGTACGATAGGAAAACTGTCTCGGCCCTATATACTGACTTAAACGTTCTGGTGACTTTAGGGTGATGGGATTTGTTTATGAAACCACAGACTTTCAAGTAATTTTGTAATAATAACATATCTGCAGGTGGCCAAGCATCACTACACTGACAGCAGCAAGCTGGTGAGAGACTTGACGGAAAATTGCAAAACTTAACTAGACAAAGCAAGGTATGTTTTAAAATCGTGTAATTCATGTTTTACTTCATATAAAATTGCACATGTTGACATTTACTATTGACATTGCGCTTACGTGAGGGCATAATTATATCCGGTGAATAAACTTTTAGTATTGCTTGTCTCTTTTACAAAAGACTACAGATTGGTGAGTAAATCTACAGCAGCAACGACCGTGTTACAGTTGCCTGATTTCTTTTCTATTGAAATTTTCACTCAGTTACAAATGTAGACTCACTATTTTGTCTGTCAGAGTTCTCTTCCGATGGATGATTGCCATGGAGCAGAAAAATGCAAGTAAAAAACCACAGGGTGGTCCAAACGTCATCGGACATGGAGGGGTTCAATGTCAGAAGCTTTTCAAGAATCTCTGCAGGTGAGAACAGTCACTGAGATATTTTATTTGCTGAAAAAAAAACAAAATGCAGGATTTAATAGAATTTCTAAAAACAACAACAAACAAACGCAGTATTTTACTGATGTCAGGCAGTTTTAAAACGTCTGAAATAACAAGTGGGGCATTTCATTACATTAGCTCTTTCCATGCATTACCTGAAAAGTTGTGTCTGACAAATGGTTTCTTATTCTTTCAGACAAGCAGGAATGCATTCAGAAATCATCGTGGGATACTCAAAAGGGGCCGGTCATAGACCCGTCATGCCCCTTGATCACAAGTCACACAGGAACTCCTGGAACGCTGTTGCTGTTGACGGTACGTGGAGGTTCGTCAATTGCACGTGGGCCGCTCGTCACATGACAGGAAGTGAAAAGAGTTCATCTCGGCTTCTACACAAATATGACGAGTTCTGTTTTCTCACTGACCCCGAGAAACACATTTATCAGCATTTTCCTGATGACCCAAAGTGGCAGCTTCTTGATAAGACATGGGGTTTTGAGGAATTCACCAATTTGCCGTCTGTAAAGTCACCATTTTTCAAGCATGGCCTGCAATTTTCTTGTGTCACACCCTCCCTACTGAAAACGGAAAATAATTTCGTTGAAATAAAACTAGATGCATTAGACCATTTGAAGGTCGAGTCACGACTGGAAATGTGCGAGTCACCGCGTGAACAGGTTACAAACCATGTGCTTCAGCGCCGTGTTGGGAGTCAGATTATTTTGACAGTTGTGCCACCACAGCCGGGATCTTACTACCTGTCCGTGTACGCCGGGGATAGCTGCACATCTGATGTATTGGAGTGTGTCTTCTGCCTTCGTATTCTGCACGATCCAGTTGGTGTGTATGCGGAGTCACCTAAATCTACTACTTACCCACCCGTGTGGACACTGGGATCAACTCCACTGATGTCCACACTGGGTGTGTCCACAAACTCACACCACGACCCTCTAGTCAACATGGTTAACAACACCATTCGAATTGACTTTAACGTCAGAGACGATATAAAGTTCACGCATACGCTTCAGTACTACGACAGTAATGGCGACTCCCTCTTGGACATTGACAGGTACGCCTTTCCTACAATCAGGACACACTCTAACCTGTCTTACTCCGTGGCTTGTCCCAGAAAAGGCTCTTACATCTTCAGTCTGTACGGAGCCACCAGAGACTCCAACACGTATGACTGTCTATTCCAATACGTACTCATGTGCCCTTCTGATAACCTCAGTTATTTGAGCTTCCCCAAATCCTACAATAGCTGGCGTGACAGCTCATTGGTATCCCCTTTGCACGGAGAACTTGTACAGGACACGGAACACACATTCAGCCTGAGTGTGAAGAAAGCCTTGAATGTCTTCGTTGTAATCGGTTTTGGGAAACATCCATTACAGAGGGTGGAGGGCAGCGAGTGGATTGGAAAAGTTTCAACAGGAGATGCTTCGCCCATTGCCACTGTCATAGCCGAATATATGTCTGAGACTGGAAATCCATTTTTCGCACGATTGTTGGAATATGACATCCTCTAAACTCAAAGCTGAGCAAAGAATATAAGGTACAACATTGCTTTGAGACATGTAAGGTTTTTGATTCACGGACAAGGTCGTGTATGGGAACCATAAGGAAATTACATTTGCTTCTGAGTGCCTAAATACGTGTTCTAAGCAAATGACATCATTAGAATGGGTGATCTTTGACACTCAATTTTAACATACTTATTTAAATCTTCTAGTGCTTTTGCTATTCCTTACTTTATATTTATAACGAAGCAATACTTACATTTACTGCGTGGTATAATAAATAATTTTTTACTCGGTGAAACGTTTGTTTTTCTGTTTTGTCTGCATTGTGGAACACATTGGTTTGTCAGTTATTTAATGCATCTGATTCACGGATGTCTTACACCCTACTCGAGAGTATAGAGGCATTTGTCATCCGCGTTTAAATAATACTTGAGAGACAAACTATTCCCTTTTAAACCGCACAATTTACCCAATATATGTACAGTTTAAAGTATAATTGCAGGATAGAACTCTGGCACAAGTATTTGTATTAGTATTTTAAAGATAAAAGAAATCTGCCCTTGATAATACGTGGTGTTGCTCATTGGTTGGCGAGGCATGAAGCAGGTGCCAAGATTGGTGGTGATTAAGAGTGACATAAAATGTAGGGACGTTATAGAAATATCCTTGCCAAACTTCTACACTGATCATTTGTTGTGCCCTGAGTATTGCTGTTGGACAAGCGTCTTCGTATGATATCATTAAACCATCTGCCTCGTGGACATTTCGTCGCGAAAAAAAAAAGAAATTAACCCTCTGTTTTGTTTCTGGAGTTTTAACAGCCATTGGAATGGCTGTTAGGCAACAGCCTGTTCCTTTACGGATTATTATTGATTTAAACCATATTTGCATCAGAGCGAATTTACCAGTTACGTTGAAATGTACAAATTAATCTCAGACTGGTTGAGGGAAACTGGTTGTTCAAATACCATTTATTACCATAAATGCTTAAATGAGATAATCGTATTTATAACAGTTGTGAGAGGCACATGAGTGATTTCACAAACAGTAGCCTCTGATGTGCGAAGTGCTCACACAAATAGATGCATAAAATAGATACAGACATTTTACAGCCTTTGCGATACTCGAGGTGTGGAGAGGTGCCGTGTGTGACTGCACGACACGCCGAAAAACGGGCCAAATTTAAACTCTTGTAGGAATATGTTTACAAAGAAGATGGTCTGTCTCGGTTGATACATAATTTAAAACACATAGCAACTCTTCACTCTTCCAGTTATCTGTCTCGAAGACCTTGTTATTTTAACTTGTTTAGGTACAGTGTCATTAGGCTGACGCCATATATGACATTCGAAAGCATCTGGAGAAGCACATTCTCCCGCTGTCATCTGGTTGTGCTGAAGGTTTGGGTACTGGTCAGGTTTCAATCACCTTCTGTAAACAGTGGGGCAATCATTGCCCATCATATAATCGGGTTGTATTAAAAAGTCACACAACTTTTAAAATATACGCCTGATATGTGAGAAAAAGTGAAGTGAATAAAATATGATGATGTATCAAACATCTGTTTTGGCTGAAGGTGCTAAAAGTAGTCATTAATATTTTGGATCGTTTTGTTTATTTCATTGGTGTTTTACGCCGTACTCAACAATATTTCACTTATACGACGGCGGCCAGCATTATGGTGGGAGGAAACCGGGCAGAGCCCGGGGGAAACCCACGACCATCCGGAGGTTGCTGGAATACCTTCCCACTTATGGCCGGAGAGGAAGCCAGCATGAGCTGGACTTGAACTCACAGCGACCGCATTGGTGAGAGGCTTCTGGGTCATTACGCTGCGCTAGCGCGCTAACCGACTGAGCCACGGAGGCCCCCTCGTTTTGTTTAAAAAGGTGACCTATTTTTATCACAACTATCTACATGCAGTGCTCGATTTATTTATTTATATCAGTACTTTACGCCGTACTCAAGAATATTTCACTTATACTACTGCGGCCAGCACTATGCTGGGGTGAAATCGCGTAGAACCCAGTGTAAACCTACGACCATCCGCACGTTGCCGCGCATCGTTTGAGTTTGTAACTTTGAGTTTCAGTTCATAAGAATGAAAGCATAAAAAACAAATACATACTTTTTACAGAATTTCAGACTTATATTAACTCAGTCGTACAAAAAATCACCGTAAATCTCTTTTCTTAAGTTCAACTGCAATCTTGTAAAAACTAAAATAGTGTGAGATCAACACATTTTAAATAAGTCTCTCCATGGATTTGCATTTGGTTTTTTAATATGACTCTCCTATGTGATCAAGAGTTTTTGTCAATCAGTTGATTAGCGTTGTTGATATTGTTGTGATCTTTGTTGTGTTACAGCGACATTACCTAAATAGACATATCAGACGCTATGTAACAGACATTTGGGCATTTGTCAGCGTTCGTTATACTGGACACTGTCATTAGGTATCCATTGTACACATAGCTTTGTGTTGACCATATTCATTAATACTTGTGGAGAATAACCCGCAAGATTTAAAAAAAGGGTATAAATAAATAAATAAACACAGTCAGACTTTTATAAGTAAACACATGTTATTGTAACACTGGTTATAATTCATCACAAAACTAACTTAATACAGTAACAACAGATTTGTGTCCATGATTAGAAAGCACTAAAACTTGCACTAAAACAAATTATTGTATGTAATTAGATCGCTATAGGGTTTCTTCAGTTAAACCCAACATGGTTTCGATGCTTGAGTGGCTATTCTGTGCTGCATACAATTTACGACACATCCCACATTGATCACTGCACCAAAGTTTACCAGGTGCAAGGAAGGTTTTGACAAGTTTTAAAATCATATTAACAACTACAACACTTTGTTGATCTATCTATTGTTACCATCTTGATGTTCTTCGAGAAAAGACACCCTTTAGTGTTTCACACAAAACATTAAACGCACAGGGAGGCTGATAGCCTGCTAACAGCATTGTGGGGGGTGAGGGAGTCATCTGGGGTAAGGATAGGCGAGGTGGAAATTTGGTACCCTGCTTGACACTGCAGGAGCCTGCTTGGACACAACAACAGGATTGAGGGCGGGGTACCCATCACGTTACAGGTTACACATGAAAGCAAATGACGGGACTTTATCCATTCTCTAACGCCACCTAAACCTAAACATAAGGTCGGATAATCCTATACCACTCATAAAACGTAACTGGGTGCTCCAGAACGACAGTCCTAAGGCCAATTTACGAAACAACCGTAAAACACCAGTAGAAATATGTAAGATATAAATATGATTAGTAAATAAGCGGATAACGGGTGAGGAGAGCACCTGCCATCAGTTTTCAGTGATGCATGGAAGATGTTTTAGGCGTGGCACCTTTTAAACTCGTAGTTCGTGGAGGATTTCTAGGTCGCGATTTCAAATCGCGATGTTGCATGTGTTTATAAAACAACATGCTGAAGAATTAAACACGGATGGTTATCTCACTTAGAGACCTGAGATAAGCCTAATTTGATATAGCTATGACTCAGGTAGCCAGAGATTATTTGTCAACAAGACTGTTATAGTCACTCTGGAATTTAAGAATCTTAAAATGAAGGCGTTGATGGCGCATCCTGAACATGGATGAAAGAATTAAACATGCGCTACATACAATGGTTTTGGCATTTAAAGGCAATGACACACAAAATACCAATAGGTATTAATATGTTTTGTTATTTACACACACTTCATTTAATAAATCTCAGAACGAAGTATGTGAAAACCGCAACGATTTGTTACCAACTTTCCTACCCCTGTCTTGAACACATGGTAATTCACTAAATATAAAGGAAGGAGAAGTAAAAACAGAACCACTGGGATCGGTGTCAGTTGGGCGCGTGTCTAAATTATTATTATTTAGGCATGAACATGAAAAGTTAGAATATACTGTAACTGAAGATAGGCCGGGTTTCTCCTGTTAACTGAGGTCATTTGCCAGCTTTCGCATCGTCGACGCTGTCCTGGTTTTATTCTCTATGTTGAAGCCTTTTATTTTGAAACATCATAAGATAGAGTGTGAGAAAGCAAGGCGGAGATGTGCTTGATCAACATGTAGTCCGGTGTGTCTCCTGAGGTGTTAGAACCCATGTTATATTGTACTGTCATCGCAGGCTGACCCCTTCATTCGATCCCCTACGCTCTACCACCACCGCACCACCCCCCAAACCTAATGTGACTCGCACATCACAGCTGATTTAGATGTCATCACATAAAATATGACGGACCAACATCTGTTAGACAGGGATTATGTCCGTCAAGATGGTTTTGGTGGCCAGCTTTATACTCCCCTGGTAGGGTGCAAACAATATTATGTTCGATATTCGTCTGACCATAACACAGTTCAGCTTGTGACAGGCTTTTGGAAAGAAAAAAGACTGCAACATCCAACTTGTATGAATACACTAATAAGATATAAGGCGATGTTTAAACAAAATTATCAAAAGAATGAAGAATCTCAGTTTCTATGGAACTTACACGCTATTATTTGCGCATGCGTAGTAGTATTTGGTCTTTGGCCCCTAGCAATATACCTTTTGTTTCTATCTGAAAGCGGAGCTAGTATTTTATTTGTTGAGGGCAGCAAAACAAAGGCAGCGTCAAACCATGTAGGGCTATATGATCTGTCATATCAGTCACATGACTCACCGTGACATTTGGGGGAAAAAATGAATACATTTTACAAGTATAAAAGAAAAAGTCTTTCCTACAGTGAAATCGTGACATCGGGTGTTATAACATGACAATTTATATCTTGAAAAGCTTCTTTTCTCTAGTTTAATTGCAGATTTCCTACAACTGGTATACGACAAGAAGAGCACGTATCAAATTACATACAACTGGAAATCCAAACACATTTTCACATTGTAGAGTTTGTGTACGGATGTGTGTTTTATTTTTGAATATGACAGTGTTATCTGGTGGGACATTTTGACAGGATGTTTTGATAATAAACAATTTAATTTGGTACGCTACAGAATAAAAACCTTCATAAACGATATGCATATCATTTTAATGTGTTGTTCCGCACGTTTGGTAATCTTGTGATTGATGTGGTGTCAAAGCGGGAGTTCATAAATTCCACTGACGATATGTCAGAGATTGTTTTGTGTGTCATTCTATTTGTTCCTGTCGTATTTGCTCGAGTCGAGAACTTACTTAACAAATGTTCACAGAGATACATAGTTCATCCATGCATGGCAAGAAAATGTCCGGTAAGTTTTAATTAATTTATTTATTTGATTGGTGTTTTACGCCGTACTCAAGAATATTTCACTTATACGATGGCGGCCAGCATTATGGTGGGATGTAACCAGACAGAGACCGGGGGAAACCCACAACCATCCGCAGACTGCTGATAGACCTTCCCACGTAGGGCTGGAGAGGAATCCGGAAGGTTTTAAGAAACCACCAGAATTGGAATTAGTGAAACAACGCTATGAATATCAGCCGTTTTGTCTGCCTCAGTAACAGGGTAAGACGAGAATTTGTGAAAAAAATTGTATCTTATTTAAATAATCAATTAAATTCATTTTACAGCAGATGAAACCACTTAAGTTGCTTTATTTTGCTCTCCCCAGCATAATGCTTTAGTTGTATGTTTATTGCATGTTTAGCATGTCTGTCCGGTATAAGACACAGGAACATCAAGGGAGGCTGATAGCCTGTTTGAGAAGATTGTAGGGGGTGAGGGAGTGTCTGTTTGTCATGTGGTGAGAAAGATGTGTGGGGTGAGACGGAGTGGATGTGAGCTAATGTTATGCCACTGTTTGACGCAGGTGACAATAACGTACTGATTGCAGTGCCACACAGGGGGACAATCGCATGGCATGTTACAGATGACAATAAATAGCCTTACGTCTCACAATTTTCCTGTTCCAGCCGGGCAACTCATACCTACAAGCACACGCGTTTCTTATAAAAGAACTCGTGAGAATTGTTTGTAGCAGTTGCCCACTTTCTCCTTCCGTCCCAAAATCCCTGAGCAACTTTCTCATCATTCGTCACTCCAGACAGAAATCACAAAAGCCAAGACCGAGACGATTTTACTGAATTGTCAATTTTCTGTTTTACAGATAGAAGCAGAATAATAAACAGAAAATAATATCTTGCACCGAAAGAACTGCATTAAGCCAAGAATTATGTTTCAATGCAGTTTTCCAGTGTCTCCAGCCGATTTTCAAAATAATGTTAGTATTGTGTAACATACTGCCCATCTCTAGTTTAGGTAAGTTACTATGCTTAAACATGTTGTCAACTCCAGGCCGTTGATTGCCATGGTAGCTATGACCTCCAAGCGTCGCCATTAGCAGCAGATAAACCAACTACCTCACCAGCAAATTCCTCAAGGAATATCGTGTTTCGTGAAGTCTGTCTGATGCCATCGATGCCAATCTCTCATCTGAGAGAAGTCTTCGAGAAAATACATGTAGCGAAAAGCGGCGAAATTTATCAGAGGGAAGGTGACAGCCCCGAGAAGATAATCGTGTCAAGGCGACGTCAGCACATTCAACATGACCGTGCGACCACATATGTTGTTGAGCTCTTTCCACTTAACAAAAATAACAACACCTATGTAGACAAATGTGCCAAACGAGTAAGGTAGACTATCCTTTACCTAGATACTTCTGTACACTAAGGTTGTTTTTTTTCTTACGTGACCAATTTGATTGTGGTGAACTCTTGAAAAAGGCTTGACGGAAAACTGCAACTCTGAATTACATAAAGGAAGCTAGGCCATCAATAATACACGACTGTTTCCTAACGGAAAGCTTCTTTTTCTCAAGAAATTAATATTGTTTTTGAAATCCCTAAGCGCCCCTAAAATCCCTAAAATATTTTGCTTTATGGTACGCACTGTGAGATGCAACGCGCACTTTGCTGGAGCTTGATGACTTTATTATATCGGTCGAATAAGAAACCATCTGTTATTTGTGTGAAGTCTTTCTGAGGTATTGTTACAATTAAAATGTATTCATTTTCTTCTTGCAGAGTGATTGCCATGCATCAGAAAAATGCACGAGATAGAAATCTGAGGAAGAAAGCCAACTCGGATCCGGGGTTGCTCAATGTCTCAAAATGTTTTACAAAATTTAATACAGTACACGAATAGTGTTAACCTTTGAGCAAGGGAGAATGCTTTTTAAAACTTCGGCATTTTGCTTTTGTGGGAAGAAAGGATGTGAGACATGAAATATGCCAAAGTATTCAGTCCTGAATCGTTTTTCAGTTACGTTAAACCAATCATTTCAACAAACAAGTGCCAAAATTTGTTAGCATATAATATTTGAAGTCAACTGAAAACCCTGAACCTGATAATATTTGAATTTTGTCCCAAGCACACTCACAATTCTACGCTCGTCACAAAACTAAACACTTTCTTAATACATTACAACTAGACCACTGTTTTACATCCGAAGAAAAATTAGCCTGTGATGGACATTATACATAAAACAGTTAGAGTAAAATGCTGACTGAGACAAACTAACAAAAGGGCGTATTTCACCGGTTACGTGAGAGCATTTGCCAGCTATCGCAATGTCGTCGCTGATCTGGTCATGCTCTCTGTGTTGTGAGCCTTTAATTATATTGTATATCTCGATAAACCAGGATACTGCTGGTGGACTAAGTATATCCGAGGCCTAGTCACTTTGCATTGTTTTAATGTGATTGTATGTTAAATGTGATGACAACACAACAATTTCAGTAATCTAGGCCGATAACGTCTAGTAAATTGCATTTAAAATGATTAGATGTTTTTTAGCGAATTCTGTTTAAGCCATGGTGCTAGGAGGCGTGTAATTTGCAACTATTATATTATATATATTTACATGAATAGTTAAAATGAAACCCTGACTGAGGAAAATTAAGAAGAGGCCGTATTTCATCGCTTACGTGTGGCCATTTGCAAGCCATCACACTGTCGTCGCTGCTCTGGTTTTATTCTCTGTGATGTGTGTCTTTAATTACATGTATATTATCTGATGTCTGGTGTGTGATGAAAGATTTCTTATTCTTTCAGACAAACTGGCTGCATTGAGAGATCATTCTGGACTAGACAAAAGGAGACGGTCACAGACCCGGTATACCCCTTGATCACAAATCAAACAGGAACTCCTGGAATCTTCGTAGCTATTGACAGCTTGTATTGGAGGTTCGTCACAGCTGCACGTGGTCCGCTCGTCACAAGACCGGAAATCCAACGGATTCATTTTGATCAGCTTCTACACAAATATGACGAGTTCTATTTTCTCACCGACATTGTGCACATTTATCAGTATTTTTCCAGATGACCCGAAGTGGCAGCTTCTTGATCATCCATTGAAACTTGACGAATTCCCCAACCTGTGATCTGTGAAGTCGTCATTTTTAAGCGTGATCTCTTATTTTCGTTTTCTACATCCTCCATTCTGAAAACTGGAAATAATTTTGTTGATTTAAAGCTAGATGCACCAGACTGCGTGAAGGTAGAATCACGACTGGAAATGTGCGAGTCACCACGTAAACAGATTAAAAACGTGGAATGACCCAGAAGCCTCTCATCAATGTGGTCGCTGGGAGTTCAAGTACAGCTCATGCTGCCCATAATGCTGTCCGCAGTCGTATAAGTGAAATATTCTTGAGTACGGCGTAAAACACCGATCAAATAAATAAATAAATAAATCTAATCAACATGGTCAGCAACGCCCTTCGGATTGACTTTAACGTCAGAGAGGGTTTGAAATTCACACATAGGCTTCAGTACTACGGCAGTCATGGCGACTCCCTCGTGGACATTGACGGGTATGTTTTTTTTTTTCAGAAACAGGACAGATTCTGAGCTCTCTTACTTGCCCCAGTCAGTAACCTGCCCTTCTCATAACCTAAGTTATTTGAGCTTTCCCAAATCCTACAATAGCTGGCGTGACAGCTCATTGGTATCCCTTTTGCACGGAGAACTTGTACAGGACACGGAACACACAATTCAGCCTGAGTGTAAAGAAAGCTTTGAAGGTCTTCGTTGTCATCAGTTTGGGGAAACATCCATTACAGAAGGTGGAGGACAGCGAGTGGATTGGAAAAGTTTCAACAGGAGATGCCTCGCCCATTGCCTCTGTCATAGCCGAATATAAATCTGAGACTGGACATCACTATTATACACGACTGCTGTGAATATGCCATCCTCTAAAGGCAAATCGTAGGAGCTAGCAAGGAACATAATTTGGTAAAATTATTTTGAGAAATATTGGCTGCTTGTTTTACATATCACGTTTTTATTGCAAAGAGCCAGTCAGTGAACAAAGATAATGAATTCCTGTTGGTTCTGGATTTTTGTTTCTTTATAAAAGAATCTTCCTTGTTCTCAACGTGTGTTTTTATAGAATGCACGAAATTCTTCGCTGAATAGTGCTATATTCATTCAAATCTCCAAGTGCTTTTCTGCTCGATCAAAAACATTGGGCTTACCAATATATATATATATGGATGTATTTTTAGAGTGCGATGCAGTAAAGTCTTTTGCAACTTGAAATTCTGTTGTTTTATTTTTTTTTTCGTCCTGTCTGTAGACTAAATTGGTGTAGATAAAATTACCCCCATTTATCATCTGAGGCTAGACAGTACTTGCATGACAACCTCTTGAATTCACGTATATATGTACATCTTCAGCCGCTTCCAGGCCTTTGAAGTGATAGGTTACATGCTGCCACCTGCTATCTACTACATATTGAGAGATGCTCTAGGCTTACTCCATGTAGTCTTTCATATTGATGCTGTTGTTGATTTCAGGTTTTCGGCCTATGTACATAAGATATCGTCTCAAATATAAGATATTTGTTTAACTGGTATTTAAAAAATTTAAGCACGATCGGTAAACGTCACATTATTAAAGCAGGCGAGTCGGGTGTCTGGCTATTGGAGTGGATTTCTATCCATTTTTGATCGTTTTTCCCCACCCTTAAATATATAACTTGTCCCTAATGCTGACAGATATGCAGACAATATTCGTGGAAGTGCTCTTCAAAGATCGTTAAACTGCGTTAACGGCCAGACGTACCAAAATATCGAACAAACTGACATAAGAATTAAGTAATATAGAAATAATGAGCTTGAGACATACGAGAAAAACCCAAACAAGCCCTATGTAGAGTTGTATAGGTAATACGTTTATTGTGAAGGACAAGGGCGGATATAACATTTACAGACAGCTAATAACCCTAACCATAAATGCACAGATAAAAATCTTTCACACGAGACCGTACACATATTTATATATATAAAAGAATAATTCCATTATGTTGACATCATTGACCTTAAATCCGGTTATATATGGAGGCATTTAGATTAATATAAAAACAACATTTACTACACAGTATAACTATTCCTACCTTATTACAAAATGTCAAATGTCATGTGAATAAGTCGCAACACGGAGTATCAGTTGGGGATAGAGTGTGTTTGTTTTGCTGGGCTAGCTAGTGATTAGGTACAGGGCTGGACGACAGTCTATAGCCCTTCAATTTCCATGCACATGGCAACCCATTTGTTGTGTCAGGGTAGTTTTTGATATATGTTTGTCAGACGTTATATGTTAACTGGCATGTCTGGGACTTCATACCAGGTTATAAGAGATTAAACGAATGGATATGTGTGGAGTGTGTCTATAGACCTGGGTCCGTGAGAAGAGCATTAATTATTACGAGGGGTGCCGCATTACCAGATAAGGAGAACAAAACAATAAGACAAGCAATAGGGCCTGAGCAACTACAGTTGACTCTGCGTAAATCTCAAGTGCATAAGTACATTAATACTGAATTCAAACAGACAATATACACGAATGTTTTTAAATAATGCATGAACATCTTTAAAGACTGTAATGACTTGAACTTTAGCAAAAACAATGAAAACCTCCTGTAACAGGTTCGGACGGAACATAAAAATATTTAGTCCGGTTTCTTCCATGCATAGACAAAAATTAAATAAATTAATACCCATAAATAACGAATGTGTGGGTAAGTTTACGTCTTCCTATTGGCGTAGACAGCAACGAGTGTCTAAGACATCAGACTATCAAGTACTACCACAAAAATAGCCAATTCATCTGGAATGTTCTAAGATTCAGCCTATATACAAATATGCCCTTTTGCGGTTATTAGATAATTACACAAAACAAAAACTTGAAGCCATGACAGATCTCGTATATTATCACAATAAGACAATGATTAATAATATTAATACCTACTGAAGCATTAAATTGTATTCCATAGTACTGACTTTTTTTAAACAATTGTCCAAAGTTAAATTTGTTTAATACAGCAATCTATAAAGTATGTCATAAGCTTTTGAATACAACGTGGTGTAATTCAGTCAAATCGTTTTCATCGTTGGCTAAAAAGCATTCTTCATACATCTGCAAGTGTCGCTCGTACCGCAGTCTTGTTTCGTGTCTTTTGGGAGAAAATCTCTGTGTCATCTTCCACTATCTCATTACGGATATCATGAGACGCTTTGACAGCAAAACATGTACATGTAATACGCATTGGCCCAAACCAAAAGCTAAAACAGTTAAGACTAATGTTCTGCCCAGATGCTTGAACCAAGGACAAAGTTAGCTCCTTTGGCTTTCGCTGCGTTCTTATCACAATACAGAGCACACGTATTAGGTGGAAAATAGTTGAAAAGTTCGCAGCATTTATCATGAGAGCAGGCTTGTGCGCAACGTATTTCATCTGTGTTATTCAGTAACATATCTGGTGTGGCCTTAAGCTTTGGGCTAAACACCATGTTAATGTGCTTGATACCTGAAAATTGGAATAAAATTCGGGCGTAAATGTATGCGAATGTCATCAGAATATCAATACATGTTCTTAATAGCATTCTTATATGTAGTATGAATATACTGATCCCCAATGCAAGCTTTAGAGGCAATAGGCTTGTCATTGCAGTTGTCAACCTATAGTTAAACCACCTTATTTTCATAGTCGTATTACCAAGTTTTCATTTATTCTCTGAAATTCGTTAATATCAAAATCCGTACCAAAATTGCCTTTCTTTAGTGACACGTAACAGCACAAGCCCTACACATTGAAAAATACGTCTATATTATTGCAAGAAAAATGCTGTTGAATACTTTTTCTAATTCATAATGTTAAACAGCAGAAGAATGTTTTCAACACTAAGAACTCGTCATAATTATTGAGAAACAAGTTGCAACCAGTGGCACTAGGCGTAGAGAGTAGTTTGTTGTTCTATAGTTCCATCAACTTGCAGTTAGTGCAAACTCCACGCAGTATCGCATCTACACTACTACTGTCTGTTTTTATAACAGAATTTTCTAACATCCAACACTAAAACCACTCTGCTGTAAGATCATATACTACAAGAGATAAAATACAATTCATTTATGAAGATTATATTACATCAACACGTGAGAGGAATGTCAAATATAGCAGTGTCAAAAAGAATGTTTAAGTTAAAGTTGATAGCACTCTAGGTAACTGATGTGTCAAAGGCTCGTCCTCGGCTACTGCTTCAAAAAGGGGTAATGATGTTTTTTAAACCTGAAATTAAATTATATAAATTTTCTGATGAGTCCGAAAATAATAATGAAATATGCCAAAACAAAAAAAAACATTTGCTATTCGAAACTGAAATGACAAGTCTCACCCTTATAGACTGCCTTGTTAGATGAACTAGTCGGTTTTACCAACACTGAAGATGTGGACATGTCTGCGAAAGACAAAAAAGAGAGCGATAGCAAACGATTGCAATAAATATACCACTTTTCTGACAAAAGTTTAAATACTACTTGTTAAGTCTACATAAAAGTAATTATTGCTTGAAAAAAGTGCTCAACTAAAAGACAGCGAAACATCGGACTGTTTCTCAAAGAGGCCGTAACGTTACGCCGGTCGCAAATACGAAGACGGCGTATGCCGTCAGTGTGCGAAGTCATGCCTCCCAGAGCAGCCGCCCAGTCGTATAAATGCCATGTTTTAGCGCAGAAGATGGAATCATATTCAGGGTTCTGCAGATTCGACATTCGGGTGGTCGGTTGACTGACTGGTGTTTAACACCAGGTTTCCAACGAATTCATCATACAATGTGAGACTGCTATAACAGCCTCAGAATTATTGACCATTGGTGAGCGATGAAAGTATAGGCATCACAGCCCCACAACCACATGATCATTGAATAAATAATGCGGCTTCATGCTGGCAGTCTTGATGAATGAAAACTCTTCTGTTGTGAGGCCAATTACTAAAGTGCTTTACCTAGCAATCGTGTTGTGTCAGGTGTGGTTTTAATTTGAACCTCTGGCGGGATTGACACTCCTTTGAGGGTATCGTTGATTTCTGAAAGATTAGAACCACACAATAACCAGTATTTAAATGATTTATTTATTTATTTGATTGATTTTTTACACCTTACTCGAGAATATTTCACTTATACGAAGGCGGCCAGCGTTATGGTGGGAGGATACCGGGCTAAGCCTGGGGAAAGTATTTAAATGACGAAAAATACGGATGATTTAATGGTCGTGATTAGAATTTGTCCATGAGTTTAAATCTGCGAAATACTCATGAGAAATGGACAGGGCTGGTAGACGCTTTTCATCTCGGTGTCAAAATTAGCAGGCCGTTTATATATTGAAACAGTGAAAAAAAAACAAAGTTACAAGTGAATACTTTTTACTTTCAAAATACCACCCGGCCTATCTCGTCACACTTTGCTCGATCAGTTATCAGGAAGGCAATCCAATGGCGGAAATGCCTACGAGACAATGAAAATCCATGCACGGAGTAATATTGGACGTTTGCTAAGTGGGATCCTATTCAAAACCCTAACAATATGACCGACCCTCCATGAGAGCCACACAAGAGACCTGTGAAGGAGACAATGTCAACCTTTAAATAGTGAACGGAAACTATGCTTCTCGAAAGCTGATCTGTTCGAACAGTATGCTATGTTTTCGAAATGGCAATGGTGAACATTTGGTTTTATTTTTGTGATAGATGCTTAATGCTGAATTCAAGAACTTTATAGTGATACAATGGGGGTTAGCCTGAGCCTAACGAGTACACAAGCGGTCGAATAAGCGTCATAGACCCGTATTTTTTACAAGAAGTGGCAATATTGAATTTTTCGTTATTACTAAGTAATGCGCACATGTATTTCTGAAATTACTGAAATGGAAGTATATTCCATTTTCAAGTAACATCCCAACTTCTTTAAATTTATTTATAATCTTTAAAATCTGACTTCAAGTCAACCAGTGCTCATATGTCAGGATATGGACAAATCTAAGTTTAAAAAACATATCTTACCATGTTCACAGATATAGCTGTATTCATGCGAACAAACTGATTTTTTCCACCAATATATCCATTCATCAGATGCGAACTCGTATCTATTTTTCAGAGTCATGCATAACGCCTTTGTTCCTTCAAACCACATTTTGAACTCTGTATACATGTTTTCCAAAGCTTTCCAGTGATCGCCAACCACAGGAGTATCTACAGAAGAATACAATGCAGTGTAATACACGCTATACGTACTGTGCGCTCAGGGATAGGACCTAATACACGTAGAATAATGCGTTAACACTGCACTATATGTTTTATTGATATTATGTCGCTGAATGTGTACATCGATACGGGAGCTAGCCATCGTCAGCTTGTTTGCTTTCAAACAGGCAGGTGGACACAGACCCCCATTACAACTTCCGTTTTTCAGTAGGGACGATTGTAGTTCTGTGTATTTTAGGGTGTAAAGTCTTTTTTTGCTGCCAGCCTGCCGTTTTTGGTGTACAGGTGCATGCTTGGTATCAAAATGATGGAAATTGTCTAAGCTTTGGGCAGGTATGAGTTTTAATGGTGAAAGTTTGAAATTCTGGGCGAGAGGACACAAGGAGACAGGTGGTGATGAGGCTGCGAGTGACGTCCCCTTGGCGTTGCTAGGCACCCCTCCCAGCTGCCGGCATGGAAAGGTCCAGATTTTGACGGTCAACCTATGTCAAGATTTTTACAGCTTCTTTCCCACAGGCTGGGCCAGGTATGCACCAAAGCTTATTGGCCTCGGAATGTTTGGGACTGAGCTACAGCGCTAAACGTTAACATTGTCGCTTATGGAAAACTAATGGGGGTCTGTGGCCAGGTGTCAGAGAGGCATACGAGGGGAGGTAACTGCAGGAGAATAAACGCACGTGATCGTTGGATATTACCACGAGATCGTTGGCTATTGCTTCGTGAACGTGAAATATTACTTTGTGAGCCTGACATCGCTTTGCTGGAGTGCGTCGTAGTTGTACATCTTGCTTTGCGGAATATCACATGACCGCGCATTGACCAATGGAAACCAAGAATCACACTATGAGATAAAATAAAATAGGGTTATCACGAGGGTTGATGTGTCATCCGGTATGATATACAAGCTAGAGATATCCATGCCCTTCATGTCGTATTGATTAGCCGACCTCACAGATTGGCATACAATGGTATGCAACAAGGTCGACCCCAGACACTGTTAGAACTCAGTAATCACACACATTGTGACAATAAGAACAACAATATGTCATTGGAGTTGGACAGTTAAATGTGGATGCATATTTATCATATCAGTATTTGTGACTAAAAGTAGGCTTATTTTTGAGTTCATACAGAAAACTACACTTATTTACAACTTTTATTGTCAGTTTCACCCATCTCATGCCGGATGACTTACGATCGCACCCATCTCGATCACACCCGAGTTTTCAAGTGCAATACATATTATTTTAAGGAGGGCCTCCTGGCAGAGATGGTAAGCACGACAGCGCGGCACAAATACCTAGGAGCCTCTCACCAATTATGCCGTTGTGAGTTCAGCCTCATGCTGGCTTCCTTCAGAGCCATACGTGAGATGGTCTTCCAGCAACCTGCGGATGGTGGTGGCTTTCCTTGGGCTTTGCTCGGTTTCCTCCCACGATACTGGTCGTCGTCGTATAAGTGAAATATTCGTTAGTACAGTGTAAAACATCAATCAAATAAATAAATCAAACCTTTAAGCGGTAAAGTACTTAAAAATCTCATCGGTTGGGAATTTAATTTCCGGTCATTGTAAAAGTGTTTATTACGTGCAAAAGTTCTTATATCTTTATACCCTGTGGCCACATTATTATGTTGATGTTTTTTCCATTGTGCTTTTAATCATGAAAAAACACACAGAACATAATTCAAAATACCGCTTAGAAAATTTTGAAATCAAACCATGCAGTTATCACAAAAGCGTAAAAAATTGAAAAAATAAATCGTATTTAAATTTATTTATTTATTTGATTGGTGTTTTATGCCGTACTCAAGAGTATTTCAACCCGCGACCATCCAAAATTGCTCGAAGATCTTCAAACGTGAACTAACAGCGACCGCGATGGTGAGAGTCTCTGGGGTCAGTGCGCCATTTTATGAAATAGGCAATAGAAACTCATTCAGGGATGACACACCTGTAGGTCACAAATGGACGTTCATCTCAGCATCTGGTGTCATAAACACGTGCAACGCGGACATGGTACATGTGTTTCCACTTGAGAGAGCGAGTATCTTACCATCTATCCAGTAAAACTCGCCACCACTCTCGCTTGCACCAGCCCATACTTTTGTAGGCGCACCCATAACCCCAATAGCAGCCGCTTTTACCATATCGTCCGGCTTAAACAGCTGGCCTCCCATGGCTCTACACTCACGGACTGCAGCCGACCACGTGAGAGGCTCCATGTTTAGGGTGTAACACATGTCCCCATAAATCACATTCCTCATTCCTCTAAGGCTGTAACACCAATCTTCCACAGAGTTGCTGTGAAGACGAGGTTCTGAAAATTGGAGTAAGAAAAGTCTGTATTGTAGTCGTCTTTTCGCCAGTACAATATATTCAGCTGCCTGTAAAATCATCCATACTCACTACCAAAATTGCCTTTCGTCAATGACACGTAACACCACAAACCTTTCACCTTATTGCCATGTTGTACGTCTATATTATTGCAAGGACGATGGAGTTAGCATATTCGTTAAAAACACGGTTGTGTGTCTTATCTGATGATGGCCGTAGTTGCGATCGAAAGCTCATACATACCACCACATATAATATTCATAATGTTAAGAAGCCTGGTTTTAACACCAACAACGCATTGCCTTGTGTGACATCATATTAGTAAAAAAACAACCAAAAAAAAAGCAAAACAAAACAAGTGGCATGCTGGACAATGGGTGTGGAGCATAATTTGTTTTGCAACAGCTTCACCTACGGATGCGTTTAGAACAAACTCTACAGAGCAATACAGCTTATACTGCTGTCTCAGCTTGTACCTCTTAACAGAATTTCCTAGCATCCAACCCTAAAATATATGCATATTTCCGGGAGATCGTATACTACAAGAGATAAAATAAAATGCATGTATGGATGTTATATTATACTAAAACGTGCGAACGATTTCCAATATAGCAGTGTCAGAAACAGGTTTTCAGGACAATAGCAGTTTCGGTAACTGATGTCGCACTCGTCAAAACATATTGAACTTCGTCTAATATCCAGCACGCCACCTTATTTAAGTAATTATGACGTCACCCGAGGTTATAGAAACGGTGTTTAAAAGAACATTTCTGATTTGCTGAAGTGAAACAGTGTATAACAGAAAGTTGTGAAAAAATCGATTCAGTCGAACACGACAAAAATGACAACTTTGATGTAATGTATAGTTTTTTTGTAAGCTGCAAATAAAAATCGAGAATGGGAGCTTTTCACATTTTTGAAAGTCACGTCACAGACAACTGCTACGGCTCAAAATAGGTGAACACGAAAGCCCACGAATATGTGCTGTCCTGTGGTAAATTAAGTCACTTGACGACCTATTGCGAACAAGTCGTATGTGGTTTAGCTACTTATATTATCGCCGTGTGGAAGTTTTTTTTACAGTATAGCTTTTTCCGCAAATTGCAATTAAATCGCGCATTTTTTGGGAGGTGCGGGGAAGGGGGGTATATAGTTAAAGATCATGAAACCAGACACGATTGACTCTGTGGAGATCAAGGTAGATAACAGTAAACAGCCTTTCCAAGTGGACAGCTCTAATACTAGGTTCAGAATGTTTGGCTGCTGAAAATCAATAATATAGCTAATACTACATTTATTATATGCATGTACATGTATGGTTTAAAGCAGGTAACAGCATACTCAGACAATCGGGAACACATACAGCTCTCTACACGTAAATATCGACCCAACTTGAGCAACTTCAGTGACAAGTTCAGGGTTGCAATGATTAGAGTTGTGCTGCTGCCGTTTTCCACGTCTGCAACTCAGGGTAATGGGAACAGAGTAAATATATGAATGATTATAACAACAACACATTTGTGACTGTTAAACACACTTCGAAACTGATCTACAATGAGGTTAATGCTGCCGATAGGACGGCTTGGATGCCATGAAACCGTCTGTTCTATTTATTACCTTCGTGTAGAATACCCGGCTTTTGAGATCCGGCTACACCCTAGACCGTAATTTCGTGGATTTGAACGACAGAACTGTTTCTTTCGTCGGTTGCGTTGGTTGGTGGCTATCTTGAACTTTGAACAAAACCTTTAAAAATGTTTTTGTCAAGAACGGATTGCTCTTAAACTCAATGTGTGAGTAAACACTTATCGTAGTTACAATAAATCTGAGTTTCAAAATTGGTAACAATGTACAAAGGCACAATGAACACCTGGGCACAGCGCAAATTAAACTAAACGTAAACCGTGAACAAAGTGTACAAAAAGTGCTACTGAAAATGTTTCATTTGGAAGATCAGCTTGAAAAACAAAAGACAAATAACTTTAAATGTGCCATTCTGGATGAGCACAACTGTCTACGAAATATTTCCATACTGGATAATGCCAACGAGCTGTCTCTCACATAAACATAGGAACACCGGTTGTCAACATGTTTTGACATTCCAGATATTTTGATGTTTTGAATCTCTACCAACAAGTATTATACCCTTCCGGAGATGCGTTTACTCCAAAGTAACACTACAAGTGGGGGGTTGAATTCAGCAGGTGTGTGTACGACAGTAAACTGTAATATCCAACCAATGAACAACTCTTTAAAAATCGGTCAAGAAGCGAAGACAGTTGTTTAGCTACCACAAACTTGTTGAGTTTGTCATTTTTTTCCGTCGAATTTGTTTTCCTCATTCTTAAACCTAGACAAAAAAAAAACACTCTGGAGATGAAAGTTGGTATAGTAAAAAATATTCAAAGCAAATCGGTATCGAGTTAACACCAGAGGACGTTCACTGTACCTTGTCATTATGTAATCTGTATTTAACTGGTTAAATTTCAACCAAGGCAATTAAGAACACAATGCCTGCAGGAATTTACTTGGGAATTCACCACCTTCCGTTTCAGTATTAAATGTCCATGTTGCCAAAATGCAAATTACCTTAATTAATTGGGATTTCAACAGTTGATCCCTTGTTGAACTAAAACAGATCTTTTCTTTATTTAATCAGGCAAAACATCCTGGGTATTTTTTTCTAAAATTAACAACGCACGTGGAAGGTCTTCCAGCAAACCTGCGGATGGTCGTAGGTTTCTTCCGGGCTCTGCCCAGTTTCCTCCCACCATAATGCTGGCCGCCGTCGGTTTAGGTGAAATATTCTTGAGTACGGCGTAAAACACCAATCAAATAAACAAATAAATAAACCTAACAACTATTCTGTTTTATATTCTATTCTCAAACTTTAAACATTATGGTTTTTAACTCGGTTTCACTTATCCTGTCTATATACCATTTACCTGAAGCAGGTGTACGTTTAGAAGCTACATGTTTCCATGTGACCAACTTGCTAACATCAGCTTACTCAGTAAAACCTAAGCCTGTACAGTTGTCACCTAGTGGTAGCCTCGTCCATGGGCAAGTCTGTTAGCGTCGGGTTGGGGCGGAGTGGGTGATAACTACGACGCGTTTTATGCCACTTACAGTTAAAACGCGTTGACAGAGCTTTTTCCATCTGTGTATATGATAGAAAAACTTTTAGATGATCTTACCGTGGTTACTGCAGACGACATGTATCGGTGACAACAAGATGGGAAAAAAACCAATACTTCACACTCATTCTTTACGAGTTTGCCTTGGAGAGCTAACGTGTTATCGGCCAGACCTAGCCAGACGATATACCAAGGGTAACACATAGAGGTAAACATCGAATCTAACTGCAATAAATATTTAATGTGAACGCAAGGTATCAAATAAAGTGTATGTGTGTAGCGACCGTGGTTTCTCTTTACAATAAAGTAGTTAATGCCTGTAGACAACATTTACAAACCCGACAAAGTTTAAAAAAATCAAACAAAAAATGTTTTCACGTACACCCTGACTCTTTCAACGGTGGTGATCGCAAAACATTTTTCGTCCCCAGGAGCAGGTTCCACACAGACACAGTAACAAATTACAGAACAGAATGAGAGGCCCCAGTGGGTGACCGAAGCGGTTAGCACGCCAACACGATGCAATGAACCAGGAGCACCCCACCAGTGCAGTCGCTGTGACTTCCCTGATCTGACAGAAGCCTTCGAGAAAATACACGTGGCGACAAGCAGCGAAATTTATGAGAGGGAAACGTGACAGGTCCGAAAAGACAACCGTGTCATACAGACATCTACCCATTCAACATGGACAGTGCAACCACATTTGTTGCTGAGTGCTTTCCACTTAACAACACTTATGTAGACAAATGTGCCAAACAGGCAAGGTAACCGTTAGACTCAGGATTCTTGCTTTGTTCCCTATTCTCATTGTCAAACCCACAAAGAACTAAAATCAAAAACATGCCAAGCAGAACCAGATCCTGACGTATGAAAATTTAGTGAATTTTTAAGTCTACGAGTATTGACTACTAGAGTTTGTAAAAATTCATCACTTGTATGACACAACCGTCCTGCATTGCTGTATCGTTCATGCAGTTATTTACGAGTTGTATTACATACAGTGTATGTAAATATCAACAGCTTTGTATTATAGTTATCGTTACCTTTAAATACCCAAAACCATCGCCTTTAACCCATACAGTGTATTTAATTTTCATTCATGTCAAGGGTGCTCCATCAAACGCCTTCAACTTCGGTTTCCTAACGTCTAAACAATTTACATAAAGCATTTAAAATGAAGAATCAGGATATTTTCACCTGATTATTTCACACTTTGTCGACTATTGTTCATGGACATATTGTCCCAAACGCAGTAGAGGTCTCTCTATATTTTTACATTTAAATACCTAAACCAGGGCATATTATTTTATTTACATTAACGTGTTTTTCTAATCATGTAGTATTTGTTACGCACTTCTTTTGGAACTGGTGTTTTAGGTGTTTTAGCCCTTAAGGTTGTGGTATTTATGGCTTTCCAGTGTTATACCAATGCCGGACTGAACACTCAGATTCCTACTGGTAATAAGGGATGGGTGAAATCAACGTGATTTGTTTCTATGTGTAACCTGTCATGTGATGGGTACCACCCCGCCGTCTTCAGCCCTGCTCTTGTCGCTTTTGTCAAAGAGGGTACCAGATTTCCACCTCGCCTCTCCTCCTTACCCCATATGACACCCCCCCCCCCCCCCAACCGCTTGCAAATCAACCTCCCTATGTGTTTCTCACTCTCGAAGCCCTATGAGATGGTAATGTGAGATAGATTAGCAAGGTGTTGTTGTTGCCATTTCTCCCTTAGTGCCCTCATTGTTTAAATTGCTTAAAACTTGAAAATTTTTCCTTGAAGCTGTTGAACATTCAAACACAAATTGATGCGGTATATGCCGCAAACTAAATGCAGCATTTAAATGGGCACTCAAGTATTGAAGCCTTGCCGCCTTGAATTGAACAAACCCTAATGTGATTTAACACATCTTTACAGTTTGTGCCATTCTAGATCGTCCGCAAACCCCATGGAATGGGGAATAATACACATTACTGTGACCCATTTAGTGTGATTCTAGACCGTAGACTGCCCGTCAAGGTGTCAAAATGCCTTCAGAATAAATGGGTAACAATAAACAGATAACCCCTTATATACGTACTTTCAAGGGTTTGGAAGACACATGCTGCAAGATGCAGGCGCCCTGGAATGGGGATTAATCGACAGTGCTGTGTCCCACCTTTTTTTCCACAAAATGCAAAACCATTCTTGTCCTTTCCTTTCTTGTCATCGTTTATCTGTTTACTAAATTCACTGGAAATGGGCACAGCGAAAACCGACTAAATACAAAATCTATTTTCTTGGAACCGGACGTTTCATAAAATTGCGTTTTAATTTAAATAGATCGCTCTACAGAAGGTTTAAACGTTGGCGTTTTTTTTATAGCTGGGTTGCTACTCCAAATGACGAGGGTATTTTCGCGTATGGTAAAGAGTAAAAAACACTTGGAATCAGTGGAAATAATAAAATTCAACATAACTCAAAAAAAAGTAGAGCGTGATTGCAGGGGCGTATTTTACGTCTGACCCCAAAAAGATAACATTGGTGATGCTATTACATTACAGTTATTAACCTATTGGCCCTATATCATTTTAATACTTGGTATAGGGTCTACATTCACGACTCAGTGCGCACGCTTTAAGTACTTTCTCCTATTGGCCCATATATCATTTTAATACTTGGTATAGGGTCTACATTCGCGACTCAGTGCGCACGCTTTGAGTACTTTCTCCTGTTGGCCCTATATCATTTTAATACTTGGTATAGGGTCTACACTGGCGCTCAGTGCGCACGCTTTAATTACTTTCTCCTGTTGGCCCTATATTATTTTGGTACTTGGCATAGGGTCTACAATGGCGACTCAGGGTGCATGCTGTGAGTCTCCTTTCTTACTATTCCTAATGACCTAAGGACTTCTCTCTTTCGCACTAGGTAGATCCATGTATTCGATCCGTTTATCATACTTTTCGCCTACATTGCCACTCGTTTGTGGCCTAGGCATTCTTCGAACTTTGCACGGCACATAAACACCTCTATGATGACTATGTTAGAATGTTTTCAGCCTTCCGTTCTCCGCGCAAAGGGGATACCAAAGAGCTGTCGCGTCAACTGTTGTAAAACTTGGGAAAACTCAAATAGCTTAGGCTATCAGAAGGACATGCATGTTGGAGTCTGTGGTGGTCCCGTACAGAATGAATATGAAAGAGCCTTTTTCTGGGACAAGCCACGTAGTAAGGCAGCTCAAAGTATGTCCTGTTTCTAGGAAAGGCGTACCTGTCAATGTCCACGAGGGTGTCGCTATGACCATCGGAGTACTGAAGTGTATGCGTGAACTTCACATCCTATCTGACTTTGAAGTCAACCCGAAAGGTGTTGTTGACCATGTTGACTAGAGGGTCGTGGTGTGAGTTCCGCTTTTGCCAACTCTGTTATTTCGATGGCCTCTGGCACCCAGTGGCGATGGGTCATTTCACCCACATGTAGTGAAAGGTTTGTCCACGGTGGTATAAATCCAGCAACTCAGCATGAGTACAGTTAAGGCAACACTAATTTACTGACTGAAAATCGTTCACTCTGGCTAACAGTCAACATGGGCATTCTAAAAAATGACCTCTTCACGGACACGACTTGCTTTTGTTCTGTGATATGGCTTGCCCTCACCCCCTCATTCCAATTTCGCCAACTCCACATTTCTACTTCAAACAAAAGGAGTTGGCAAAAGTGGAATACACCTGTCTTCAGTCCTGTTCTTTTCGCCTGCATCAAGCGGGGTAACAAATTAACACCCCGCCTCTGCATCTCACCTCACATGTTCTGTTTATCCCACGTGTCCTTCTCACTACATGACAAACAGACTCCACCCCATTCCACCCAGTTAGTACGTATTTGGCCTTCTAGTGTCCTGTTCCTTTTAGACAAGCCTGGCAACTGGGGTTTTCCTTCTAGAAACAGTTTTACGGTTTTGTGTGCCCATTTCCTGCTGGGTACAGGTTCATTGTTTCAACTGTTTCTGTTTTATCAGAAATTACTTAATCCTCGTCAGTCATGCCATTAATCTATGAACTGCCATCTGATATAGGCATCTCCGGTCGTAAGTGGGAATGTCTGTCAGCAACCTGTGGATGGTCGTGGTTTTCCCCCGGGCTCTGCCCGGTTTCCTCCCACCATAATGCTGGTCGCCGTGTATAAGAGAAATATTCTTGAGTACGGCGTAAAACACCAATCAAATCAATAAATATATGAGATAGGCATCCCGCTGGGTATAAGCCTACAATTTACCTTGTATGTTTTCAGTACTTAAGTAAACTGTCCTGTTAGATTATTCATATAATTTGCCAAGGCATATTTTGCTACCATTTGAGACAAAAAGACTTTGAATGTTTTCTTACCATACATTTACTTAATAATGACCTGTGAATTACAGTAATTTAGCTGTTGTTGGTAATTATGCTTAAATCAATGCTTTTTCTAAATCTTCTTTATTACGAACTTACGGGATACCCATTATATCCAGCTATTTTATACAAGTACACAGAATAAATCGTTATTTTAGATATGGCAAATATACTCGAAATTATTGTGATCATTTTCTAACTAAATGCGCCACTTCCACACCATTGTATAATGCTTTTATTTTATATCTCTTCTCAGTAACTTAAAATGTTGGTTGTACTTCCGAGTAAAACAAATTGCAGCATGGGAGAGTACTGTTGTACTAGAAACAAGCCAGCTGTGCGAGCATTTACACTTCAAAGTGAAAAAGGAGCATAAGTCTGAGATCAAGAGTTACCTTACCCGGGCTGGATGGGATTAGAATTGAATTAAGATTTTACCACCAAAACTGAGAAGCATTGCCTTTTGGGTGAAGATTCTGAAAAAGCAGTCAGGATGTTTACTTATTTATCTAATTGGTATTTTGCGCCGTACTCAAGAATATTTCACTTATACGACAGCGACCAGCATAGTGCTAGGAGGAAATGTTATCAACAATTTAAACGACACTTTTTCAATTCAATGATAAGCTAATCGTCCATAGAAATGTCCAAACTGCCTAACTTGCCTCTCTTTAGACACGGATTTGTGAATGTCAGCGTTCCTGAGTCTACGTTTGTGGTCCGTACTTACTCAAAATCACAAAGAACAAAAGGACGCCGTTTGAGATCTAATTATTTTACAGTAAAAGATGAAGTCATGAAACACATCACAGATTTGAATAATATGATAGATCAAAGACAATTGTATACTCTTTGTGTCTCCTTTCTTATACTTTGTGATACATTTCCTGTCTTTCCTGTGCTGATGCCCCCAATGTTGTAAGTCCCCTATAATCCACCCTCTCCCATTTTAACACAAAGCAGAGAGCATAAGCTAAACATACTGGTGGCATGTTTCCTGTAAGTCCTTTTCCGTTGTTCCTAATGGCATATGTACTCTACAGAGCACTTATTAACACAACAGACACCCCTTTTCCATCCACTTAACGAAGATAGAACTTGCAAGTACTTTTCCAGCGTTTCCTTTGTTGTTTAAATAAATGCTTCTTCCACACAAAGTCGCACCTGTTGGGAGCTAGAGTGGATAAATAAAGGTAGAATTTAGATACTGGGTAGCCATTTCTTGTTCTAGCTTGAATGTATAGCTCTTCTCTGTACTCAACTTTACGGTGCATCAAAACCTGAACACAAACTTGAAAAGTACAAACACAAAGTAACTTTATTATTTCCAGTTTTTTTTAACCACAAATCTTATTGTAATCTGTACAAGATTTGAAGACACACAAGAAATCGACGTACCTACATAAACATATATTGTAATGAATTCTATATGGGTTAGCTAACAAAAACTCCCTACATAGTCTATATAAATATATATATATATATATATAATGCCAAGTTACAATTTAATGTAGTTAACAGATAGCCTAGGCTTAAACAACGAACGATGATTATACACAATTGTAAAAATAATGTCCAAAAAATTGGATTACTAAATAAAGTAAGAAGAACACACAACAGTTATCATGCAATACTTGCATATCTTGTTCTCAGACTACGTAGCATTCTCTTCAGAGATAAATAAACTACTGCTGTCTTGGTAAAGGCCTTTTCACACGGTGCAATTTGTTGAATCGATTGCACTAATGGGTATAAGAAGAACACCATTTCGTACGACATGTAGAATCAGACAAATCATACCGCAACACCAGGTGAGGCACGAATGGGTATAAGAAGAACACCATTTCATATGACATGTAGAATTGGACAAATCATACCGCAACACCAGGTGAGCACGAATGGATATAAGAAGAACACCATTTCATACAACATTTAGAATTAGACAAATCATACCGCAACACCAGGTGTGGCACGAATGGATATAAGAAGAACACCATTTCATACCACTTGCAGAATTAGACAAATCATACCGCAACACCAGGTGAGGCACGAATGGGTATAAGAAGAACACCATTTCATACAACATGTAGAGTTAGACAAATCATACCGCAACACCAGGTGAGGCACGAATGGGTATAAGAAGAACACCATTTCATACAACATGTAGAGTTAGACAAATCATACTGCAACACCAGGTGTGGCACGAATGGGTATAAGAAGAACACCATTTCATACAACATGTAGAGTTAGACAAATCATACCGCAACACCAGGTGAGGCACGAATGGGTATAAGAAGAACACCATTTCATACCACATGTAGAGTTAGACAAATCATACCGCAACACCAGGTGTGGCACGAATGGGTATAAGAAGAACACCATTTCATACCACATGTAGAATTAGACAAATCATACCGCAACACCAGGTGTGGCACGAATGGGTATAAGAAGAACACCATTTCATACCACATGTAGAGTTAGACAAATCATACCGCAAAACCAGGTGTGGCACGAATGGGTATAAGAAGAACACCATTTCATACCACATGTAGAGTTAGACAAATCATACCGCAACACCAGGTGAGGCACGAATGGGTATAAGAAGAACACCATTTCATACCACATGTAGAATTAGACAAATCATACCGCAACACCAGGTGTGGCACGAATGGGTATAAGAAGAACACCATTTCATACAACATGTAGAGTTAGACAAATCATACCGCAACACCAGGTGTGGCACGAATGGGTATAAGAAGAACACCATTTCATACAACATGTAGAGTTAGACAAATCATACCGCAACACTATGTGAGGCACGAATGGGTATAAGAAGAACACCATTTCATACCACATGTAGAATCAGACAAATCATACCGCAACACCAGGTGTGGCACGAATGGGTATAAGAAGAACACCATTTCATACAACATGTAGAGTTAGACAAATCATACCGCAACACCAGGTGTGGCACGAATGGGTATAAGAAGAACACCATTTCATACAACATGTAGAGTTAGACAAAGCATACCGCAACACCAGGTGTGGCACGAATGGGTATAAGAAGAACACCATTTCATAAAACATGTAGAGTTAGACAAATCATACCGCAACACCAGGAGATGGCACGAATGGGTATAAGAAGAACACCATTTCATACCACATGTAGAATTAGACAACTCATACCGCAACACCAGGTGAGGCACGAATGGGTATAAGAAGAACACCATTTCATACAACATGTAGAATTAGACAACTCATACCGCAACACTATGTGAGGCACGAATGGGTATAAGAAGAACACCATTTCATACAACATGTAGAGTTAGACAAAGCATACCGCAACACCAGGTGAGGCACGAATGGGTATAAGAAGAACACCATTTCATACCACATGTAGAATTAGACAACTCATACCGCAACACCAGGTGAGGCACGAATGGGTATAAGAAGAACACCATTTCATACAACATGTAGAATTAGACAACTCATACCGCAACACTATGTGAGGCACGAATGGGTATAAGAGGAACACCATTTCATACCACATGTAGAATTAGACAAATCATACCGCAACACCAGGTGAGGCACGAATGGGTATAAGAAGAACACCATTTCATACCACATGTAGAATTAGACAACTCATACCGCAACACCAGGTGAGGCACGAATGGTTATAAGAAGAACACCATTTCATACAACATGTAGAATTAGACAACTCATACCGCAACACTATGTGAGGCACGAATGGGTATAAGAGGAACACCATTTCATACCACATGTAGAGTTAGACAAATCATACCGCAACACCAGGTGAATCACTTTTGTGAATCACTGTCTGAACAACTATCGGGTCATTATCTCCACTAATACTACACTTACAGACTTAAAACCTGGAATGTAAATGACACTTAATGCGGTCTATCATGTGATACCCGGTGTTGTAATTCAGATCGAATATGTATATCACGTGATAGCCCACATTAAGTATCATTCATATACCAAGTTTGAAGTCCGTAGGTGTAATATTGATGGACTTGACAGTTATTTGCAGAAGCGCCCCTTGGTGTTGTAATTCGGATGATCGCCCGCATTCGGTGTCATTAACACACCAAGTTTGAATTCTGTAGGTGTAGTAGTAATGAATAGTACTTTTTATTAAAATAATGACTGGTCCCCCCTTGAACTGCTAACCGCTCACTGCAAACTACTGTCTAAACTATTATACGTCTTAGAGGAGGTTCTTTCTGTTGTAATCAAATCCTATCAAAACTGTGGTGTTTTCTTCGACGCTGTTGTAACTGCGGATCAATTTTTATCGACCAGTACGCAAGTATGTGTGTGCGTTGTGTTGTTAAAGAGCTGCTGACGTGGGAACATCGACAGGTATTGTGAAAAAAATCCATGCTGTCTACCATCCAGATAAATTATAATTTATTCACTAATTACTTGTATTTTAGAGCACAGCCGTTCGCATGACGGAAATCCTCCGTAATGTCAGCTCATTTAAAATTGATTCATTCTGATGACCAAGAGTTTACTTGGCTATGGCAAACTGTTTCCCCGTACTGATTAAAGCCAGCAAGTTATCCCATAGATCCGGACTTTTTTTCATTACATTTTACTGACAGTGATTTTTTTCTACTTCCTGTTCTGCGCCGTCAGCCATACCCCATCTTTTGTCTTAGTCAGCATAAAGTTTGACCCAAACCTCAAGGGCACCTGCAAAATGTAACAATAGTGTTTAGAGCTAAACATTTAGATAACTGCGAATTTTCATTAACCACGAAAACCCTGTTTCGGCTTTGAAATTCGTCATTTAAAAACGTCAGATACCTTGGGGAATTTTTAAGATAATTTCAAATACAGAAAATTAAAAATGAAGCAAATGTCAGTGGAAAGAAAACTATTTTATTTGTTTGCTTTTGTTTTTGTTTTACTGAATGAAATCCAAGTAATCATCGGTACATGTTTTCCAGAGGGAAATTTATTGGGCACTTTAGGTGCTAATGGCGTCACGGTTTCAACTCAAACACCGGATTTAATGTGACATAACTCAATGCATGAGTAAATAATGCACACTCGTACAGACGTCACAAAAATTAAAGCAGAAAACTTCAGTTTCATAACTCTTGCTTTAACCAATATCAGAGTCCAGTACATAATGAATTCAAGCTTTTCACTGTTTTAAACCAAAACTACTCGCATATTAGTAAAAGTTTCTGGTAAGAAGGTTTTAAGGATATTTCTGTACTAAAGCTTCCTTGGTGGCTCAGTAGCCTAGTGGTTAGCGTGCTGGTGCAGCACGGTGACCCAGAATCCTCTCACCAATATGGTTGCTATGAGTTTCAAGTCCAGCCTATCCTGGCTTCCTGGAATGAAGGAAGGTCAGCCAATATCCTGCGGATGGTCGTGGGTTTCCTTCCATCATAATGTTGGCCCCAGTCGTATAATTGAAATATTCTTCAGTACAGCGTAAAACATCGATCAAACAAATAAATAAATACTGAAGTTTACTTGCATAAAAAGCACAAGTTAAAATAGACGCTTGATTTGTAAGGTCTCAGTTTCAAGTTCTACCATACTTGCTGGTCGAGCCATACAAGGATTCTTCCGATTCATTTCCAATCCACTGAGGATACCTTGATTTGTCTGAGCTTGGTATCAAAAGATTTGTCAAGTACCTTGCAAGTTATGGTGTTTTTTGTCTGGCCCGATCCGTTTCCCCAACTCATTAGCATTAACAGCCATGCTTAACTCAAAACACTCCGATAGGCAAATGTTGTGTAAATATTGAAACCTCCCAGATATACTACAGTACGCTAATCTTTTTGGTGGAGCAGAAAGAATAGCTGTTGGCCACCATATATGCAAAACGTATTTCTTTATCAACCTTTTCTTTCATAACCTTATGTATAGTCTATCAGACTCACGGTTTTGTTGTTGGGGACAAATCGGTATCTCTGTAGTAGCTGAACAAGTCCCAGCTTCATCTCCATCATTGCCAGCCTCATGCCAATACAGCTCCGGGGACCGTAACCAAAAGCCAGCCACTGGAGGGGTCGATGGGTCTTTTTGTTCTCTGGGCTGAACCTTGAAACCACATCGAAAGTTTGAATAATAAACATTTATGCTATGTGGTGGGTAAGTTAATTTAGCTACTTATTAAGCATTTACATGGACAGTTAGAATAAACCCTAACAGAGGCAAACTGAGAGGAGGCCGGATTTCATCGGCCAAGTGACTATTAGACATCTGTTTTGCCGTCGCCGCTGCTTTGGTTTTACGCGTCTTTTGCGTTTATGTTCAGAGCACCAAAGCCACTTGAGCAAGAGAGGCAGTTTTACAACGTGTATCGCACACCTAAATTCACTAATTCTTGGGGCATTATTTTGGGTGTTTGTACTTATTTTCCTTTAACTTTCCCGCAAATTCCCAACTCGATTTTTCTCACAATCAACGTTTCCTATATTACTTTTACCTTTCCGGATCAAACTTGTCCGGGTCGGGCCAGTACTCCGGGTCATGATGAATGTTGTAAATAGGCAAAGCTATGCCCATCCCCTCCGGTATCTTGTAACCATGGACTTCTGTAGTCTTGTTACACACACGATCCATCCTAATAAAAGAGAAACGCATTTCAGATCAAATTATACTTTTGTAAATTGCCTCGGTGGTTTTTCGCCTGGTCAACAAGTCATTATATGACATGGATGGATGTACATGTACTGCGAATCCGTACTGACACTCCCCCAAATATCACTTTTCAGAAAAGTTCTCTTACCAGTTCTGAATATTCGGAAAGTCAGTTCGCACATACCTTGCAACCGGTGGGTTCAGTCGCAAGCTTTCACAGATGACCATATCTAGATACTGGAGGTCTTGCAGGGAGTCGTAACTTGGTAGAGTTCCCTGCAGGAATGGTAACCCAGAAATGAAGACAAGTTTAACACGTCGGCATTTACTTCCCTGTTTAAATATTACATAGTTTAAGAGCTATAATACATTTTGTGTATTTTTTTAAAATTATAATAACAATAGAGGTAAGTTTTTACCTGAGATAATACGGTGTGTTTATCTGGAATCAAATTTATTTGTTACTTAACATTTGGCAGAAATCTAAGATTAGCGTTCATATCAATCATTTAAATACTAAATAAGAATCAGAGATTGCGGATAATATAGTTTGGGTCCCTTTTTGGGCAGTACGTATAGTTTTCTTCGTTTTGTACCAGACTTATCCACATTTCTGCACTTGTAAGAGTTGTTTTGGTGGCATTGTGGTGCATACACAAGTCATTTAATCAAACATTGTAAACGTCGGGAGGTGCACCCAACTCTCTGAGGTCCCAAAGCCACATTAGTACATGTATCAGTAGTAAAACTGTGGTAGACTGGAAAGACAAGGCTGATATGAAGAACAGTATTTCTCAATACGGCATTCTACCGGCGCATCTTCGGAGCCAAACTGTAAATAATTTTAAACTTTCGAAACATTAATTGTAAGAAATGTTTTAAAAAAATTCCTGAATATTTCTAACCTGAAATTATTCACAATAATTCACTTATTTAGACCAAATTTATAAAATTAACAAAATGATTCGAGAATAAAGGCCTTGTATGTGGTTGTATGTGCGCACATTAAGCCTAATGCAGGATCCATGCATCCAAGACCAGTTTTTTTTTTACTAAAAATGACTAACAAAAAAAGGTGTGCCTTCATATGCCTTTTAATTGACACTGTTAATATCAGCACCAGCTAAGTGAAAATGCACTGAGAGTAAAGCAAATTTTGGATGTGATGCGCCCGAAGACTACTTACACCAGGGAACTGTTCGTCAATCTCTGCGATCAGTTTGTCTTGACATTTTGGGTTTAAGGCCAAATTGTACAGGACATAGGTCAGGGATGTCGCCGTGGTGTCAAATCCGGCCACCAGAAACGTGATACTCTGGGCCAAAATTTCATCATCGGTCAGACCTTGATATGGGAGTGAATATATACAGAAATGGCATGACTTAAATGTGTGAAACGTACCAAGCCATTAAAAGCGATGTGGAAAAATAATTTATGACACATTCCAAAACATAAACAGGGAATAGATGTGGTCCGGCATAAGTCCTGCATAAGAGCAGACATTACCTTGTCAGCCAAGCAGCCAAGTTGAATATGGCTGTACAGATACATCTAACATAACCACTGATTGGTTGATTTTGTCTGTACAGATAAATCTAACATAACCACTGATTGGTTGATTTTGTCAGAGATAATTAAGTGGGTGTCTAAGGTAACTGTACCAATGGTACGCTCGAGTTAATACTGCTCTTGACTGATAGGGTACCGCGCCCTGACATACAGCTCAGTTATGAATCAATGGATTTGCCTAACATCCGGACTAACTATCTCTCCGTGAGAGATTAATCCAGGGTTTATCATGTTTTTAAAATACATTAAAACGATTAACATGTGCCCCATACAAATGTCATATAAACTTTCATGAATAAGATCAAATTTAGCTCAGTTCAGTATTTACACTGGTCTCATGTCTCATGATATACAGGTAGCTGTTTCCATGGCGGAAATAAAAACTACCATAATGTTAAGAAAACAACATGAACGGCGTTTTCCACAAAGCAGACACACTTAAGAAAAAACGAAAAAAGGGAGTCGGTCGCCGAGTTAGTCTTCTATCTGAGTGCTAAGAAAACTAACGGCGTCTGCTGGGAGACGACTGGGCGTTAACCAACGGCGTCCGAGGTTCGATTCGAGCTCTGGATATAATCCGGCAAACACGTGCAACTCTAATGATGCAAATCAACAGCTGAACTAACGACAACTAACTGGGTACAGTTTTGCTATATGTACTTCGTTGTAAAGTACCATGGCAAAGGAACCAGTTGTAACCAGTCAGGTTCTGTGGTAAGTGTACCAGGTAGGTTTGAGGTAACATGATACCACAAAATATATTTAACAACCTCTGAAGAAAAATGCATGCTGAGAGATTCTAAAGAATGATCCAATTAAGTCAAAAATGTACCTGTGTCGAACTACCTGCCGTCAAGGCATCGCGTGAAGCGAAACGAAAGAAAAACATTTGACCATGCCAAGTTGTGTTTTAGAATATGTGTACTTGGGACAATGACCTTGCCCTTTTCTCTTGTCCACCCAATGAGTAGAGTCAATCACGTTGTCCGGGTGATCGTCCACGTGAGCTGTGTGGTCACGGGCCTGGTTTTCCGCAGTCACCATAATCTGCAGAAAGTCCACGAACTCCTGCGAACACAAAATATACGTATAGTATACAAACAATAATTTGAAACACAAAATACGAACACAAAATAAGCTTTTCCTGTTGCCTGTAAGTTCAAATGTCAGAACAGCATTTACAATAATAATACCAACCTTGGGATTATTTCTTCGTTCCTTCAAGGCGTTTTGAACCAATTTTGTGAAGTAAACCATCGAGTCAGCCGGTACCATTGATACCTTGAACAATCCGATCAGAGGAAGGAGGGACGGCATAAAAACTGCAGAAATACAATTGTAGAAGAGGCTATTCATTATGATAAAAATCTTCTCGGTATTTATGTTTTTTGATTAAGTGTTTTTACGCCATACTCAAGCATGTTCCTCCTCTTGCATAAAGTGGGCTTAAATTCATAGCGACCGCATTGGAGAGAGACTTCTGGGTCATTGTGCTGAGCTCGCACGCTGGGCACTAAGCCATGGAGGCCTCATCTTCTTGATGATTATAGATTTATTTATTTGATTTATTTGATTGGTATTTATATGTAAGTTTATATGCCGTAATCAAAGATACTCACACGCCACTAGAAAGTGGGGATTCAAGAGAGAACCCTCGAAGAATTTCCTAGCATAAGTGGTGAAAGATTGGGCCGTAGTCGCATCGACATCCAAGCCGAATAAACTGGAAGCTATAACTTCCATAGAATAGCCGTTTGCAAGTCTAGAAAATAAAAGATTAATCAATGCCTTCACCTCATAAACAGGGTTACCAACTTGGCGTCTCGAAGTCATTTCCTTTATTTAGTTGATGAGTTAGAATTACACCGAGTTCAAGAAATCAAGTCATTTTTGTAAAAATGCTGTTGACGACGCAAACTAAGATAAGATGATTCCGTATTTATGTCCAAAACACTGTGTTAGGGGGCAAAATTTCCCTCAGTCCTAAATCCGAACTTGAAATGGTTGAAAGTTGCACCAAACAGACCAAAAACAACGTTGATATATTTTCATTTGCCCATAAAATTTAGAAACATAATAAAACTTTGTTCATGGAAGAGGTTTGTGAATCACTTTGTCATCTCTTTTTGTATTGAGATCCTACAGAAAGTTTGTTATGTGAAAGGTAGTCGACGAAAGTCTTACTCTTTAACATCGAATGGTTCTCCTTTGTCGGCCAATGGTTTGACAGTTTTCACCAAGTTCTGTGCCGCCTTGCTAACATTGTCATACATCTGGCAAACAACAAAAAGACAAGTTATTATGCAAAAGTCACACGAGTTGTTTACTTATGTGTAATCTAATAGGTATTGCGGTAGTATTATATGAATGTACAATAAATTAAGCGGTCGTTCCAAGAAAATTTACATATAAAGTTAGCATGGACAGAAAGACAATAACACATAAGTAAAGGTGATTTTTAGGATACAGAGTTCAGTGGTGCTTCCAATGATCACTACTTCATTTTATATGTTCTTAGGTTTTTGACGTTTTTAAAACGCCTGCGATGCTGAAGAAAACTTAAACAGAAAATCCATTTATCCTTTACTTTCAAAATGATCTAAACGCCAACGAACGTTTCGCTTGCTATAACTAGAGAGACTGCACTCGGTTCATCCGTAGGTGAGTTCAATGTCTGGAGTTCTCTCTATTTTTCTGTTATTTAAATTAGATCAATTTTGTCTTAAATTCATAGCAAGTTATAGAATTTTGGATCGAGCTGTGAAGAGCCGAGCTGAGTATTTGCTATAAATGCACCATAATTTGAATTTGATTCTATTTCATGATTTTCTTTGGCGGAGTGCGCTTTGAAGAAAAAGACTGAAAGTGATCCGTGTTTTCAGAGGTTGTGTGTACCGACTATCCTGTATGCGTATGGCAAAATATTACATGCTTCTGAACCTCGGCATATGAAGTTGGATAACATAACAAATCTATAGATCACAAATACTATTTATTCAGTGAGCGACGTTTCGGTATAGGTACTCATATTTATTTATTTATTTTATTGGTGTTTTACGCCGTTCTCAAGAATATTTCACTTATACGACGGTGGCCATCATTATGGTGGGAGGAAACCGGGCAGAGCCCGGCGGAAACCCACGGCCATCAGCCAGTTGCTGCCAGATCTGCCCACGTACGGCCTAGGTACTCACATTATAATGCTTGGTAACGGTATTATTACTTATACCCAAGCGTTGATCACTGAATAAATAGAACTTGAGACCCATACATTTGTCATCTTGTCTGTATCACGCGGGTAACTAACGAACGGTATGTGATAGAAAGCAGTGTCAAAGGAAACCCGCTTATAGAAGAGACAAATCAGATTATTTACCCTTTTAAGCTTAGCAGTGCTGAAAGCTGGCGATAAGGTTATACGGTTGTGTCTCCAGTCATCGTCCGCTTGCGCCGTAAGGAACTGTCGTGTAGCAACGGGTTGACCGTATTTCCTCACACTCAGATCCTATACAGTGACATTAGACAAACGTGGTTTGGAAAGTATGTTTAAAGACATGCAGGTTACAGAGTCATTTATCTGGACATGATATCGATTACTCAACCACCATGCCCCGGTTTCCTCGCAACATGGCCGCCGTCGTGTAAGTGAAGTATTCTTGAGTACGGTGTGAAACATCAATAAAATAAACAAATAAATCCACCTGTATCAAGCAGGGATGTACTCTTCAGATAGAACAATACAGGCCCATAGAACATCCATTCAACAGGCGTAAGGACCGGCCCCGATAGCACAGCTGGTAGAGAGCTTCGGGGGCGATAGATCCGGGGTCAATCCTGTCTCGGGTCACACTAAGGCCTTAAAGAGGAAGTTGCGCTGAGAATGAAGGGGATAGTGCAACGACTGGTTGACCCGTATCAGTGGCTGATATGGCTCGGGCGGGGCGGCTTACTTACCTTCGGTAAGGCGTCTCAGTGAAGCAGTACTAGATAAGGTGAAAATGCGTCCTGCAACAAGGCAGCACATTACACGCACTCTAAGGATTCCTTTGACGTCATGTTACTGAAAAATCGTTAAGTACGACGTTAAACCCCAAGCACTCACTCAACAGGCATAACCAAGTATGGTCATCTAACCCGATGCTTATTAACTGTAGCCTTATGGTATCCAGGGTCCACTTCTACAAAACTTCGTAAGTCCTATTTGTCGTGACAATGTTTTGTTATCTAGGTTATAGGGCCAAGAAGGGAAGGGATTTGCTATGGGCCCAGAACAGCACACTTTACAGAACTACTTGTCCAGCCTATGGTATACTCAACCTTCCGCGCTTCACAGAAAGTAATCTGCGTTTTACAGAAAGAAATATGCTTCATTCGTTTTGGCCATGGTTTAACGTCATACTCAAAAGTTGCTCACTCATAGGGAGGCGGTCAGTTCTATGGGTGGGGTAATCCGGAGTAGCCGTGTAGTAGCCGTGGTGTACCATCGACCTCTGACAGGTTACTGACGAACTTTCCCACTGGTGGCGTACAGATAAGCATTTACCATGTACATGGTAGACAAGACTCAGGGAAAGTAAGATGACTGCACAATGGCCACACTAGCATCGTGCAACGTTTCAAAATTGTTAGGCAACATTTGCTGTCATTAATTTACCAATCACCCGTCTCGACATTTTCTGGATAGGCCACTGACAACGCTTTGTTTCAGGAACTTTTTAAGTACGCAAAGTCTCAGCTCTTCATTTTTCTCCAGTGTTCGTTTATTCTAAATAACTTTTTCGGAAACTCTTCCCCAGGTCCCCATGGGATAGAAAATGTAACCTGTAGTAGTTGCCTAACATTTCTGATAGCTCACGTGGTACATTAGGATTATTTTTACCTTCAGCAACAAAAGAGTGCCCTATCACTATCACCAGGGCCCCTGTAAGAGAAGATGTCTACAAATTTCACGTCTCAGGTCGAATTTGAACCTGCACCTAGTGTATTCAGATTGTTGAAACGTAAGTCCCTTTAACACCTGGAACATGGCTCTGCCTTGTTACCGAAAATTAGACAGATCGTTACAGACATGATCACACTGCCAAACAGTTCAGTTCGACAGAAAATGTTCCTTACCCGTCTATTGGTGAAGTTGTTGAAGTGTTTGACAGTGATGTCTCTGAGCATCTCCACGTCTCCAACTATCAGCAGTGGGTAATGGCCTTCATGGATCCTAAAGATTCATGTACATTAATAAAACATGAAAGATATTAACCAGTGGGAAAGATCGTCATTAAAAGTGTTGGTATCATTTGATATCACTTTCGTGTGTGAAATGTTTTACCAGACGCCCTCTTATCTCTGTTAGGATTGGCAAGGTTTTTTTACCTTCTACTTTTACAAACACCTCTATTGCTAGAAAACATGCCTCCCGTCTCCTTTCATATACTGAAACATTTGCCCAGTTGGAAGGACTTTTACAATATGCAGATTTTGAATAAGACACCTCGATCGACACCCATCCGTCGTGTATATCCGGTAGGTAACATTTGCTGATTTAGGGTCAGTAGCAGTGGTACCCACATTTATCCTACATGTTCATCTATATTCACATTCTTTTAAACCATCTTACTAAACAAATACACGTTGTCACGCTTTTAAAATGACGTTATTTGAAACATAAACATGTGTAAGTCACGTACCCATATACTCGTCCGAACTGTCTCACCCATTCTGACTCAGCCTCAATAATGCCCTACAAAAACAAAAAAGTATTACAGGGCATTTTATTGTTGTTTTGCGGTTACTTAAGAATAATGCCATTAATTTATGGCATGAAATGGTAAGAAACGTCATCTTCATGACAAAGTCATTAAGACCATATGATTAATCAAGGCTAAACGTTGACATCATATTCGAGGTAATCATTTAAAAGAAATGAGAACTCCCGAATGACACTGACCTTTATTAACGCCTCCTTTGTTATGGCCAGAGCACATCTTTTGTCTGTTTTTCTTTTTCGAACTTTTGGGGAATTGTAGTTTCTTTGGAAAAAATCGTCAGAAACACATGCTGTCTGCTACACAGGGACTGTTGACTGTGGACCTTTATATCCAGTCTAATTGATCTGACAGTTCTCTTTGAGATATGTTTAATATTCAAAGAGAACGACACAAACTAAATTTGATTTGAAACTTGATTTGAAATATTTACGTTTCACACTAGATAAATGTAAACATATTTAGATAGAGATGTCTTAAGTAAGATCTTTGTTTCTTACGGATTCTTTTATGCCCAATTATCTAGTCAATACCTTTCTCACAATTTCGTGCATATTGCCGAACACTGGGATTGGTTTGGGACCCTTCACACCCATCTTTGGGAACATGCCATGATTAGCCGTTGAATAGCTGAAATAAGATCATTGTCATGGTACAGACTGGCAAAAACACCGACGTTAAACCCCATGTGTACACATACACACACACACACACACACACACACACACACACAAACCATGACTGGGTATTAGATCAGATACGAGTCGTCCACACAATGTTTGTGTCATTGATCCTTTGATTGATTCGTTTTAAAAACATGTGTCACCTGTGTGACGGTGGTGAGGTTTGGTGGAAATACGAGTGGCCGGAGAAAAACCACTGACCCTATTCAGGTACCTGAAAAACCTTTTCACGTAAAGCGAGCCCAGGTTTAACCATCTGAGCCAGCGTGGACCAGATGTTTACGCGAAATATGGCTATAAAACTTAAAGGCATTAATATGAGAATCTTCTGAGCTCCAGGTCTTGGCTGATACGTCAAGCTGGTTTCCAGTAACTCTGCAAATAGGTTATCTATCTTTATGCTTTATTTGTGGCTTTTGTGTATAGCACTGCTTTTTTCCCCATTTTACTTTGTTTGTAAAAACCCAAACAAATTCAAACAATAGAATTTAATGACTTATTTACATAGTTTGACAAGAAGAGTGTTATAAAAGTTCAAAATGATGTTAAGAGTTAAAGGTGGAGAAAACATAAAAATGACATAAAGTTCAGATAAAAGAGTGCGAAAAGTTATTTTTCAGTGTGGTCTTCAATATTTTTCCGATTTTTCCTTAAGGAGAAGAAGACATTTGCAAATAATTTTTGTATGGTGGGTATTTCGGACCACCTTTTGGTATTTATAGTCTTTCTTTAATAATGTTATAAATGAGGATGTAATACAGGTTTAATAAATATTTTTGCACCAGAATTTGTTCTTTTCAGCTAACAAATGTATTAAACCTAAATTTTGATCATATTCATATTTTTAATATGTTCAACAATATTATATTAATTTAGGTTAAATGCATATGTTTCGATATAAACAACAAATTTACATTCAAGTAAATTTATTAGACAAGCATCACAAATACCCTTTCCTCTTGAAAAAAAAAATTAAAAAAAATATTAAAGATCATATTTGCAAATAAGTTTTGAAGCTCTTTCATCTGATTTTGCCATCATTTTTATGTTTTCTTCTTCTTTAAAAGTAAAGGAAACACTTCTCTGTATATACACATTAATGTACCCCACATAAAGTTATCATATCCATTCACATATATATATATACATATATAAACATATCTTGTCACTTTCGTAATGTTGCATGACCGAGATGTTGTAGTTCAAAGTAAACAAAATCGGGCGCATTGAGGAAATTGAACGCGCCGCCAGCTCTTCTGCTGACGTCACGCGTATCTATTTTTGCCCTCAGGCCATGTGCATGTTGGGCACGAGAGACGCGAGATCGTGTTTCCGATTTTTGTAATTTGGCGTATCCCATGGCCACATAAAATTTCCATTTAAAAGATGATTCATAGAGTTACATGTTCCAGCGGCCGTGCTTGGGAAGGTCTGCCAGCAACCTGCGGATGGTCGTGGGTTTCCGCCGGGCTCTGTCCGGTTTTCTCCCACCATAATACTGACCGCCTTCGTGTAAGTGAAATATTCCTGAGAACGGCGTAAAACACCAATCAAATGAATAAATCAATAAACACATGTTCCAAACACGTTTAGGTCGGTTTCTGTCCTCTTCCGAAATAGTGAAGGTCGCGGTACTTGCTGTCTTTTCTGTTAAACTTAAAGCAACTGAAAAAGTTAACTGCAGAACAGCCTAGTATAGTGCTTAGCATTCCTCACAGTAGGCCTACAGGCTATCTTATACATACACCACACGCAGTTCGTTTTCTAGGTCACCTATTCTGAGTCACTTCTCCACCCTGCTATCTGAGTCCACACACCGTGAGAAGTTTGAACCATTCAGCTGTCTCGTACAGTCATAAAAAGTATGTAAAAAGGAATCGATATCCTTAAGGAAATGACAACTTTTTGCACAAAATAATACTGTTTTCGATGCATATGTGTTACGTCTTTTCCATCTGCATAACACTGTTGGGATTTTGTGAGGTTTGATTGCTAGAGTACCACCGTTTTTGACATTTGAATACACACCACACTCCACCTGCAGTCATATATGTCCTACTTGTAATCAAAAGGTTTAATACTTACAAATAAAACAGGACTGTTAGTGTCAGGAGTATTAGAAACCACAGCGGGATGTCAACCAGGCCTAGTATTTCCATGGTGATGAATCGACGAGCGTGCACGATCTACAACCCAGGGCAGAAAGAGTGCAGGCTGCTGGAGAACTGGAGGGATAGTGCAATGACCTCTGAGCTATATATATATATATATACTGTACGTGTGCCTTCAAAACATCCGCTGAATTAGTCTCGGTAAGAAGGGCACATGCGCGAGGTTTGCATTGTGGCCTAGTTTGGCCTGTTGTTCGCAGAGAAAACAGTTGCTTCACGATATGGAGTATCTACTTTACCCTCACAACGAGATTCATACGCATATATCAGGACAATTACATAATTATGACACTAAAAGAGAACATCGGCTTAAACATGTTCATGAAATTGCAAAGAACACAATGAACTGCGCATTATTGGTGTTTTTAACAGAAGTGTTTTGGAAATTCGTTTTAGTGCAAAGGTCTACAGCTTGGGCGTCACCGAGAAAAGAATCTTCGGCTTATTGCCGCACCTCCTTTGAACTTCCTTCACCATGCAGTATATGGCTTCTATTGCGAGAACGTCATCCATAGCAACCTGGTACAGTTTGTTGCCATGAAAACCAAAAGTTCATTAAAATATATTAATTACATACATTATATTTTTAAATAGTGACTAAGAAATGCTTTAAAAAAGAAAATACTTCTCTGGGGGCAATTTAAGAGACACAATTATATGGGCATATGTGGTATGTCTTTATTTCACAAACAAAACTCATGCAAATATTTATCCGGGTCAGGCTCGGTTGTCATGATGAACTCGATTTTGGAGAAGTTTCAAGTAAATGCTGCAAGTGGCCCAATATCCAATTTTGACAAAATTTTGCCTCATATAAAAAGTAATTTGTGTAGAATTAAAGTTACGAGATAATACATTTTCCAGGCTCAGAGAACCGAGCATGTCGACGTGACAAATGTACAAAGTAGTGCAGTGTTTGTTCGAACAAGACAGGCTAAACTCTAGACATGCTGACACAGATAGGGTCATAACGGGCCAGACAAGCTCGTCTTGTTCCTCTGCAGGCATAGTCGATGAGAGATTCGATATGGATATTTTAGGCCTCATCGACATACCGATATGGGCTGTTATTCTGACGATGATGTGCTCCTTATACTATTTGTAAGTACAACAAGCATTGTAATGCAAGCGGTTTTTCCAATCTATACCTTGGTGTCCATAATGTTTACTCTCGAATGTGCATAAGAAAAGAAATTTAGTCATGCAAATCAAAGTTATGTAGAACTATACTCTCCAGTCTGTTGTTTGAGTGATAATCTGCTACAATAACAAAATACATTTTAGCATGACTCAGGCAATAAACATTCGGTTACAATTATTTATTTATTGATTGATTTATTCATTTATTTGATTGGTGTTTTACGCATTACTCAAGAATATTTCACTTATATGACAGCGGTCAGCATTGTGGTGGGTGGAAACCGGGCAGAGTCCGGGGGAAACCCACGGCCATCTGCAGGTTGTTGGCAGACCTTCCCACTTACGGCCGGAGAGACCGCACTGGCGAGAGAGTGCTGGGTCATCACGCTGCGCAAGCGTGCTAACCAACTGAGCCACGGAGGCCCCCTGCTCTCTTGAACGTGTAACACAATCGTTCCCACTACATTTAAACTTCGAGTTTGGGTGTGTTTCTTTTTTTGTTGAAATGTTTATTATAAGAGTTTGTGTGTGGGACAGCAGTTTGGGTTCTGCTTTACACAGCTTGGAGAAAATCTTTTGAATAGATCTTCTTTACTCAAACATTACAGAACAAACAAACCCTTCCTGAGAAGGATAATATGTTGAGAAAGAGCGAGGTCACCATATCTCTTGATGTTTCTTGCGTTCGACTTGAAACACAACACAGTTAGATCGCTAGTGAAGCGGTTGCGAGTTCGAATCCAAATCAGCCGTTATGTGACACTCTGGGAGATGAGGAAGGAGAATTGTGGAAGTTGGGAAGTGGTGGGGTGGGGGGGGGACACTTGGGTAGGTTGAAGAGCACATTCGTGGAGGTCATGAATCTTTCTCTGAGAGATTGTTAAGCACACTCAGGAGGTAAGGGAACACGCTCAGGGAAAATGGAGCACTCTCGGATTGGTGGGGGAACACCATCGGAGGGAGGAAGGGAGCGCAAATGTGGAAATGGGGGAGGAGAAGTAAGGAAGCGCAGTCAGCGATGTGCACATTAGGGGCGATGGGGAGCACACTCGGGGAGGTGAGGCATGGCACTAGGAGAGGTGGGCAAGCAAGCTCGGAGAGGTTGAGGGACACACTTAGGGTGTAGAGCACTCGAGGCGTAGAGCACACTCGTGGTGGGGAGCACATTCGGGGAGCTTGATGATGTGGAGGAGTGTATTCGGGGTGGTGGGGAAACACACAAGCGAAAATGTAACACACTAGGGGGGCGGGGAAGCACACCAGCAGAAATGAAGCAGTACACTCGGGCAGGTGGGGCGGGGGGCGGGGGGGCACACCAGCGGAAATGAAAGAGTTCACTCGGGGAGGTGGGGAGGCACACTAGCGAAAATGGAGGAGGTCACTTGAGAAGGTGAGGGAGAACACTAGCGGTAATGGAGGAGCTCATTTGGGAGGTAGGGAAGCACACCCGTGTGTGTTAAATACTTTCGGCTTTGATGTTAAACGCCAAACAAACGTTAAGCAACCCTTCAGTGCATGATTGTATCAATCTCCAAATAAATACTCTCTCAAGCGTCGTTATGTTTTTTTTTTGACAACTCTGGTATATGTAAGAAGGCACCCGAGTATTTTCCCCACGGTTATGCCGGCACGAACTGTGGACTTTGAACCCATAACCGGGTCAGTTTGAATACACCGTGGATTGCACAATACTTACAAGGTCATGGCATGGTATTTGGAGGCAATGTGGTTGATTTGACCTCGGTACGGTTTATTTAATAAAACCTGTTCTGCAATTTATTGTGCTCATGATATAAGATAATGATCTTTACTTACGTCGGTTTAGTTTTTTCTTTATCTCACACACTCTGCATTTTACGCTGTATTTATGTCTGTCCAACACACTGGTTTTGTCACTCTCGATTACTGTTCGTTTATATATGTCAGCATGTACTAGTTTTCTTCAATAGTTTTGCCCCAGTATTTTCCCCACGGTTATGCCGGCACGAACTGTGGACTTTGAACCCATAACCGGGTCAGTTTGAATACACCGTGGATTATACAATAATTACAAGGTCATAGCATGGTATTTGGAGGCAATGTCGCGGACATTTTCCGACAACGCCTGTAAGTTTGTACACTTCTGCTTGTGGTTTTTGGTTGACATTAGAATAAATAAATGTATTGAACGCTGAAGCCGTTGTATACTGGTGAACAAACAGACCAAAACGACAAAGAAAGGACTTGCTCCCGTCTTGATCTTGCAATCACGCGAACAAAATAGGAAATACACGTAGATGTGTAATATTAAAGTTTCTATGAAAGTCATGTGAGTTGTTGATGGTTCTATAATTAGCGTCCTTTATGACCTCTATGCAATAAGAAAAAAATTCAAAAAGGAATTATGGGGCCTATATGGTTACAAATGTTGATCTACAGTTACTGAATTTAATGAATTTATCAGCTTATTGTGTAAGATTCACTAGGGCCTAAATATTACAATTTACATGTTTGTAAAGGCTGTACGCGACCTTGTATCCGTTGGATTTGTATAATTTTCGGCTTTCCAGATGGTCTGAGTATTTTTGCAGAGCTTTCGTGACGTTACTTTGTACAACTAGACCTTACTGGTAGATAGCAAAACGTGACCTTTTCTCCAGTGCTTTAACATTGGCTAGCCATTTTGTTTTAGACGCGAAAGGAAGGTCATGTGACCCCCAACTTCCTACCCGTCTTACAGAATATACCACTCCACCCAAAACATTCAACAATTGCTTTTCATCTATTATCAACAAGTACACGTAAGTTTAAACCTCGGAAATAGCAAGTGTAGAGGCAACACGACTGTGTACCAGGAGGAGTTTCCTTAAGACAATGTTGTGACTTTGGTTAGACCATCAGACGGTGTGTAGGCCTATAGGGTGCATTCACGCTGGATAGCCCCGAGCTCTATCCGCATGTGCGCATGCCCTGGGAGGAAAATATTGTACAAGTAGCTCTTCCATAACTTCCAAAAACTCAGAATTCGCGCATCCGACTCTCAAATAACGTCGTGTGTATACACTTTTCATTTTGCTCCTTTGGTTGGCGTAATCTTTTTTCATGAAATCTGATCGGAAATTATATCAGCACTCTGTCAAAGACAGGCAATAGCCTGATTTGCTCAGTTGTGCTAATGTTAATCAAATGGGTCCTTTTTGGAGTTCCTAACACTGGATTTCTCTGAAAATATGCCTCCGACCTCCAACTCAACTAGTAAATAACGTCATATTTTATCTACGTTCATACTAACTTTTATTTTTCTCAATTGATCGGAAAGTATTTCAAACTACGACAAATCGTCTTACAGCATGGTTTCCTTGAGATCACTGTAATAGCCTGACCAAGTCCCGCACACGTGTCAATGAAACATGTGCTCAAAGATCATTTTATAAGCGATTTGGAACCGTTCTTGGTGACCAGATTGTTACGATGTACGTACATGGAAAAATGCTATACACAGAGGCAATGCATGTCTTCTTTGGAGAAAGCTCATCTTCAGGGTGAGTCTAGCTGATCGTCGGTGACGTACAGTGTGCATCAAAGCGTGACAAGACTGCATGAAGCCTTTTCATAACTCATCCGTGACCAGGCCGAGTAGTTCTTCTTTGTCTTCTAACTCAATGTTTTGAAACATAGACTCATAAGAACAATGATAGTTAGTCCAAGTTTATGTTATTGATTACATCCCTCTCTGGTTTTGTTTTGTAGTTACTCCACCGCAAACTTTGGAGTGTTTGAGAAAATTGGTGTTAAGGGACCCAAACCATGGCCGGTGGTAGGAAACCTGCACGAGTACATGAAAATGGTATATGGAATAACAGAGAAGATCTATCGCTTAATAGCAATCGGTTTGTTCAGTGTATTGCTTCCAAGCAATGTGTTAGGACTTGAAAGTTTTTATTTGATTGTTGTACTATTTATTTATTTATTTTCGTGATGATTAAAGCCATTATGAAGAGTATTTCGCTCATACGACGGTCACCACGTTGTGGTAGAAGAAAACCTGCCAGAGTCCGGGGAAAACCGACAGTCATCCGCTGGCAGACCTTCCCAAGCTCGAGAGAGAAAGCTACAATGAACCACTGAACTCCTCGCGAACACATTGGTGAGAGGCTTCCTCTTCGGGAGCGGTAGATCCAGGGTCAATCCTGGGTCCAGTCACATCTAAGACTTTAAAAGAGAAAGTTGTAACTTCCTCGCTTGGCGTTCGGCATGAAGAGGATAGTGCAATGACTGGTTGACCCGTATCAGTATAATGTCTCGGGCGGGACAGCTTACTTACCTTCGGTAAGGCGTCTTAGTGAAGCAGCACTCACTCACTCACTCACTCACTCATTGAGGAGACGCTCCTGAGTCATTGTGCTGCACCAGCACGCTACAGTGTAACCACAGCCGACTTGTGTATTACGCCGTACTCAGGACGGTACTCATGAATATTTCACTGATACGAGGACAGTAAGGGTTATGCACTAAGGACACCGGACAGAGACAAAGAAAATCACAGCAACTCGACCACTACCTTACAAACCGCCTTCGTATAGCCGTAGGTGAACCCGCAGGAGTGGGGTTCGAACTTATGAATGTTAACAAGATTTATATGCAGTTAACCAGGTACATGCAATTGTCACCCAATCATTGCTACATTCCTATGAACGAAATTGAACACCTCGTTTTTATTAATCAGCTTAAACGTGGAGAAAATAACAAAAATACGTAAAGTTCAGAATGAAAGAGTTTGAGAAGTCTATTACAAATATTGTCTTCAACAGTTTTTTCCAGCTTTTCTTTAATTAGAAAAAGACATTTGAAAACACTTTTATGGTTGGTATTTGGGACCACCTCTTGGTATATATTGTCTTAATAATGCTGTGATGCAATATGTAATGCATGTTTAGTAAATATACTTGTGCTAGAATTGTGACCTTTCAGACAACAAATGAGTTTGGCCTGAATTTTAATCAAATTTATATGTTTAATATATTCATATATATCATAATTCACAGGAAATGCTTGTGTTTGGATATAAACAGCAAATTTTCATTTAAATAGTTATTAGACACGCAACACATCCTTATTTAGAACGTTATTATGCAATGACGACATATACCAACAGGTAGTCCCAAATACCCACCATACACGAATATTTTCAAATATTTTTCTTTCCTGAAAGAAAAACACGAAAAACATATTAAGGGGCATCTTTAGAAATTACTTTTCGCTCTCTTTCATCTGACATTTACATCAATTTTATGCATTCTTCTCCGTTAAGTCCTAAATTGCAAGTGCCTAAAAAGTCAACAGAACATTACATAACTCAAATTTTTATTGCCGCATTGTTCCACGATAAAGAAAAACTCTCTTTTTTGATTACTATGGACTGAGGTGATTAATCTGTATATTGTCCATAGGGACGGAACCAAACAGATTTGTAACAGGTTATTATATTGGACAATACGCAAAAATTTGCATAAAGTTGAGTTTGGTGTTTTGCTTGTCATTGTGTTTTGACTTGAGGTAATTGTATTGTACCTATCCCAAACTTGTCTGTTCACAAGGGATTCGTCAAGACTGAAATGGGGTTCTTCAAAAAGTACGGACGAATATTCGGGTAAGTCTAACGAGATACCTGATATGGACTGTTCCACAATGCTTTCGTAGGCTGAGCTGATTGTAACTACCATGAGATATGAGACACCGTCATGCTGTCATGGTGGTTGCTATCAACTTAGCCTGTACCTGGTACTTAACAACATAGATGGCCATGGTTGCCGAATGTAACCGTCTATCCTGTAGGCAGCTTTTATACAGACCAGCATGTCATGTGTAACGTCATAGATGGCGCCTCTTGTAGTATGAGATCCTTACATATTAACAGGAAAGACGTAATCGTCCATTACTTTTGAATCACAGTCTGTTCGGCTAAGGTCTGCGACGCTCGTCATTTTCAAACTGTATCTAATACCGCTTAACCTGGGACTAGGGGCCGTAAAGGCAGCCATGATGCCTTTATGAACAGTTGCAATCAAAGCGCGACTGAGAAACCTTGTTTAATTGTTATTTGACCTGGAACTCAATTATGAACTACGAATTTGAACTTTGATATGGAATTCATGCCTTGGATATCCGCTGTCTGCCCGGCATCATTGAAAACTGATGAGCGCTTCTCCCTTGTGTGTTACCGGCTTTATTTCCTATTCGTATAATTTCTTACATACCTTTGTCTTTGGGAGCCGACATGTTTTGGAAATGGATCTTGCGATTATCGACTTCGAACGCCCTTTACGGACTACGAATGGTAAACGAATGTTGGACATGACCCTTATATTAGCACTATTGTGGTAATGTCTGCGTTGTGTTGTAATAAACGTTACGAGGTAAAATACATTAAGAGAAATTATCCTGTTTGACATAGCTTCGTAGTTTTGTTCGATCTAATGACGATTGCCTGTTCGAACAGGTCAACCGAAGCTCTTGATATTAAACATTGACTACATGTGTTACTTTCTCCTTAGGATTCACGAGGGCCGTTTTCCAGTCCTAGTGATTGCTGATCTGGACATGTTGAAGAAAGTAACCGTCAAGGAATTTAACAACTTTACTAACAGACGGGTAAGGAAATGTCAGGCGAATTGATAGCCAGCAACCCCTTGAGCTGGAAGATTGCTCCATTTACTCTGCCATTGTCCGTCTTTCTAATTGTGCCGAAAGAGACAATTAAAAAATCGTTGGTGTACATTGTTATAAAATAAAACTTAAAACATGCAAGATGAATATGTCTCTGCAATGCTACTTGAAAGATGTTTTATTTTCTAAAGTAAATGTATTTCAGAGGGAGGGGGGGGGTCGTGGTTCAGTTGGTTGGCGCGCTAGCGCAGCGTTATGACACAGGCACCTCTCACTAATGTGGTCGCTGTGGGTTCAAGTCCAGCTCATGCTGGCTTCCTCTCCCGCCGTAAGTGGGAAGGTCTGGCAGCACCCTGCGGATGGTCGTGGGTTTCCCCCGGGCTCTGCCCCGTTTTCTCCCACCATAATGCTGGCCGCCGTCGTATAAGTGAAATAGTCTTGAGTATGGCTAAAATACCAATCAAATAAATAAAACAAATGTATATCAGAAGTACGATGTTATATCCCATGTTCTAGCGCTAAGAGGCGTTTAAGTTGCTAGTATTTGTATGAATAGTTAGAACAATGGCCGAAAGTAGGTAAATGGGCACCGTGGCGAATTCACTGGATTCGTTTGACCATTGTCGTGTTAACTACCACACTGTCGTCACTGCCCTGTCTTAACTTCCTGTGCTGTAGTCTTTTGTACACCACGAATAAAATACATAAACATTCATGTACCATTGCATGTTCATTTTATTCAGACGCTCGGGGTCGGTGATCGTGACAACCCTCCAAATTCCCAGTTCCTCATCAACTTATCGGACGATGCCTGGAGACATAACAGAAACACGCTTACCCCGACATTCAGTGGAGGGAAATTAAAACAGGTACAAGCTCAGTCACACAATCCTGTCATGATGACTACACCGACTTGGTGAACTCATTATTTCATTATTCAGTTCCAAACCGATGTAATATGTAGTCCCCTGAGGAATGAAAGCGACGGCAAAGGTATACCTGCAAATATCCATATGTATTAAAAGCTACTATTACAGGCTACATGCAGGGTACAAATCCCAGTGAATTTCATGCATTGTCTTAAATATCATACTTTTTGTTAAACAAGTGTATAGTCTAACTTTGGGCTGAAGAAAATATTACCTTATACAACATTAATGTACTGAAAATAGTACTGAACAGTGGTCTGTGATTTATTGCCTTGAATAGTGGCAAAGGCAATCTCCTTTCGTGTTACCCTTTTCACTTCACACTCATGTGGTATTCATATTTCCTGTTCAACACAATCTATGTTTTAGGCGATCGATTTTACGGTTTCAAACTTTCGTATCTCGTGAACGTTAAAACAAATATGAAGTGTCTGTTTGCGCTATACTAGTATGTGTTTGTGTATGCGTACCAAACTAACCGCATAGACTCTCCCTTTCTACAATCTATGTTTCAGATGAGTGGCCTCATTTGTAAAGCTGTAGATTCTCTTGTTAAAGTGCTGGAGACAAAAGCAGCAAATAAAGAGCCAGTGGACATAAGGCAGTAAGTAACAAGCTCTGCACACACAAAAATTGCAGTTATGCAATTATTCCATAACACATTCAAATGCATGTAACAGACAGATAACACTGGTAACTTTAATTAACATCCTTTAGGCCACTCCAGAATCGTCCAGTTAATTGTAATAAACATACCTGCACTTTTTTATCATCTCTATTCTGCTTATCACGGCGGTAGTGGGGTGTATAAGTTGCCACTTTTTAGGCATTTTCATGAATGGTTAGAATAAAACTATATCTGAGGTAAATTAATAATAGGTCGAATTTCAGCGGTTATGCTGGACAATTTGCCAAACGTTTTACCATCGTCGCTGCTCTGGTTTTACTCTTTATGCATTAGTTGTTTGTGCTATGCCCACGAAATTTACCATTTATTACAGATACACAGGTGCTTATACCATGAGTGTCATTGCATCTACCGGGTTTGGCATTGACCTGGATGCGCAAGGAGCTCTCCACGACTCGCCCTTTGTAACAAATGCCAACAAATTCTTCGAAATTTCGATTTTCAAGCCGATTTTCCTGATCTTGCGTAAGTGTTCTTGCATCTAACGCTTCTTTTTCATTTCACATTTTGGATAAATACGCTATCTATTAACGGGGATACAGAGCTAAATGCATCTAGCCGCGCGTCCGTAAGCTGGAAGATGATGGATACATTTCTTTCAAACCATCTTTTTTTCTTTATTTCTATTATTTCTTTGTGATAGACATAGGCATAACCTTTGAACATGTATTGGCAAATACCTCTGACAACACAATTACGAGAGTAGCGTGGAGAGAGTGAAATTACGTGGAGGGGAAAAACAAGCAGGTATATCTTCACTCTTTCTTGTATATAATTCTGATACACAATTGTGTCAGTTGAGAAGGGTTTTTAATGTCCATTGTCTTTCTGTTCACAGTTTTATTACCATGTGTGACGCCTCTGTTAGAAATTCTGAAGATTAGCTTGTTACCGAGTGATGCGGTAGACTATTTCAGGAAAGTGTTGTCCCAAGCCCTAGAAGAAAGACGAAAAAATCCTGGGGTACATGTATAAAGATTTATACATTACAAAACGAAGCGGTGAAGGGCAATTAATAGACCAATCACTTTAGCCTTGCAATAAACCAAAAAATTGTATCGTTTTTAAACTCATTTCTGTTACAGTTTAGAAATGCGTCCTGGTGTTTACTGTGTTTAGTAACAAAAGAGATCTGTGTATTATAGTTATTTTTTATTGGTGTTTTATTTCATTGGTGTTTTTCGCCGGACTGAAGAATATTTGACTTGCTACGTAGGGGCGGAGAGGAAGCCAGCATGAGCTGAGCTTGAATTCACAGCGACCACATTGGTGAAAGGTTCCCTGGTCGTTAGATATTTAGTGCACATGTGAAATGCTTATATAGTAACGTGAAGGGTGCTATCAATAAACACAAACAGTGCAGTAAATTTGACTTCATTTTATATTAAGTTTAAAAAGCTGATGAATATGTAGAAATGCTTGCTACTGTGTATATATCACATTTTTACCACGAAAAAATTTCCCATGTGTATTATAATAAACATATCTCTTTAATCACTAAATGCAGCTCGTTTGAATAAAGACCACCACACGTTTCTAAACTGTAACAGACTTATGTTTAAAAATAAAACACTTATATTGACATTGTATGTACATTTTCCTATCACAGTAGCAGAATATTCTGGAGAATTCATCATTGGAAAGTGTCAGATAAGCACTTGATAACTGTCATTTATCATAGGTTTCTGTTATATTGGAGCAAAATTCTTGGTGCAAAATAAACAATAAAAATATATTAGAGGAAAACAATTATTACGCTGGATGCTGTACGCAAATTAGACTAATGGGAATCCGATTAATCTGAAACTGGGCCATGTTTGCGTCTATTTCGAGACCCAAGATAATCTCACTACAGAACGAAGACTCTTTCATTAAACCTTTCATCCCCTTTTTAGAAGTTCAATGACTTCCTGGAGCTGATGATTACCGCGGAGAAACAAGCACAGTCATGCGTAGTCGACGACGATGACGCTGGAGATACGAAAGACGACACCGTCAACCTTAATGGGCCTTGGGTGGACAAGCGAAAGGGGAAGGGTAATATTGGTTATTGTTCCTTTCAAAAACTAAGACACAACTCAAGATTGTACTAAGCCGACGGAGTCAAGATGAATCTGAAGAAATATAATATTATTATTAAATAGAGTTGTTAATTATTGCTCAGCGTTGCGATTCTACAAAGACATTTCAGAACAATGTTTCCGTTGATCACAAACCTAGCTCAGACTGAAGTCCGACTTTGTCAAAGCTTTTGATGTTATACATTCCTGAAATTAGGTTTGATATTTAACACCAACAACCTAAGACAACTATTTACAGTAAAATAAAAATTCCTGACCTCAGGGAGTTGACTGATCCTGACTGAAGACTTAAACAACTTCATCATTTAAGGAACAGTTACTCTGGCGTTAAAACCGTTTTAGTTTTGCATATTATACAGAACACTTACTTATATTAAACTGCTGGTCGAATGCACATTTAACTAGACACTTAGTACAGTAAGTTCACAACAACGCTCTTCAAAACTATATCAGGAGTATTATTTCTACATCTCTGCTTAAATCAGAACTAAAACAGCTGCAATATACATGTATGCCTATTATGTATTGTTCGCACCGTGGCATATATGGATACCGCATATCTTGTTTTTTTTTTTTGTTTTTTTTTTTCTTAAAAATATCGTATAACATTTATTTTCTATTATTTGTCTTCAACCGTCATCAATATAACTTTATAACTTAGTTGGGATTGGGTAAGCTCCGTGGAGTTTTATTTCCGCAAATGTTGCGCTTATACATGATATATATTTGTTTATACATGAAAATCAATCATGCTGTCTTACAAGAGAGCTTGACACATTTCTCCCTTTGACCTAATTCTTATTGAAAGGGAATATTCATATAAATATTTGTATATTGTATTGTCCAAATAGGTTTGACTAATTCGGAAATATTGGCCGCGGCGATCACGTTCTTTTCGGCCGGATATGAAACGACGGCTACGACATTAGCACACGCCTTGTACTTCCTGGCCTTAAATCCGGACTGTCAAGACAGGCTGGTGTCTGCTATTGATGAACATTTTCCTGATGTAAGGTGATCTGTTGCGTTCTAATTCCATCGTAGTGCGATGATACTGTATACTGTGCTCACGCAGGGCAATTGTGTACAAATTAAATGGGACTACAGATTCACGTAATGTGTACTTTGTGTACACCATCCTTGTGTTTGTGCTTGTACACTTCAAACTCGTAGAGAATTGTGTGCACCTTGTACACATTTTGATTTGAGCTACCCACCACGTATGTACAGAATGGTACACATTATTTTTCTTTTTGAGAATATATTTGGTGTCCATGAGGTCTTCAGTTGTACATAAACCTTATTATGTGCGAACGACAAAACCAAATTTCAAATCATTTCAAAATTGTTATTTCTGATGTAACAAAGTCAAAATATTGCTTGACAACGTGAATTCTAGTTAAGTTATTGTGCAGCAAATTTCTGCTAAAAGAACGGAGGGGAAAATACCAAATTTAACGATTAAAATGTTGACTTAAGTCTAAGTTCGCTGCATCATGAGTGATTGTGTAGTAAAATCAAAACTAAGATGAACCACATCTGAAAAAAGACCGATATGAAACTCTTCGTTTGTGTCACAATTCCACGTCAACACACCCACCAAGTGCGGGTAGCCAAACTAATGCTATTCACATGTATTCAATGAGCCATTAATGAGTGTCCGCGTGTCTTCGAATAAATGCACATAAACAAGCGTTCCTGTAAATGTGAACCTTGGCTAAATGAGAAGGAATGCTGCGTACAGCTGGCGCTCGTTATACGCATGCCCCACGCATGTCTTTGTACGCTGCCTTATTCTTCTTATATACAGGGTAAATCCCCGTCATACGAGACCGTGAACAATTTGCCTTACCTAGAGATGGTCATTACGGAGACCTTGAGAATGATACCACCTGCTGGCAGGTATGAAATGATTTATTTATTTATTTCATAAGTGTTTTACGCCGTATGCAAGGGCCAGAAATGATTTATTTCTTTATCTGACTGGTGTTTTACGCCGCACTCAAGGGTAAGAAATGATTTATTTATTTATCTGATTGGTGTTTTATACCGCACTCAAGGGTAAGAAATGATTTATTTATATATTTGATTGGTGTTTTACGCCGTACTCAAGGGTAAGAAATGATTTATTTATTTATTTGACTGGTGTTTTGCGCCGCAGGATAGGGTAAGAAATGATTTCTTTATTTCATTGATGATTAACGCCGTACTCAAGGATAAGAAATACATCGAATTCTCAAAACTGTAAAAACAAATATAAAATTATGATGATTGGCGATCTGATATCCAGTAAAACACATCATTACAATATCAAAGTTTCGTTATGTTTCGCTGATCATTAAATTGCGATATAATTCCATGGTAATACCTTTATAGTTAATGAGCAGATTCGTTGAGCATTTACTTTCATCATACCAGCAGCATAACGGTGTGAACAGTTTGGTACATCTGTTTCTGTGTAGAATGGACAGAGTATGTAAACGTGACACCCAGATCAATGGCCAGTTCATTCCCGCTGGAATTACAGTGGGGATCCCCGTCTACCTTATTCATCATGACCCAGACATCTGGCCCGACCCGGAGACTTTTGACCCGCAAAGGTAACGCTTGGTCGTTAAGACTTGTGTTTTGCACGCTGGCATTGCCATTTGCATTCATTTCCTGTATGATATATACTTGATTATATACATAGTTTCATTTTACATTCCTGAGCGAAAGGATTCATGTCATGTTAACTTGGATCATCCATGTTTTTCCAACACTGCTTAAAATCTTTTGAAAAACATTTCGTTATTATGTCATATCATTGTTCATAGAGAAATTCGCCAGTACATGAAATGCGTGTTTGGGCGCGTTGATCTCTCGAAAATCGGAGCTAGTGGCTGTTCTAAATACTGGTTTATTGTTTGGGAGGCATTCTTGTATGTATTAATAATTATTCACTCATATGGCGATGAGGGTTGACTGCGTGTATGTGTATATGTACTGTGTCTTTTTGTACTGAGTTCGTCTCACCAAGGTGCTGCCACCACTGAAGTATCAGGCCGAAGACACCAAACATGAAGCCTCATTTATTCACATTATACTGACACCAGGTCTACCAATCAATCGATGCCGTTGGGTAAATCTGAAGTCAACAGCCAGTCGATCGATTTATTTTTGGCCGGGGATATCAGAAGAATCAAAGTCGTCGTTGCACTAGAATAGTGTTTAAATTCACTAAAATATAAAATGAAGATCTGGGACTGGGCGAACAGTGGAAAGGCTGAGAGTCACGTAAATGATCAGAAAGCCTAGAGATTTGTCGTTATAGCTAATCATGCTTTGCTTGACATGTATATCTTGACACATTAACTCTTCAACTCAGGTTCAGCCCAGAAAACAAGATGGCCCACCATCCTCTCCAGTGGATTCCCTTTGGGTACGGCCCCCGGAACTGTATCGGTATGAGACTGGCTAACTTTGTAATCAAAATGGCACTCGTCCGACTGTTACAAACTTACAAGTTTGTTCCAAACAGCAAGACGGTAAGTCAGAAGGCAATATGTTAAAGTGGATGGTTAATATCAGGCTTAATACATTGCATAGAATTATTAATTATGAGGAGGAATTTTCTAGGAAGAACTGCATTTCTTCTGTCAGTGCTGTTTGGCTAACTGAGTGTCCTTGCCCTAACCTACTACGTTCGGTTTAATTTTTGATTATCCTTTTTGTATTAACCTGTAAGATTAAATGACTGTACAACCGCGTATGTTCGTAACATCGAAAGTGGGGGCTTGACCTTTTTTGTTTGTCATCTCTGACTGCGGACACAGCAAAACTGAAGTATTAAAAAATGGCGGCTATACGCTGTTTCTTCTAAAATTTGGGACACCTGATCTGCCCCTTTTAGCCGATATATATGTAATTCTAGTAGGAATATTGGGTTTCTTTTTTCTCACATGGTTATACCATCAAATGAACAACATACTCATGCCTTTATTTTACCAGACTGGTAAAGAATTGTAATATTCTACTTTGAACACTTCTAATAAATGTCCCAAATTTTAGAAGAATGAGGATAGGTTTCAAAATGTACTAGTGAAAAAAGATTGTCTTTGACAGTGCATCTAATTGAGGCTTTATTATAGACATAATACGCATGAAGCCATTAAAACGAAGCCAGTGTGACTGGACTGGGTGAGATAGGTTCATCTTTGAGATTTATCTGTTTTGAAGGTTCCTCTGGATTTAGGTACCACAGCATTTTTGGCGGACAAGAAGAATGGCGTCTGGGTAACGGTCGAAAAACGACAGTAACTGAACCAGCGCCCACGTGCATCTGGCTGTCCTTCGATTTCATGTGTGCATCATATATAAATACTGTTTGAACATTTTTTAAAATTTGTTCAGCTGTCCAGAAATATGAATGTTTAATGTAGCTAGGTTTTAGCTTTTGTACATACAAAGCTACGTTTGAAAACATGAAAAGATAGGTCTCCTTGTTCAAATACGAAGTACGTTACATGTAGTAGGCCAAATTATAACACACAATCGTCGTTTTAAAGCAATAAGTTGTCTTAATGATCTGTATATGCTAATCACGTGCACATATTTTTGGTTTCCTTTTTCAGAATTCCTATGTAATATTTTTCAATAAATATATACCGTCACGCTCTTCTTGTCACAGTTCTTGCCTCTGACAAATTTAAAGACCGTCACGCTTTGTTCTGTAAGCTGTTGCAACAGATCATCATAGTTATTATGTAGTTACTACCAATGACACCTTTTAAACACATGGACTACATGCGAGGGCGTAAATCGAACGGCTTAATTACGTATTCATTTGCATGGTGTTTATCGCTAACCGAGGATTTATATTATTTTTATTCAAACTGTTTTTATATAATCACACAGGTGGTATTAAATCTGCATGTTTATGCCATTCTTAGTCCCTGGTGAAGATGAATTCGAAACATACTTATGACACATAGGACTATAGATCTTACACGTTATAATTACCAGTTGTGAGTTCTGACATTTATGGCCTGTCGGAACACCTGTGGCCGAGCTCCCATCTGACGAGTAACTAGAATTTGGAGCTGATGGAGCGCTTTGTACTTGCAAAAACAAAATTTGCAGATAAAATTATATTACTTGGTCCTTTGTCAGTCGGAACGATAATATAGTAATTCCTCAAAGGACGTCTTGCACAGCCGTATTTCTCAATCTATTTGAACTACGGAAGTGGTTTCACATGATTTCTTCAACATTAAATTTCTGCTGGGTTTAGACACATACTTATGAAGTCATCAAGAACAGATGTAACTTTTTTCTCGTTTGGACAAATAATACAACATAATTGTTTATATCTGTAACTTATCAAATGTCATCTAGTGCGTTATCTGTTGATTCAAGCACTTGAGTTCTGCATCTGGTGCAGCCCTCGCTGGATCTGTCACCTGATATGCTGGTGATAACACTCGCTCTGGTAAGTGGCATATACCTCGCAAAACAAACACATATATTATATACTGAGGGAAATAGGACTTGATCATGGTGTATTTTTGGACTGAGGCTTGGATAACAGAGAGCTTATTTGAACATATATTTATTTATTTATTTCATTGGTGTTTTACGCCGTACTCAAGAATATTTCACTTATACGACGGCGGCAAGCATTATGGTGGGTGGAAACCGGGCACAGTCCGGGGGAAACCTACGACCATCCGCAGGCTGCTGGAAGACCTTCCCACGTACGGCCGGGGAGGAAGCCAGCATGAGCTGTGGACATATGTTGGAAAGGCACTTAAGAATGTAGTCATCGATTTTCTTTATTTCCTTCGATTTATTTCTTTCTGTTGATGTGAAGATGGCCCATATGTATCAGGTCGTGGCACAGACCAAATGCTAAGACCAGTGTTGTCAGCTATACAGGCATTTACGTTGTTATCTTCATGCTAGGGCATTTATGGCGCCAGGGGGTACACAATGCTGTATTAGAAACATAGCCCAGTGTTGTCAGCTATACAGGCATTGACGTTGTTATCTTCATTCTAGGGCAATTATGGCGCCAGGGGGTACACAATGCTGTATTAGAAACATAGCCCAGTGTTGTCAGCTATACAGGCATTGACGTTGTTATCTTCATGCTAGGGCATTTATGGCGCCAGGGGGCACACAATGCTGTATTAGAAACATAGACCAGTGTTGTCAGCTATACAGGCATTTACGTTGTTATCTTCATGCTAGGGCATTTATGGCGCCAGGGGGTACACAATGCTGTATTAGAAACATAGCCCAGTGTTGTCAGCTATACAGGCATTGACGTTGTTATCTTCATTCTAGGGCAATTATGGTGCCAGGGGGTACACAGTGCTGTATTAGAAACATAGCCCAGTGTTGTCAGCTATACAGGCATTTAAGTTGTTATCCTCATGCTAGGGCATTTATGGCGCCAGGGGGTACACAATGGTGTATTAGAAACATAGCCCGGTGCTACAATTCACATCCCTCATTGCCCGAACAGCACTGCCATGTGCAAACCATGTTACCAAATACTGTCATCGCAGAATTTGGTTAACAAATAAATTGCAATACGTCTATGAAATAATCTTACAGATACACATAAACACAACAATAATAATGTACACACTATAATTTTATTTACAGTGTATATATACAATTAGGTACAAATTGGTAAGAGAGGTAATGGAGAAAACTACACCAAATAGATGTAGAGGTCGAATTAAGATGTCACCGTATTTTACCTAAACGTTTATACTTGCGTACACATGACGTATGGGTGACAAAATACGCAGGAAACCGACAACGTAATAGTAAAAGAGAATAAAAATGAAACAAAACCATAATATCGCTCAAAAGCTACACAGTTTTTTTTAACTCACATATTTTTTGTTACGAACGGGTACAAAGGTAAGAACACTGTAAAATCAGAAGCGTAGGCAGACATAAATCTCGTATCTACGTCTCTACATGTCTCTTATTTTTAACATATCGATGTATGCTCGTGTTGACACGTCTACGGCAGCATCGTCTTTCTTAATGGCGGTTTTCCGGAGTCACCCATACTCCATCCTTCGTGTTTGTGAGCAGAAATGTGCTGCCGAACTTCAGAGGTTTCTGAAAGTAGAATGATAGCAGTTGAAAGAGCTGCCATCAATAATGCCACAGAAATCACTAAAAGACGTAAATGTCTGAGAAAAGATCAGTATTGTACTGTACAGAAAAAACAATTTGATTTACTTCTGTGAATTTTTCCGATGTAGTTAAACGTTTTTCAACACGTCGGATTCAAATCTGGTCTATTAGAACATTACATCTTAGGTTGTATTGATTACTATGTGGTAGAAGTTTAATTTACTGACTGATTTGTATTCCTGTCTAAAAAAAACTCAAGAATATTTCACTTATATGACGGTGGCACAGCCCTGGGGAAACCCACGATCATCCGCAGGTTAATGCCAGACCTTCCCACGTACGGACTCCCAAAGTAATCTCACTGCATTCTGTGTTGACTTGAAAATACAAGGCTGGTGGTTCTTTCTTTTGATGCTACGTGTTAACGTTTGCATATATCAAGGTTTGATATACATATCATGCGACCTAGAGGCTGGTAAGTTGCTTTCGGTGCCCATAGCTGACTATTTGAACTGGGTGATAGAAGGCGACAGTAAACACGAGGATGAATGACTTCTTAAAAACGGTAGAACCAGCTTTGTGACATAACAGGTCTCTAACCTCAGGAGGCAAATATCTTTCTTAGATAATAATCCACTTACCGTCTTGCTGTTTGTCTTGAATCTGAAAGACTTCATCAGATGAATCAAAGCCAGTTTCATCTCAAGAATGGCAAGTCTCATGCCGATACAATTTCGGGGGCCATACCCAAAAGGAATCCACTGAAGGGGGTGATGGGTCTTCTTGTTTTCTGGACTAAACCTTCAAACAATAATCACAAGATTTTGAATGTGTTCATTCGGTGTTCCTGACTTATTCTAGATTTGGTACCTGTGCGAAAATGTATTACGATTCTTCCCTCCATTCGGTAATTGAGAGCTTGTGGTTAAACGTCCCACTATAAGATTGTTTTCTACATGACAGCGGTAAGTTGTATGGGTCGGGGAAACTGGTGTACCGGGGGAAACTGGTGTACTGGGGCAAACCTCTGTACTGACAAACTTTCTCGTGTGGCATACAGGCTGGCAGGAAATGTAGGTGGTCTTCGGCGAGCTCCATCTACCACTTATTCTCACCACAATCCATACAAAATGTGAGAGCGGAAGAATCTACAAATTATCTGTCCACCTCCGGAATTGAACCCACATCCCTTCTGCCTCGTGGTTATGAGTGGCATGCTGACCTCTACCCTCTAATTCCTTGACAGACAAAAATAAATATTTTCCACACTATTTTATTCAGACAGAACTGCTGATCTACATATAGATAAAAAGAATATAGCACCATGTTTCACTGACATAACCAACGTTCTCGTGAAAAGTGAAGAAGAAAAGCAGGTAAATGGGTTATGTTATAACAATATACACCTGATCATGAAACCAATGAGAGCCCCATTCATACTGGACGAGGAAACCAGAAGGAACTTTGCGTGCGTTGGGTGAGAAAACCTGTGAGAACCATGTGTTCAAGAGACTAGTGTACTCTGGGTCTAGGAAAGCAGAAAGAACCTTGAGTACTCTGGGCGAGGAAACCAGTGTACTGGAGGAAATATGCTTGTGTACACTGGATGAGGAAACCAAAGTGCAACTTGTGTACATTGTAATAGAAAACCGGAGGGAACTTGACAGTGGGTTTATGATTTTTACACACTTTATCCCGGCTGAATATTATTGATAGATGTCGAAGAATGTGAATACTATTTTTCCTGCGATCTCAAACATGCACATTTCATATCGAGTAAATCAAAAAGAACTTAGCTCTTTTATTATGCAACTCTGTGTGGACAAAATGAAAATAAAGTGATATTTTATTTTTGATTTGGTACTTAAAGACGCGACTTGCGGTGTTGATATTATGCTCGACACGGTAGGAAAATGAAAGTCACGTTGTGATTGGTTATAATTACATTTACGTTTGTGCTCTATCTCACACTTGGGGATCATAATCAAGGCCTCTGATCCAATGACACGGTCGAAATTAACAAATAGTAGGAGGGTACGTATTTTAAAGCCATTACGTAATCTAATACATTTCACACTTTTCATTTTTGACCCTTAAGTTTTCAATAACTTCCCGAAAAGTTGATATCTACAGAGATGTCTTTTCGAATTTCTATATCCTTTAACCCATATTACCTTTCCGGGTCAAAGACGTCCGGATCCGGCCAGTATTCCGCGTCATGGTGGATTGTGTAGATGGGCAGACCAACCACAGTGCCAGCGGGGATGTAAAGTCCACGGATTTCAGTGTCCCGTTTACATACACGATCCACGCTGTGAATAAACAAACCAGTCACGTGCGGGATTTATTTATTTATTTGGTGTTTAATGTCGGGCTCGATAAATTTTCCAGTTTTATGACTGCGGTTAGGTGAAGGAATCCAGTGTGCCCGGAGAAGATACCTGACAAACCTAGTGACTTAAAGTCACAGCCGAACAGGTCAGGACTGGATTCGAACTCGTGACCTCATCGGTCAAGCAACAGACAGGTCCCAGTTCACATGATAGTTTCAAGCAATATTGTAGCACATTCCATTTGGGCTGGTAATTTGTGTTAGGTTCCATGAGGTAGGGCTCTCGGGGATAGGGGGTAGGGGAGGAGGGGCTTTCGTTTATTATAATGGGCTTACAAGCGTTTATGTTCATTTCTTTTTATGACATTTTATCCCTCTCTGGTTGCTACTTACCGAGCTGCAGGTGGGTTAATTCTCAACACTTCCATGATCACCATGTCAAGGTACTGTAGCTCTCCCACCGTCTCGTAAGCAGGCAGTTTACCCTGATTAAATAGTATAGCGTTAGTTTGTAAAATAAAAAGCAGAAAAGCAGGACATTTTAAATATAATAAAATATTGGCATTTCCGATCAGAAGCTGTAACGCACGTGCAATTCGACCAGAACTTTGAGAAACCTGGGGTATCCGACGGGTTGAATTTATTCATAGAACAAAATTTGTTATAATTAACTGACATGATCTCATAAAATTAATACCGTGTACGATGTAAATACACACCAATTATACATGAAGTGTTCTTTTCAAGAAATCGACACATTTCGTGTTTCATTTGACTTGAAGAGAAGAGACGCATGCGCATTTCAAAATCCACTTCCGCTTAAAAAAAAACAAGAAATAGGCCATGCGTAACAACAAGAACCTTTTAGACTCAAGCTTTACTTTCTTTCTTTCGTTCAAAGTAATAATTTGGCGATAACATCAACCACGCTTTTCAAACAAAGAATGGAAATGAATAGAAATAGGTGGCAGCAAAATGTCGACCTTAGACAAGCATGACCTTATTACAGTTATCCTACCGGCGGGAAATGTTCGTCGATCTCGTCTATCAGTTTATCTTGAACGTCAGGGTTCAAGGCGAGATGGTACAGCGCATGCGTCAACGTCGTGGCAGTGGTGTCATAGCCAGCAGAGAAGAACAGAATACATGCGGCAAGAATCTCCGAATCTGATAAACCTGCAACAGGATTTTTTGCTTACTTCATACTTTTGTTCAACAATTTGTTTTTGATAATGGTTAAAAAACTTACTTCTCATAAAATATTTGCACGCTTTACGTCACAGCAAAATGTTCGAATACTCAAACAAGAGGAGACAATATTCTGCATTTCGGTGCTATCTGTTATTGGTGAAGAGTCGTTTATAACACTTTAACCAATCGAAACCCGGATTCGCACCACCATACATGATTGGTTCTTGGCCGTATTCACACAGTTTAATCCCAATCCATATATAACCTTTTCCGTGAAAGACAACGAGACAGACAGACAGAAAATAAATTTTACAGATTGGTGAAGAATTACCACTGACCTTTTCCCTTCCTCTTATCGACCCATGCGGTGTCTCCGTTTTCATGGTTTTCTTCCCGTTTGCTTCCGGTGGTCACGTGACTTCCCTCTTGTTCCGAGGCTTGCGCTTCACGTTCAGCATTTGCCATCATTTCCAAGAAGTCGCTGCATTTCTAAAACACGGACGACTGGTTTAGTGACACTGTGACCTAAGAGAGTGGCAAAGCTCTTGTATTTTTGATACCATGAATTCCAAACCAGAACGGCGACGACAAAGCGATGGAAGGAAAATAGTCAAACGTAGCTGGTGAAATACGGCCTATTGCCAATTTACCTTACAAAGTGGAGTCAGTGAGTGATTGGAGTTTAATGGTGTACTTAACAATTTTTCAGTGATTTTATCTTGTGCTGCTTCACTGAGACGACTTACAGAAACAAGTAAGCTGCCCCGTCCGAGCCATTATACTGATACTGGTCAATTGTCCTATACCCTCAATGCTGAACGCCAAGCGAGGAAGTTACAACTTCCTCTTTTTAAAGTCTTAGGTGTGACCCGACCCAGGATTGATCCTGGACCTACCGTCCATAACTGAGCTAACCTCACTAATGCCTTTATTCTCTGTTCATGTACACGCTTAAACAGAAGTAACTTAGACCTCCCTAGAACAATGGCTCAAGCAGAGTTAGGTTTTGAAAATGCAGTGATGGCAGTTTCAAGACTTTAGATGTCACAAGCATAGAGGTGCTTTGAATGATATGTTGTCATTATATACAATAACCAATTACATAAAAATAATGCAAAGGGACTAGGTCTTGGAGATGCTTAGTCCACCTTCAGTAGATTCCTGTTTTATTCTGGCACAGAATATAAAAGATGACAATAAGCCTGTAAATCAGGACCTGTAATTGGCCATGCTAACAATATATAATGTTACTTTAATCTGTGTCTCACCTTGTCATGACACAGAGAAAAAGCTCATTTAATGTTGAATAGTAAGTCACAATTCCTGAACCGACCAAGTGCACCGTTGAATTGTCATTCGTCAGCATCAACCAGGTGCAGCTTTGAAATCGATGGTCTTTTCTTGAAAATCGCATCCTAACAACCACCGCCTTTCTCAGGCACGTTATGATCGCATCAGATGATATGAATTAATAACTCTCAGATTTAATAGCTTACCGTAAATCAGCCGTTAATAAAAATGCTTACAACTATACCTACCCCTGGATTCTCTCTCCTCTCCGCTAATGCTTGCCTCACAATTTTTGTGAAGAACTTCTCAGCATCCTGTGGCAAAGTTGGTAGTTTCAAAGCTCCAATTATTGGCAAGAAGCAGGGAAGAATTACTGAAACGAAACGAACTGAAAGATAATCTGAGAACAAAAATGAATAGTGATTCTGAAAAAAATGCGACCGAACTGACTTCAAAATTTGTAGAAGACAAATATCTGGATAGGTATAAGACATACCTATGTCAGTTAACCGTTTTTGTATACATTGCAACTTGTGGCTTATAAACTTTACAGCACATGCCACATCTGGCCAATATTTGTGGAAGACGTCTACTTTGTATCCATTTTAAACACACCTTATACACCTCACAGAGCATGTTTCAACGCCGGCCCAGGTCAAAACGACTGTAATTTTCCAATGAAGTACTCCTCAGGTTACAATTTTCAGACCAGATTCCCTGCTCACCACAATAAGGGATTTTGTTCCACTAAATACGATTTCTATCTGAAAGTTGTGTGTCAAGTTTTGTGGTACATTAAAAGTAGAGAAATACTGTTTTCATTATGCCATGTTGAGAACGTAAAACTTTGATTATGCTCACTTGACACATGTTTAGCTTTTGATCATTTAAGCATTTGCTCTGCAAGATAGAGCATCAAAAAACGTACACAGATGGTAAATGAGGTCAGAAAGTATTCAGATAACAGGCCCTACACCTAGTAACTACTTACGCACGAGAAGGAACATAGGGTCTAAGATGGAAAACTCGAAAAACTTCCTGGCGTATTTGACAAAAGGGTCATCTTCCGTGTTTTGTGCATCAAGATCCATACCAAAGGCTGTGGACGCGATGACCTCCATTGTGTAGGCTCCGGTGTACCTGATGGAAGTTGTGTTAAAGCACTGGTTACTTGGTTTGCGGGCAGGTAGGCTTTTTGGATGAATGGGAACTTAAGAAAAACTTTGGAACACGATTTAGATCCTTATTAACTGCGAGCGACTAAAACAATCTTTGACGCCTTTTCGGTATCTTTACAAACTGATTTTCCGTCATACTGTATTACTGTATATACATACTTGGCTCTTTCGTGGTTTTTGTTCAACGTTGTTTTAGAAATTGATCTTGCTATTATTGAGCCGCAACATCCACTATGGTTGACGACTGGTTATGGGATGTCTTACATGTGCATTATTACCGTTTGGCATCAACAGGCTCGCTGTTGTAGGCTGCTTTCTTCATCGCTTTAATCATCGACTCTGCTGCCTTGTTGATCAGACTGGTCATCTGATGTGAATAACGGCGTCATAAGTGATGGTCATTGAGGTAGAAATCATTATTGTCCTTACTGAAATTTAACTTTTACCACAAGATTAAGGGGTGAGAAGCAACCTATCTTTGGGCATACACTTGACAAACCCTCTGACAAAAAGTTGCTGAAAATCAAACGAAAGCTGGTTTCGAGCGTACGACTTCACTGGCCGGGTAAATGACACAGCACATGAGATTAAACATTGTGCACACGCTTAACATCAGCTGTTAACATCAGGTAACTGTGCACACGCTTAACATCAGCTAACTGTGCACACTCTTAACATCAGCTAACTGTGCACACGCTTAACATCAGCTAACTGTGCACACGCTTAACATCAGCTAACTGTGCACTCGCTTAATGTCAGCTAACTGTGCACACGCTTCCCTCTTACGGACGAAGAGGAAGCCAGCATGAACTGGACTTGAACTCACATCGACCACACAGCTGAGAGGCTCCTGGGTCATTACGCTGCGCTAACGCGCTAAACAACTGATCTCATCGATGGACGACTTGGCTATAGATGGTCTCCTTCAAAGAGAAAGTTATTCACAGCTATAAATAGATGTATCAAATGATGCTTCAACTGATGCTTGCTGAACTTGAGGTATTCATTTTTTTTATTTAAAATAAAAAAAAAATCATTTAAAATATGAATTACCTTCTTCAGTTTACCTCCACTAAATGTTGGAGTTTGGGTGTTTCTGTTATGTCGCCATTCGTCATCAAACTGCATTGTGAGGAAATGAGAGTGTGGAGGCCGTGCATATTTGCTCAGCCCAAATTCCTGCAATGCGAAAACACAAGTATTAATAGCTGAACGAAAGAGATTCACGTGTATATGTAAGTAGACAAGCAGACATAATGAGAGATAACCCAAAAGACTGACGGACATACAGACAAAGAAACATACAGACCGGCAGACAGGCAGACAAATATAAATATATATATAGAGAGAGAATGACACACACACACACAAACACACACACACACACACACACACACACACACACACACACACACACACACACACACACACACACACACACACACACACACACACACACACACATGAGGAAAACAAGTTTAGGCTTCAAACTCAAAGCTAACACCTTACCCTTCTGTTGGTGAAGTTACTGAACTCTTTGACGGTTATCTCCTTCAGGATGTCCACATCACAGATCATTAGCACGGGAAAGTGGCCTTCGTGAATACTGAGTATAGAAAAACTCCAACATGAGAGTACAGGCAAATATATGGCACGCTCACATGATTGCCAAAACAACTGAAAACAACTCTCCTGAAATCTGAATTATCAGATAAACTGTTATGCTCGAAGGTCGCCAAGTGTGAATTCGATTGATTTATATATTTGCTTGATTGGTGCTCCGAATATTTAATATATAAATGAAGCACTCTGGTCTGGAATGCGGTAGAATGAAACCAGGCAGTGCCCGGTGAGAGGAGAGGCGGGACACACGACAATCCGCATTTCGCTGCCACATGAGATATATTTCATGCATGCTACATGTTGCATGTAGGTATATATATATATATATATCATCTATTATGCAACACAAACACGGTGGTGTACCCTATTTTAATGTCAGGAACACTCATTGTTGCCCACTATATGTAAGTACATAATTTATAACAAAACCGATTTGAATATATTTCACTTTGAATGTCCCAAATGTCTAAAAATCGGACAATACCAAAAATTTTAATCTTAAATGTTCAATTTTAGACGTGCAGCCTGACCCTGCGCAGTCGTTGTGCTACTTCAATGTCACTGTATGTTTTAACTCACCCGAACACGCGCCCGTACTTTTGACGCCATTCAGACTCAGACTCCACAAATCCCTGAACAATACAGAAGAAATTTATTTAATTGCTTCTGTTGTACGAACAACAAGCCAGAACACCAAAACAAAACTGGAACAAACTAGAAGCTTTTGTAACCACAGCAAATGTTCCTCACTTATAACAGTCTAAAAGCTAATGAAAATATCACAATGATTCGACGATGATCTAACGCATAACAGTAAAGGCATCAAAATCCTGTTAGTTACATGTTCCAAGGATGTAAGAAAGACTGCAATCAAATTAGGTCAAATTCGTCGAAGTGGTTCAGCACTTAAGATTGGTACACAACCAGTGGCCAATCAAAAGAGTTAAAAGAAGACATGGTGGAACGGACAAACGGATTGGCGTACAAGCTCCAAAATACATGTTGTTTATGAGCATTTATTAACGGTCTCCAAAAGAAAAATTGAAACCAAGATTTGTCTGGATGTTCTGGAGATTTATTGCAGGCAAGCAGTAGCTAGCAGTAGGAGAATTGCTAAAACATAGCCCATCGGACAAAAAGACAAGCATCAAAATTTAATCAGTTGTTATTTTATTTTAAGAACGATTGAAGTCAAAATCAGTTTTGAAGCTGTCTGACCAACAAACTGAGGTGATAGACGCAGGACGACAACAACACAAAACTGTCGCAGAGCCCCCCATCTCTTTAGTATAAGCTGGGGGAAGACACAACCACATACAGACATACATGTATCAACTCTAGCACACTCCAAATCCATCCTTGTCTCAGGTAACTTCATCATATTAGATACAACCACGGGCGTAAATTGCGTCAGTTACATCCACCTACCTTTCGTGCAATGTCCAAAATATTTCCCACGAATGGCAAAGGCTTGGGTCCCTTAACTCCAATCTTGTCAAATACTCCATAGTTTATGGAAGTGTAGCTTAGACAAAGAAAAATATGATAAACAATTAACAGGATTTCACACATCAAACACCTCAGGACGCCACAGATACAGATGGATTAATAGAGAGAAACACGCCCCTGTGACAAAGGAGGAATATATGGTTCGGAGAATGGTGACGTACAGTTTTCATATATTTTCAATCAATGTCACTCTTGCTTTTTAATATTTACCAAGGTCACGCAAAACGTAAATAAAATTTGAATAAATATGGAGAAGGAATCCAGAATGTGGTGCTCTGCTTCCTAATTACACCTAGTTCCGCTTAACCGGGTGTAAAGGATGTATCTGCATCGAATAAAATCTCCACATTGGATTTATATATATACAGTTGCAATGAAAGCATAGTCTTGATCAACAGCAACTTGTGTGCTAGGATGGTACACAATTCAGAACCTAGTTCAGTTTACATGTCTAGTGGGAGGGGCGTTCCGTTTGTCTTTCGACATCTTTGAAAACTACTTATCGTTTCTCTTTTTCTTACTTATATGCTTTGTTTAGTACTGTGGTGGTTTGTGATTATTTGACTGGAACGCCCATTATGGTTTACCATTGATATACAAATGTCGGTTTCAAAAATTACGTAAGACAAATGGCAAAGAGAATATAACAGCACAGCAAACTGTTTGCTCACCGCGCTGTCGTCTCCGCCTATACTGCGGAGGTTAAAGGTAATAAGCAGAAAGGGAGCTGCAGAACAAGTTTTAAGCGTGTTATGAACTAAACCGCAGACGATATCACACGTGTTGTCTGTCACCTTTACTGAATGGTATCTGCACTGCAGTTAACTAATGGAACATCCAGACCACATAACGTATTTCATCAGTAAAACATTTTATTTGACGTCCCATCAGGCCGTACATGGGAAGGTCTGCTAACAACATGCGGATGGTGGTGGATTTCTCCCGGGTTCTGTCCGGTTTCCTCCCACCATAGCGCTCGCCGCCGTCGTATAAGTGGAATACTCTTGAATAAGACGAAAAACACCAAACAAATATATAAATAAATATTTGATACTTTTCTGACATATAGGAAGAGGGATGAGCGCTTATTTATTTTTTGTTCCCTGTAACCTGGAAGACACGTCCATCAGCAGGTACTGGTGGACTAAGCATCCCCGAGGCCTAGTCACTTTGCATTGCTTTATTATGAGTTAAATGTGATATTAAAACATAATATTATGACATTTTGCACTGACACCAGGCAAACAGTAGTTCGGTGTGCGTTATTGCTCTTATTTTAAATCCTTTATTTCGGCGGCGATTTTCACATATATATGTATTTTTTAGGAGAATAGTAACAAATTTAGTCAACTTCAAAATTTTAAAATCATCTGATATTTTAAATTTAATAGGGGACTTTTGAGTTCAAATTCCTTTATTGTTAAAGGTAAAAAGGTACTACATAAATTGTATGAAAAACCAATGCGCTTGTGTAACGTGAAGCGGTCTGGAACGTTTGTTCATGGAGAGCATCGCAAAGAACTGCATATTTACAAACAGTGCAGATCGCTTTGTGGCCGTGGCATAGTTTTCAAGGCGGGTTCCCCACTGTGAGGAGTTTGTACGTGCACTAACACCCAGGTGAAAAGCGTCGATAATGTTAAACAGGTATAGACGACAATCAGTAATGTCACAGGTAAATTGTACCCGTACCTTGTACCTTATCATGGCTATAGACAGCAAGAGGATACTTACAGGTACAGGAGAAGGAGAACAGCTATTAAAAACAGCGTCCATAGCGGGACGTTCACCAGTCCCAAGATCTCCATTTTCCTAACCGTGTTTGAGGAAAGGCTGTCCTGTCAAAGTCCTCTGCGGTCTATGCGCCCCACGGCTTATGACGCGCAGTGTATTTTGTGTGCAGCGGACTTGTGCGTTTGACCCTCCCTGAGGCTAATCTGGTGGGTTGTTCATGCGTATCGAGATCTAGGGTTTATTTGGCTGGACGTTGTGCCCTGTATGCTCTGCACTCGCTAAATACGATCCAGGCCTGAGGATTGCGAAACGTGTTCGCCGGTGGAAAATAGGTCGGCGTGAACAGTGTGTAGATAAGAAAGGCTATATCAGATGTACACGTAATACCACTTTTACGCTGACGCGCTTGTCTCTCGACCCAGATACGGTCGCTTAAAATCAGGGGGCTGGCTCAAGTTTAAATGTTATCTTCATGCATCGACGCTGTAGCGTTTGCATTGCCTTTTGATTGTTTATATCTTTAATATTTCATTCTACATTTCAGGAATTTTCGGAATACTTCCTAACGGACCTGGTACGATAAGGAGGAGAATCAGATCCAGAGAGGTACGATAAGAAAGTGCAAAAATCAAAACCCAGGACAATTTTGTAAATTTCTGAATCAGCAGAATAATACTTGGTCGACGTATCCATAAAGTTATATGGTCGTTAAAGAGATGGTTGCTTAGTAACAACCCGCCAAAAATGCACTCTCAATCGAAAACCCAAACTTTTCGTTCAAACGAGGCAGTGTGTTTTTAACTTGCAGTATGAAGATCAACTTTAACCAGAATGATAGTTTTACCAAAACATTCATGTGTGTTTTTATACGTTCTATCAAAGTTTCGTTTTGATTAACCTTCGTCGTCACGATATATAGACAGCCTTGCATTAATTGGGTGTAACCATGAATAAAAATGGATAATTGTTATGGTATAGTATTACGTAACGTCTAGCAACTATAGCGAAATCATGCCTGAAATCTGGTTGAGAGCACAATTACTCGTCTATCATTAACATGTTACGCTTAGTGGAAGTATAGGCTGAAACTGGGGCCTCCGTAGCTCAGTTGATTAGTGCGCTAGCGCAGCGTAATGACCCAGAAGCCTCTCACCAATGTGGTCGCTGTGAGTTCAAGTCCAGCTCATGCTGGCTTCCTCTCCGGCTGTAATTGAGAAGGTCTGTCAGCAAACTGCGGATGGTCGTGGGTTTCCCCCGGGCTGTGCCCGGTTTCCACCCACCATAATGCTGGCCGCCGTTGTATAAGTGAAATATTCTTGAGTACGGCGTAAAACACCAATGAAATAAATAAATAAATAAAATAGTGATATTTCAGTGTGACTGGTCAGGAATAGGCTACCATATTTCGACTTAACCATGCCAGGTCCTTTGGCTTGCAAATTCCTGGCCCGTAGTTGGCAATATCCACGATCTGATGTGAGAAAGGTGTGTTCAAGTGTATTTATGTACACTTTATTAACTTTATGAATCAGTTTACAATTTCCAACCAAGTGGTTGGCATATTTCTCCACCAAGTGGCGCGAACTTCTACAGATGACGTCACATGTGTACTGGGTCGTGGAGACTAGCCATAGGGAAAGGATATTATCCTATAATGCAGTAGACTGATGGTTAGCAACGAATAGTTTCCTATTTCATCGCCTACATAGGTTACATGACAACTTCAAAACCACCAGAGTCAGCCCTTGCGTCATTTCACACATGATCTGTCACTGCGTGCGGGTTGGCAATGGATCTGCATGACGATATCCCAGGGGTCCATTGCAAATATTGATTTTTTTTGTCTACATTTGTCAAGTGACGTTACATGTAGATGTCTGATAAGAAAACAAGCTGTGTTTCACACTGAGGATTTGTATATACACTGAGAATTTGGGTCAACTGACTAAAAAATCAGAGTAATTCAATGGTCTCAGTTTTCTGAGTCGAATTAGCTGTATTGAATTACTCAGTTTTTTGAGTCAGTTGACCCAAAATTTTTCTCTAAGTGTAGCTAGTAAAATTGATCGAACGTTCACGCCTCGATTTTGTTAAATTTTACTTGAATGCAGTTTTAAAAAAAACTTTATGACTCGTATAATAGCTGATTCCACAAACCAACCGTAAAACTAGTACGACAACTACAATGGTCGACGCAAGTTATGTTTGTACCGCTTGATGTTATCTTAGGTGATCGTAAAGTTCCGTCCTCGAATATGCTCAATATCTGCTGGATAACCAACGGTAAGAGTAAGAGTAAAAGTAAAGAGGGGCCTCACATTACCATCCATTATCGACAACATTAGAACGATTTCACTTTGACAGATATAGCACAATTGGATTTTCCACTTGCATGCAATTTCAGGACATTAGGCCACACTTCCTTTGTCTTTCAGAAACATTCAAGTTTTTCGCAAAAGCTGATTAATGCCAAAGATGTCGGCAAAGAGAATGAGGAGGAGTCAAGGGCAAACCAGCAACCAACAGACAGAAAGTCAAACCACAAGGGTAAATGCTTGTAATGTCATTTTATTAAGGATGAAATGTAGAATTGTTACTCACACGAAACTACACGAAAGGGGTTTGACTGCAAAGCTATTTGTGTCTTCAAACGTCCAACTAGTCACCAGTATTCCATTTGCACTTAGGAGTGGTAGATCCAAGGTCAGTCCTGGGTCAGGTCGCGCCTGAGACCTTAAAAGGGGAAGTTTTAGCCTCCTCGCTAGGTGTTCAGCATTACTGGAAAGTACAACGACTGGTTGACCAGTATCAATGGCTCGGGTGGAGCGGCTTACTTCACTTCGGTAAGTCTCAGTAAAGCAGAACTAGATAAAAACAGCGATGGAAATTCTTCCTGCAACAAGGAGGCATATTACATGCACTCTAAGGACTCCTTCACCGTCATATCACTGAAAAATTAAGTACGATGTTAAACCGCCAAGAACTAACTCAATCACTCCATTTGCACTTATAATATATCATGAGTGATAATTATCATTCGTTTTCCAGGACTCCGTTACCACGGCAGCAACAACGGAGCATGCGATGTATCACCTTGCCCTCAATCCTCGACACATTGTCAGGCTAATAGAGGAAATAGACGAACATTTTCCCGCAGGTGAGCTGGGCTTTGGCTGATGACGTCATAAGCTTCTTTACTTCTGGATGTATTACGTTACGTTGAAACTGCAACCAACTATTCGCTCAAGCCTAAAACAAGACTAAAACGCCCGTTGATACTTTCTGAAATGTTTTGACAAGATATGAACATTTGCAATAATTAAGGCCGCGGAATTAAGCGTAATGCAGAAGTACGTATTCTCAAGAGAGAAAGAAGGAGCCGTTTTAAGAGCAGTCACATCTGATTCATATGTCACTGTGCATAGGCACCTTAGTCGATTATTTCGAATTGAAAATGTACCAGGCCAACTTCGAACCAGACCAAAGACATTTTATTTATTTCATTGATGATGAGTGCATTATTAAAGTATTTGTCACGGAGAAAGCCGGAGTGGCCGGTGTAGATAAATCACCTTTCCCTTTCACACAGCCTTAAGCTTGTCCATATACGCAAAGTTTGGTGTTTCTATCCTTACATGTCAGACCTATTTTCCGGGGAAAGGTCCCGGACTGTGAGAGTACAGAAAACCCTCCTTTTCTAAAAACGGTAGTCATGGGGACTTTGAGAATACATCCACCGCCAGAAAGGTAAGAACAGGTGTCTTTCGTTATGCCACAAATGACACCTTGTGAAACCATAGCACTGTTTGTTACAAGGCTGTATTATTTTATTCTTTTTATTCTTCTTTATTTGAAGTTCTCTAAATAACAAAACAAAACAAAAAACACTCTTTGCACTTTGAAAGGTAGATGTAGAGACTGTTCTCAAAGCCTCTGTTTTTTTCACAAAACCTCCTAACGTAATTACCGTGATTGTTGAAAGGCCTTTACTCAAAAATATTATATACAGGTTTTAATGATATTTAATTTTGTTAAAGAATTATTAACGTTGCGAATTAAACCAATGAATTCGGTCTTTACTGTAGGGTAGAATCTGCATGTTCTTCGAACATCGAAGTCAGTTACATTACGATTCGAACAGGAATGAACATATCCGTGGCCATTTACCCCATAGCTGATGATGCGCAATGCTAGCCTGATCCGGAAGTGTTGCCCAGACAGGTGAGTTATCAACCTCAATTTCCCTTGCTCTCTCACATCTCCGTTCCCTCTTCATTGGCACCAAGACAAGCTATTTGTTGGCACATCGGAACATCCTTTCACACGACATATGGTGATATTTGTACCAAATCATGCCTCCATCAGCAAACATAAAGCAAACATTTATTAATGCCTAAGACACATGAGATGAGGGTTCACTCGCGGCCTTTGACAGAACCGTTTGCTTATGTATCGTCAGTGACTTGCCAAAGATCACCGGTTTATGGAGAGAAGTTCGGTATCCTCCGCCCATACATGTAAAACTGACCACTATCGTTCATACGAAATAAATCTTATAGGAAAAGACCTCTAAAAATCGAAGTAGACCTCACTAAATGGATCACTTAAAACTATGTACAAATATAAGTTTCATTTACTTGTGAAAAGAGTTAAAGGCGCTCAAACATTTGAATTCTAAGGTGGGCTTATTGACCATATTATCAGAGGTTAGGGACAGGAAGTTTTTCCAACTCTAATTGTGACACTGGATGTTGGAATCACTCTACGTATGAGTAAAGCATTACTGAAATAATGTTTCCAGAAATTTCTTCCTTCTGGTGAACATAAGAAAAAAATGTGATGTGACGTCAGAGTTCCTAGATACCGTCAGTGTGACTTGTAAAGCCCACCACAGTGTTCAAATATTTAAATGCCCTTCAACACTCTTAAAAGAATATAAAAGTAAATGAAAGTGTTTTTATGCATAGTTTTCAGTTGTCTGTATGTTAAACCTTGCCCCATATTTTAGCTTGCTTTTAATTTAAATATCGTGTTGAGAAACAGTCAAAAAATAAATGAATCTATTGAAGCACTGGAACGTCGCTCGTAGTTATGTGTGTAGAAATAAAATAATGTGAGCTACTGAATTTAACTTGACCCCAGATATAGGTCAACTGGACATAGTAAGTTACAACGTTCATGTAACCAGCATATAAAGCATACCATGAACAGAGAATACAACTGAAAGTTTTCAAAAGCGAGATGCAAGCAGCGACATGCCGAGAAACGCTCGTGCCTACCTACACTCAGGTCCCTCGCAGAGTGGATGGAGTGCACTAGACCAAGTACATGTGTAACCTACCCAAAACTAAAAAAAATGTTCGTATTTAATGTGTGGTTTTGAGATAACGCGGTTTAAAACAAGGTAAAATGCACCCTCTGAATCCCAAGCGCAGCCATTTTATCAGATTTAACTAATCCAGCGCGAGTTATTGCACTAACCCGAGAACGCACCTGTTTCTGCGGTGATGTCACGCGACCGCTGTGTTACCTTTTTGTTATATAGCCTGGTGAGCGTAGAGTACTAAAAAAGACCATATAGTGTTTCCGGTTCAAAATGGCATGTCTCGCCAGGTCTAGCTAGATTGCCAGATAAATGTTGACTTAGCAGTGTATCAAGCACGTTAGAAAGAATTCCTGTTTCACCTGTTAAGGCTATGTTATTTGTTGTCCTGTCGGTTCATGGTAGTTTTTACTGGTGGGAGTGGGAATTTCGTTTCCTGATGTAAACACACATTCTAGGAATCTAACTTGAAAACGTTAGTTCAAAATCCAGAGTGGTCTCAGCCAAGTTTCAGCGCTCGACTTGTGCTCAGAAAATGCGATTCACGCTAGATAACAATACTGTTCTGAAGGTAACACTTCGGAAAGGAAGAAGTGATTGCCTAATGTCATGAAAATCACTCACTGTCCCTACACACCATATATAGTACACATCCCCATATAGCTGTTATATAAACTTCACCCACGGCAGGTTTATCCCCGAAAAGCGGGGTTTACATCACCCATTCCAGTGGATCCCATTTTGCCATGGTTTAAGATTCTGCATTGCTTCTAGACTTCCGATGTTCGAGATTAAAATGGTACTGGAGCTATTGTTTCACAAGTACAAATTTGTCCCATGCAGGAAGACAGTGAGTTGTAGTAACATACCCAAGGACGAGTCAGAAAAGAGGCTGAGATCCTAACTATGCATAGAAAAGTTTGGGTCAAGTGACCCAAAATTCTGAGTTATACAAATGAGCGAACTGGACTCAGAAAAACGACCCCTGTGGGTTTTCCAACGAACCAAGTGAGTCACAATATGACCGGCTGAATTTTGTCAATTAGCTGATTCGGTCATACGACTCAGTTTTCAGAGTCGAATTAACTCAATTGTATATCACAGAATTCATTAGCGACTTGACCCAAACTTTTTTCACCTTGTGCCAATCGCGAAGAAATACACAAAAAAGCGATATTAATAATATCTAACCGACCCACACAACTATGGGTGTAAATGTTAAAGTGTCCATATCGTATTGATCGCCTCCTAACCACCGATATGTCATTACACACTTTACCCTTTCACATCCCCCCCCCAACTTTCAAAACCACTCGCTACTGTCACTAAGCCCCGTAATTGGATAACTGATGGATGTAGGGTTTGTGTACTGTCACTAAGCTCCATTGGAAAACCGATGGACGTAGGGTTTGTGTACTGTCCAGCTCCATTGGAAAACGGATAAATGTAGGGTTTGTGTACTGTCACTAAGCCGCGTAATTGGATAACGCATGGATGAAAGGATTGTGTACTGTCATTAAGCTCACTGGAAAACGGATAAATACAGGGTTTGTGTAGTGTCACTAAGCTCCATTGGATAACGAATGGATATAAGGATTATCTTCTGTCACTAAGCTCCACTAAGAAACAACCAACGTAGTGCATATCATGGCCTAATTGAATACCCAATTTCTAAATACTCAACATTGCTTGGGTCCTGAGCGATACACCCATCAGGTTTAATGGAGAGGAAATCAGGACAGACAGACATAGATGTCTATGCAGGCAGAGAGGTGTTTCTGCGTATTACAGTTAGAAATTTTGTTTGACTTGTGCCATATATTGTATTTAATTCAGAAATACATGTAGCAGAAGTGCACACAGCTTTATATGTAGCTTTATATGGATACAATCTCCTGGAACAGCGTGAAATTAATAAAATCTATCTACATTTTAGGTGATCTTCACTGATCCGACCGTGTAGTAAGTCGCTGTATTGATCAGTATGGTGGCATTTTCTAATCCAGCTCACGTCAGATCGTCTGTGGCTATGTATATGAACCCGTAATATTTCAGGGATATGGGAAGGCGATGGGGTGTTTTAACAATGCAAACTTTTAGTGATTTCAGTTTCAGTGTGAAACAACAGACTATCAAAGAAAAAGGTACTGTTAAAACTACCACTAAAGGTGTGCTCTTCTGCCTTGAGCCAAGGGCTCCATACTTTTGCTATGGTTTCTTAAGGCTATCTTCTCTTATGCAAAATCACTTTAATCATTCATAAAGCCTTTACATGGAACAACGGTAAAAAATGATTATTTTGCAGTGACCATGGCACTTTGGTTGATCTAAATAGGCATGCCCTTAATTACGTTCCATGTTAGGCGACATCGACCATGACGTAACGCCAGATTAGTTTTTGAGGCGTGAAACTGCGAGAAGTGGGACCTCGCCTATCAAAACATGCAGTTTGTAGGTGCTTATGTCGCTTTAACTCAGAAACGTGTCCTAAACAATTTTTGCCGGAGTTTCCACCTCACCACAGCTTACTCCTGTAAGCACTTTTTAAGCCGGGGAGTGACCTCAAAACGGTGGATTCAGTGTAGCCCTATTAAACGGTCATACGGAAATATTATTTAAGTTGATACATTATGACAAAAAAGAAGAACTAATCAAAAACCACCACCACCCTGCAACTTCACCGAAAAACTAAATCGAGACGGAATACCGGACGAGAAGTAGGCTCAATGGTAAACACACAAGCAAAGTATATTTGGTGGACGTTTTATTTTAGAGCAATGTATTTACATTTTCACTGAAGTAAAACGGAGAATCGACAAAATTCAGAAATATGTTGAGTAAAACACATGGCATTGTTTAACCTTGCATTATAGACGTAACTAAGGCATTTATTTATATCATCACGACTCTACTTCCCACACCAATATTATTATTATGACTGACGTATATTTACAGGCGAAAAATACAAATATATATTATTTTGAAATGAACAAATATTGCTCCACGCGCCAGCACGTTATACATATACCAGTGAAGATGTTACTGATGGTGAACATTTAACGGTACCTAAAAATTTATTTACTTTCTCCTTCATTAGATGTCATGCTGCATGAAATAACAAATATAAAAATTTGGTTCGTTTAGAGATAAAATGCAAATGTCGAGGTAATATGGCTATGTAAGTTTTTAGCAGCACGTTAATGGTATGTTTCTCATCACTCGACTTGACGTATTGTAGGTGGTATAACTGAGAATTTCTGGAAGGGAAAATGTAACTGTACATGTAAAGGAAATGTCGAAGTGTTAACACGTAGCCCTTCGTTATAATAAAGTTCATCAACGTTGAAACCAAGTAAACGCTGTGGTGAAGATAACGTAAATAGGGCAAGGTAAGCATGGAAGTACATATATTTTTAAAAAAAACGCAAGATTATACATTTATACGATGCCAATATACTTAGATCATGTCATGGATTTACCGGTTCTAGAAAACCAACCATCATGTTACAATGATTATGCTTCACAGCTGGATCAGAGTTATAGAAATGCTGCATGTTGGCATACCCAGCACTGTTCAACAACAGATGAGAGAACGTGAGAAAAATAAGGGAGGTAACTCCCAATATCATTGCTTGTTCGTGCTGCTAGCGACAGTAGCATATGTCGTCCAAAAACATTGCTGATCTCTCTAGGCTATTATGTGCGGCACCATTTTATCATTTTCTGCTATCACTTCTACAGAAATGAGAAATTTTATATTTTAAGCCATCCACATCAGAGAGATTTATTTATTTGATTTGCACTTTACGCCGTGCTCAAGAATGTTTTACTCATTGGACGGCGGCCAGCATTATGGTAGGAGGAAAACGGGGCAGAGCCGGTGGAAACCCACGACCATCCGCAGGCTGTTGCAAGATTTCCATGTAGAGGAAGCCAGCGCGAGCTGGACTTGAACTCACAGCGACCACACTGGTGTGAGGCTCCTCGGTCTTTACTCAGAGAGATGAAAATGAAAATTATAACAGCCGTGTCGTTTTCTTTTAACGGGACTATTGTGTTCCACATCTCAGCTTCTCAAGTTGAATCAGTTTTTTCAGTCATAGTCCGATTTCTCGTTGTGTTGATTAGACGAGTAACAACATGTTAGGATAGTGGACCCAGTGGCCTGTTAAATCTCTGTTTCCTCGTCTTCCATGAGCTCAAAGTCTAGCAAATGAGCGAACAATGACGACTCCCTGTTCACTGTGAAGCGCGCCATAATCTTCGCCACAGAGCTCGTCTTACCCGTGTTGATGTTACCTTCCCACGTGTAGCCCACTTTTCTCTTCAGGTGATGCCAGATCTCGCCGATGGCGACGAAAACTTCCACAGCCTGGGGAATATCCATTTTAAAAGTGTACCTTTTGTCTTGGAGGAGATCTCCCGACAATGGTTCGTACAGCGTACATCTCTGCCACCGGTGGTAGGTCTTGGGGAAAGCGCTGATGCTGGATTGTGCTTCCTGGCAGACAACTAGATAGCGGAAAACACAGTCCAGTCCGCTGGATTCCGCCTTCCCGTCGGTACCGAACAGAGAGAAGATGTAGTAGCCCTCTCTGGAGCAACGGACCATGTACGAAATGCTGGTGTCGCTTCGAGACCGAACGAACACGTATCGGTCAATGTCCGTGACCGAGTCGTCTTGAACATCGAAGTACTGGAAAGTATGAGTGACTTTTGTGTCTTTGTTCATGTTAAACTTTATCTCCAGGTTCTCACCAGTGGTGACAATAAGTGGATCGTTGTGGGTGTCTGTGGTAATGCCCAGTCTCTCCATGATAGGGGTGGGACCGTAGTACGGCACGGGTGGGTACACGGGCGCAGCCGGTCCCGTCATGGTTGGACAGTTGATGAGAAATGAACAGGTGCTCTCCAGGCACTCAGAATGCCAGTAATCCCCTGCATACACAGAGAAGTAAAAGCGACCGGCGCGGGGCAAACTAACTGTAAAGATGGCTTCGTTTTTGATCAATCTTAGTAAGGTGCGTCCATCCAGGCTCTTAGGCTCTGATGCCACTCTGTCTATGGGTTCCAACATTGACCCGAATCCTAAGATTTTAGGAGCGATCAGACGTATCTCTACCATTCCGTTTTCCGCATTTAGAACAGCACCAAAATTTGAGTAAAACCGGAGACCGTAGTTGAAGAATGGAGATTTTACAACGGGCAAGTTTATGAACTCTGAGAAGGGTAGGGGAATTTCCAATAGCTGCCAGGCTGGTTCGTCCGGATAATGCTGGTAAATGTAGTCTTCCGGGTCTGTCAAAAAGTAGAACTCGTCATATTTATGGAACACCTGCGGTAAGTCGTCCTTGTGTCCAGTCACGTGACGGGCAGCCCAGGTGCAGTTCACGAAGCGCCAGGAACCGTCGATAGCCACCGCTGTCCAAGAGTTCCGGAATGAGTTGTTTTCAATGCGCATGCCTGGTTTATACCCAGCTCCTTTTGAGTAACCCAAAATAATTTCACAGTGCAAACCAGCATAACTGCAAAGAGAGAAAAATCAAAGATTTTCAAGGAGATATCCTTACTTTCTTCTGCATGCATATAATGAAGAGACAGATGAACAAAACTTCGTCATATAGTTATATCAAAAAATTATACTCATGAAGACAGCCAACGCGGTATCTCTCGAAATATTCGATTTCGCCTGAAATCTTAGATAATACAAAATGGCCGATCGAAAATCATGTCCCCAAATTACTAATGGCCAACAAGCAAGCGGAACGAAATGAGTTCTATCAGCTAATTGTTATGTATTAGATTGTGGCGAAAACTGGGTTGGCAACATAACCTTAAGGACTAGCAACGGGCCCTCACTTGTTTCCTAAGTATAAATATGTAGGTTTTCAGTGCTGACGTTATACTGAACAATTTTTCAGCCATATGTCGACGAGGAGTCTTTATGTTTATTTGTTTCATCTGGACATGACAGACGTGATTCGCAGTCATCGATCAACTGACTTCATCACAACAATATTCACATGTCTACATATCCTTGCTGGTAGTATTTATGGGTCATTCCGGAAATTAAAAACCAAGACCATAATTCACCCAAAAAACCCCAAAGAACTGTTTGTATTACCTGCAGAGTTTCTTATACAGCTGATGGTATGTCTCTTTTCCGCTCCGCACACCCTTGAGTAGATTTGCTGAGGAGTTCGGACGAACAATGTCCGTGATGTGGTTTCGGTTAAGATCTTTGGCTATAACCCAGCGGAATAGAACTCTGTAACAATAAATCATAAAGTGGAATCAGAGTTGGGTCAGTTTGTCTGTTGTTGTTGCAGCATATTTATTTATAATGTAAATGTTCAACTTCCAGCTAAATCTGTCTATCTCAGACACAGTTTACACTTTGCAAATAACACGGCAACCCACAGTATAGACTAACTCATAACTTTTCTTTATTTGGCCTGCATATTCTCCATAGCAACACTGCTGCCTATTTTTCCTTCATTTTGGATGAATAAAAATATCGGATCATACCTGGCTTTTTCCAGTTCGTTGTGACAGTCACGAGTGAGGTCCCTGACGAGATCAGTGAAGGCTGTGTAATCACGGTTCGCTAACTGTGTCATGGAAAGTAAAACAGATGTATTTACATGTATTTATATTATTTACCGTTGCTGTAAAAACCCGCTACTCTTTGATTTTGTACATACATACATAAATACATTTGCTTAAATGGTGACTGCATTCCATGGAATGGTTTCCGCCAATGCAATAAGATGTGTTTCAGCGATTAATATACTTAAGACGTGCAGCAAAGAGACAAAACCCAAAGCAGCGACGACAGTGCGATAGCTGTCAAATGGTGACACGTAACAGGTGAAATAGGGCCTCGGGTTTTTTTTTCTAACTGTTCATGTATATGTATAAATAGTAGCAAACTACACGCCCCCAGCATCATGGCTTAAGCAGAATTAGGTAAAAAAAAATGCAGCGGTGGTAACTGCAATTTATTAGACGTCAGTGGTCTAGAATGACTCAAAATGCTGTGTTGTCACCACATTTAATATACGATAACAGTATGGATATTCTAATCAACAGTTGTCCTTTCACAGATAACATTTTGCCGCAATGCGGTGGATTAAAATCTGTGGATCCAACATAAATAAGTAGAGTTTCAAAGACTAAGCTTGCATTTTTCGGTGGACAAAGCATAATTCTCAGAGTTAGGATTACTTAACTATTCCAGTGTCTATTTGATTTAGTACCTAAGTTCAACAACAAGTAAATAATATAGTTTCGATATTCCCAGCCTCAACAAAATTCTGACAAAATTTAACCAATGAGAATGTACTCACAGTCTTATACCAATTTCAACAATCCTTTGGTAATTATATTTTTACACACATTTCGTCAATTGATGACAACTGCAACATTTAAAACTTTAGATGGGCTAAGCATATTCACCTCGACAGCTCTCTTGTCGAGCTTCTCAAAAAGCGTTGGTGTCTTATATAACGCTGTCTTCTTGGACTCTGGTGGCAGTACCGGTGGGCGATGTGAATGGTCGAACAAGGCGCTGTTATCAACTTCACGATCCTGGAAAGTGCAAGAACAGACAAAATTGCAATCGGAAGCCTTTGATTCATAAATACGGAGCAATACATAGCTGTCAATCATGCAGACATTTGAGCTTTATGGATGATATGGTTACAGCTGGAGAAATGTAAGAGCACTTGCTAACTAGTTAACCGGCAGGCTTTCTGGTGAATGCCACAAGGTGAATTTATGTTACATTTCAACATGTAATCAATTCTGCAAAGAATAACTGACGCAAAAATGGTGAATTGTAGGTGAAAAGTGGTTCCCAGCAAACACAAAGAAACATCAGGTGAAGAGCGACGCGCAAGACAGCCATTGGCTGGACTGCCTAGCAAACGTCACAATAAGATATTATATCCTATATTATTGAAATTTGTTGTAATGGATTACATTTGCAAATTCAATTAATCATTAATTCGAAACTAATTTTATGGTGTCAATACTATATGCACAAATCATGGCGTTTTACCTTTTCTGCAATCAAAGTCATCATTTCCTGTCCATGTCTCTCCACCATTTTCCCTACTCTGTTCTTTTCCTCAGTCGCTATTTTATCAACCACCACTCTCAGGCGATCATCGCGCTGTCGTCTGAAATGTTCCTCCAATCGATCTCTCTCGACGACGAGATCTCGTGGACTTCTTTGAATGGACATCTGATCCAAACTGGCCAACAGTTCGGCGGCTGCCCTCTCTTTCTCCATGTCAATGGTTTCATCCAGTCGCCGCATCTCTTTCTCACGCTCTTCGGACAGGTACCTCTGGAGGCGTTCTTCTTCCTCTTTGTGACGCTGCTCCAGTACACTCTGTGCCTCGAACACACCACTGTTCTCAAAGTCCTGAAAACATTATATGTTAAAAATTATTAGCCATTGAACTCACGGTGATATCGCATTCCAAAATACCAATAACTAAATTTTCAAACAGATAACTCTTTTGTCAAATCTTCTCGGGAAAAGTAAATTCTCAATATTGTGAAAAGTTTCAGCTTTAATCATGAACACAACAGTGATTTCAGGCCACACTGTCAGTATACATTTGAGGCCACACTGTAAGTATATACTGTCAGTATATTTTACGGAGTTAGTACTGTATTGTTGGGTATTCTTGACACTTGACGATTTTTCAAACAAACTGACTGAAATAGTCACATACCAATGACGGCAGTACATCCGAGAGGTATATGTGCATTGCCTTTATTCTTGCTAACATCATCACAAATGTGTCACAAACACAAATGTGCCACAAATTTAAATGTGTCACAAACAAAAATGTGTCACAAACACAAATGTGTCATAAACACAAATGTTCCACTAACACAAATACACATGCGATTTTGGTTGTATTGCGCGGGTTCCTCAGTTTCACTAACCAATCGATGGACAGAATGGTCGTGGAAGAATAACACGCGTATCTGGGTACAGTTAAGATCGTTAGAAAAATGTCCATACTGAAAAACAGACAACATATGTGTCCTGATAATTAAGTGTTATTTCACTTCATGATCATCGTATCTATTTATTTCACCAGGAGAAAATCACAATCATTCGCTTAACAGTTGGGAAAGGCCTTTATTTCCATAACATAACGTGGACCCTTTCTCAGTTTGCTTGAAAAGCACAAATTGCTCGTCTTATACTATGCAGGGGTGTCTCTATGAACTCATGAAACTCTCAGCCTCGAAACTGTTTTATGTTCAATTTATTGTGGGCCTATACGTCCATAAATACGTCCATGCAACAAAAAATACGTATCACAAGTACCCGATGAAATTCCTGTCGATTGTTAATACATGTGACAAAATGTTTCAAAGCATATCAACTGGTTATGCTTAGAGTCTACACCATGCTGTAAATGTAACAATCTTGCACGACTTCACGTCCGCAATCCAAGACATAGATTGAAAGACCAACAATCTAGCTAGCCGCCTCTGCTCCCATTACATATTGTGTGTGGCATTTCAGTCCTTAGAGACGTTATTCCACGTACGGTTGGGCCGTATTTTTTTCTGATCCGCTATATTACCGTTCTTATTATGTGAAAATATGTTGGTATGTCATTTCAGTATGAACGCGCATAGCAAATCTGTAGACTGTAGTATATCAAAATCAACCTCTCGACTTTCTTATTAAAAATACTTGCCTGATTCCTTGTACTTAACTTAATGAACAATGTAATAATTGCTACGTGCACACCATAACGCGGTGATAATGAAACAAATTTAGGAGGACGATGCCTGTGAGACACCTTGCCCATTTAGATTTCTTTTCCATTTTGTAATTACCAGACAGTGGAAAGACTCACCTCGTAGCTCTTGAGAACGGGTTTAGGGTGGGGGAAGGCCCTGTCCGACGCCCCATACAGGGAGCTCTCCGGGGAGTAGCCCCATACTGAAGACGTCCCGTTACTCGCACCGTGTGGGGTCACCATGGTCATACTGGAACCTGGGCTGGGCATGAGGGCATCCTGCCCCGGTGTTGCTACCTGACCAGGCGGCCGGGACTTTCCATGGATCTGCTCATACACAAAAAAAAGAATATTACTAGAGTATATTAACTAGAAGATTTATTTACTTATTTACCCGATTGTTGTTTAGCGCCATACTCACGAATTTTTCACTTATATGGCGGTGGTCAGTTTTATAGGAGATGGACTGCCGGGTGTAAACCACCGAAAGCTGGCATGTTATTGACGAAATTTTTCACATGCGACATACAGAGAACATATCAGTGGAACACGTACGGTATTTACTAAAAAGTTGGGCTATAAGAAACGCACGCACAAGCATAGTCGAACACTAACTGTCACCAATAAATTCCCTGTCTAATGACGGTTTTGAACTCGCACCTCCTGCGTCACAGGAATTGGAACCTCTAGACCGCGGCCCGTTCCCTATTTTGATGATTAAACAAAACTTCTGAGATAGTCCAGAATAGAGGTTGCTTGTATTGCGATATGGTCATTTACAGCTTGGATAAATCTGTACCAAAAAGAGAATCAGCTGGGTGTTGAAAACAGCCCTGCCATTTCTGTTAGAAATGAAGAAGACTTAACTAAGGTTGTATCAGTAATGTTTATTAGATTAAGACTTAGTAAATCAGATCTCAACTTAGAAGTATCTATATGCTGAAAAGGTAAAGAAAGGAAAAACCAAGGTTGAAGAGAGATTCACTCTAAACATCTAGTTTATGACCTTTGTGATAAAGTATATAGGTCGTGTATTCATCAAATGTGATTGGTGCGTTTAGAAACTAAATCTTTACTACGAGCATTGTTGTGAAGCATGCACGATTAGCTGATATTAACAAACATGTGCACCACAGCGTTTCTACTGTAGTTGGATCTCAGCAAACGATACATCCATACATGCTAATCGATGACACTAAACACTTATAATGCCCTCAAGTACCAGATGTTCAAGGTTTCTAAAGAGAGCTATCTGACCAATCAATATAGCAGGTGGTACCTGCAGTAGTTGTTGTCTTGTGTACACGTATTCTTCGCTCAGACCACGTGACTACGACAGGATGCTACGATAGTATAATGCAATGCACGGTCTGACTACCGTGAGGGCTTCAGATATACAGTGAAAAAGAAAAATGCATTTGGCTTCCTGTACTAAAGACAACGTAAGACTTTATACACCTATACCACTGCATCTAAACATGTTAATTTCATATTTAACTACATGTTTTAAGTAAAACCATGATAAAGATATGTTTTACATGTTAAGTGTGATTTAAGCATCCATTTCTTTATATGTAATCAGACGACTCATTTTTGGAAATTTGCTGTAAACGAGGTTCAGTATGATACTGTGGAAGGGACACACTGGACTTGGTGTTAAGTTGTGGACATATTCATCCGACTCATATCGACCTATTTACTCGGAAGAGGGACACGGTTTAAAAATACACCTCGTACGACGGAACATGACAAAAGCGGCCAAATTCTACTTATTTTTTTAGAAACAAGCGTCCTCGAGATCATAACAACAAATAAAATCGCGACTGATTTAAATAAATTTTAAACAAAACTCAGGTGTCCTCACATGAGCAATGCTGACCTTGATGACTGTTTTAACTGCTTAAATTATATACAGTAACAAGCCCCCAACAGTCCCACTCTAAGCTAATAAGACAAAACCCCTTTCCTGTTGGTAAGACTTGGGAAAAATAGGGAAAGTCTCTTATCAGTTTTCCCGTATAAATGTCAGAAACATGGATCTACGTTTGAATTGTCCATGACAACGTTTCTACATCGGTACAGGACTATACACACAAGGAGGTTGTGAGCCACATCTCGGTACACATGACCGGCAAACACTCAGTTCTGTCATCAAACATGGCTCTATCAAAACAGGACAACCTTTATGAACAGCAAATTTTCTTAAAGTTATAACCACAAACACAAGTCTTCATGAATATGTCCATTCGTTGCCATTGTCTACAGCTGTGTTAACAGGTACTTTTTTGAATTGCCAGTAAATATTCATTAGATCATGTTCAGTTGAAAAACATTATTTGCGGACAACAGGTTTAAAAATTATGTAGTCCACATTTTGCTTAGACTGTCTTCCATCTGAAATATTTTGATTTCAGAAATAGTCACTCTTATGGTTTTAAAACAGTTATGGTTAAACATCTCCAGGCGTAAATGTTTTCTCATGTTATACTCCAAAATATATCTTTGCGGAAAAAAATTATATACTATACGTTTATATACACATATATGTTTTGGCTAAACTCCACGCTACTAAGAAAATTACAGCGTTAGTTCATCTCTACTAAAATACTTATCAGCATTATAAACAGGGCACTATAAATACATATATATTTATATAATATATGAAGGTAAATGCCAGACGTATAAGTATTGGTAAATTCAGAACGTTCCGCCGCTTTGCAAGAATGTGTTTTTCTTTCTGACGTAAACAATTGCTAAAAAAAAAACGTTCTTTATACATAATCGAGATTGAATTGTACAACTGTAAATGACAGGCTATAAATACTTCGCATGTATTTAATCCGAGACATATAAGAATTCCTGCAGACACGGAATATTATAACTCGTTCGGCTTTAAGTGCGTTTATGTTCTTGATTCTCTACATTACATTTCACCAGAAATCAATACAGCGCAGGTGATAGTCACGGTAGATTTGTCAGTATGTGTGGTAGCTGTATGTAGCTGTATGGTCGAGTGGGATGGCTTGGTGACCTAGAATAGATCAACGGCTTACGATCCTATTTTTTATTATCGCAAGCAGCACAAAGTGGTAAATAGGTTACTTCAGTCAGAGAAAGTCATGCAAATATTCCCAACTCAATAATATCAACAATATGTACCGCTGTTTACAATTTTATACTCAAGGGTGTCACGTGCTTTTAACACTGCTTCGTACAGCGTTGGTTTCACACAGTATATATATAATTTTTGATACAACGCGGGCTCAAACTATTTTCAATGATTCATACATTAGCGTACTCCGACTGTTTCCTCTCTCCCAGCGAATCCCATTGTGTACAGCATTTCATACAGAAGGAAGGCAGATTGTTTTCACGGTTTCATGCAAAGTTTCCTATTTCCTATCACCATGGTGACTGGGGGCGTGTACTTTGTTACTATTTAAGCATTTACAGTTAGAATAAAACTCAAACTGAGGTAAATGGACGTGATACTATATTTTCACCTTCTATTGCTGAAAATCTGTTATCATATTATATTACAGTGTTTTTAAAGGGAAACTAATAAAAACATCTAATGGGCTTGACTTTTTTCACTTTATCATATTATTCTTCATTTAAATATGCAGTGTTCCCTCATTATCATTTGTTTTCAGCACAAGGAGCCAGAATGCTAGACGCAGTTAAAACTTCAAATATCATCTATAGTCATCATCTGTAACGGTATTGTAATCCGTTTAACTACTAGCACTTATCTATTGAAATTTTTTCTACTTGGAATAAATTATTTGCCTCAGAATTTTCTGGCAAAGGCTATACGGGTAGGGCATCTACGCACAACGTAAAAAGAGACATTTGACACCAACGACAGAATAGGACTACTGTACACGTGGCTGATTAAGATATGCGGTCAATTCAGACAGACACACAGCTAGGAGATAACAGCGAGGTCAGTGTTTAAAATAGAAACATACTGTTCCTATTTTTTATACGTCAGACGTCCCCCTCGCGTAGAAGTACCTAGTTCGTAGGCGTAACATGCATAAAGGCCTGAGGACATGAAGCTTCTGAAAGCTAGCTGAATCAAATGTACACATCCTTCGGCTAATTTATATTCATGGTGTATTTTGACACCTTACTTTCAACATTTGTAGAACGAGCCTTTCGAGGCAATGCTGAAAGATGATCTCCATCTGTACCTATTGGGTTCGTTAAGACAGACGATGAAATAGCTGTGTATATATCTATGATATATCCTTAGCCCACAGCCTTGGCAATCTTGGTATAAGTTACAAAAAAAACCCTCTGTGGTAAGTCACTAAACCCTTACTGAAACTGGTAACAAAAGGAGCAAGTGAATAATAGTTAGGATTCCCAGTTTGTTCACTTTTTTAGAGAAGTACCTTAGAAACCTGATCTGCGGGTGGTCGTGGGTTTCCCCCGGGCTCTGCCCGGTTTCCCCCACCATATTGCTGACCGCAGTCGTATAAGTGAAATATTCTTGAATAGGGCGTATAACACCAATCAAATAAATAAATATATAAATAAATAAATAGAAAAGTATATAACAGTAATCCCAGCACGAACAACAAGCTTCCATCTTCAGCTCGAAAGCAAAATAATTGAATAGACTCTACTCACGGATATTCGCAAAACACATGCAAGCGTCGTCTTAATGAAACACGCACTCTTTCAGTGAAATGCACATTTTAAAACGTCCACAATACTTGTAATTTTGACATTCATAGATATTACCTATAGAAATAACCAGGGTGGATTACCCCAGTAAATGAGAGTAATCACCAACCGTCTTATGTTATAAATATGTGATTGTTAGCGAGTTATGCTGTAGCGGTGAGTACATGGTCCTGCAACAAAAGTGGCGAACATCTGTAAAACTCTTTGTCTAAAACAGTATGATGTTTGCTAAACTGATCTCTTTAATATAACTTCTGTGCACTTGTAAATATTAAAATCCTCGTGTGATTTGAAATAAGCCATCTGTTTGTTTGTTTGTTTGCTCCACTGATGTTTCCTGTTTTATAAAAAGACATAGCGCTTCTAGGACAACTGTCTGTTATGTTAACTGGAAAAAGTCGCGCAAAGCACGAAGAAAACGAACAGCGTTTTGTAATGTTCGCGACGCACAACAACTGGCATAATATTTTTGTAGTAATTCTGATATATCGGTATTTATTGGGCTATCTTACATATCATTTACTCGTATGTATCGTCATCTGAAAATGCTGAATAAAGCATGGACTACCTGTCAAATCTTGTTTTCTTTTGTGCGAGAGCAACAGTCTGTAAACCATGCTGGGACAACGGAGTTGCCATTACATCGCGTCGCATTCACTAACATGTTTCTACTTCTGCACACTTATAAGGGAGCCAAGATGTGATAATGCTGGCTGTCATTTGTGTTTCACGTGAAAGAAGAACTTGTTTGCCAGAGGCGTGAAAACGATGTTTCAATCTAATAAGTATATATAGTGAAACAGACTAAGCCGAATGCAAATCAACTGGTGCGTAAATCTGGTTCAACGTTACCGTAATATCTTTTAGACAGGTTGACCCAACTTTAAGACCAGCACCACTATAGTTCTCTGAAGCAATTAAGTTGAAAAATTTCTCAGTACACCCTAGGCATGTAACAAAGGTGTCACGGCTGTTTACAAAATACAAATAATCATGTGTACAAGGTGCATTGCATTTCTCCTAATTTGAAACAATCGGTGAGTTACTTTACATGCAGACGTTGCACGCGACGCGTCGTGTCAAACCACACGAGAGTCATCATCTCTGAGATGATTGCAAGTAATGCAGTGTTGACCTGACCTGAATACCAGAGGCCCTGCGTCCTGCCGCCTAACCATATATGACGAGAGAGTTCTCAAGGGGAGGTGACTCACGCAAAGGCCAACCGAGAACACGCATTACCTAAGTAGATAAAATGTAGGTACATTTCTAACCTATAAAAAAAACGATAGACAGATAGGTTATCTTCTAACGCTGTGGTGATTGAATTAAACGAGAAATGACCTCATTGTTTAGTAATGGATAATTTTAGACATCAAGTCATGAGATATCCAACGACGTAGAGAATGCAGAGATACGGAAATGAGTAATGACGACAGATTACATTTTCCAATAATGGCGTCAGGTATACCGGCACTAACTTAAATAGGACAAAATTAGATGAACTAATCGCAAATATCTGCGTAATGTAGTTCACAGCAGCGCACAACGGCGGTAGTGTTGATGTGTATTAGGCAATATTGCCGGGACATCTTTGCTTGAGAAAGTTTCGCAGCGAGATTTAACGTGCTTCGCATATATGCCAAGTCAAAATTAGCAAATAGAATTTTTAAAAAGTCCACCCTGTGTTACTGGCTTATCACCCAACAGAACATGTTTTTTCTGTGTGTGTTTCACTGCTGTGTGCCTATTGCAGTCATACTGTGCCGGCGTTGCGTTAAGTCATAATAGTACATTCATCTCTATGTATTTAGGAGACCAGTCATAGGCATACCAACTGAAAGCAAATGATCTAAGAAACCAGGCTACGGAACGCAGGCGCTGTCTAGCGGTTCACCAACTCTACGTTTCTTTCCTTTCTTATTTATTGCTAAATTTTCGTCCCATCACACTGACTTGCAAGTTCGATACATCAACTATGTACACTATTCATTACGAAAGGTAACTGAGCCAGGTCAATGAAAGGTTCCTGTCGCTGATACACTGGTGTTAGCTTGGTGCTACTGAATTAAAACAACAGTCACGTAACTGGAGAAACGGGAGCCGGGATAGTCGCTTTAACGACCTACATGTACAATGTGCATCAACTATGACAGCCAGGCGTTAGAGAGGCTGATTTGTACACGACAAATTGGTTTAGGATGCTTTACTTTTGCAGGGAACTTTTGTATTAAACGTGGTTAACGTTTAATACAGTTTGCACTCGATTTTCAGGAGAACAGTTTAACCCTAATTATGGTTTATAACCATTAACAACCACATGTTTATACATATATATAGACCTCCCTGCTTGACAACGCGTACAAGCAGATACAAAATATACTGGAGTCAATGACCCCTAAAAACTTGAGTTGACAAAGAGAACATGAGCTCGTCTAAACCAGACTAAAAAGACCGCAGTGATGTTACCACCTTGCCTAACTCCGGTCTTTAGTAAGGGGATGTCGTCAGATTAGCCCTGTTTACAGCAGCAGTATTAGTGTAATGACACGGGCGTTTGATTTATCAGGTTACTTATCGTAGCGAAGTTGAATATTCACGCTTATCACAATATACCGCGAGCTTCGGTGGGAGATGTAAACATGCGCACATACTATGTTTGACAATGAAACTAAACTACTTCGAGTGCCAATTTCATAACTTCAAAAAATTATTGAGCCCAGTGTCAGCCTGCGTGCAACACGGAACTTACAGGAAAAGGCCTCTCAAAATTAAAGTAGGTATCACTATACAGATCATTTAAAACTATGTTTAAATATACTTTCATTTATTTTTTTTTACATTTTTGTGAAGAGAGTTAAAGGCGTACAAACATTGGAATTCTAAGATGAGGTTTATGGACAATGCTGTCAGAGTTGTAACAACGCTTTTTAAAGTAAAGGATAACTGGTAAAAGATTCCCAAAAATCCTTCTTTTTGGTGAACATCAGAAAAAAAATGTAATGTGACGTCAGAGTTCCTAGATTCTGTCAGTATGGCTCATAAAGTCCACCACAGTATTCACATATTTAAATGCCTTTCAACACTTTCAAAAATCTGAAAAAATAAATGCAAGTATTTTTACCCATAATTTACAGTTGGCTTCTGAAAATTTGAAGTGCTACTCTACTGAAAGCTTCCTAGAAATTTCCCTATCGACATGTTTTTACATTTGATGCCTAGTATGAATGGAACGCGCGCATATCTAAATTGACAATGTAGAACAAATTAAGGTGAACAATGCATACTACTGGCCTTGGACGGCTCTATTATAAATGTGTATCACGCATATATATATATATATATATATATATATATATATATATATATATATATATATATATATATATACTGTATGTGTGTGAAAACATAATTAGATACAAACGACTATATCATGATTTATTATATTTATAAACCTTGCTTCATGACAATCTATATAGTGTATGAACAAATGATTGTAAATTATGATACATAATTAAGGGCTGTCTGATCTTTAAATTAAGGCGGTCAGGGATTTTTACCTGCGCATATATTTACAAACCATATAGAATGAGCGAATGCAGAATACTGTGGTTTCATAAATGTAATGATTAATTAATGGATTGATTAATTAGTCGATTGGGTTTTAATGCCTTATTGTGGGTTTACTCAAGAATATTTCACATATGACGGCGGACAAGTTTATGGGTGAAGAAAAATGGAGCGTTCCGAATAATCGGCCGCACATCTACAGGTACCAGAGAAACCTCCTGACCCAAAGCCACAGCTGATGTATATGGTTTCTGCCCAGTAAATTTGTATGTCCATACATCTAGCCCAACCTCCCACTATTCCCCAGGCACAATAAACAACTCAGTGACCTGCTTTAATGACTTCGAATTCCTCAGGCACCTAATGCATTCAAAGTGGGGGTTTGTATCTGTTTAGGTCAGATCTGAAGTGGTAGGTTAGATGTCAAGCACATTCCTCAGTTGTAACGTAGTGCATTTATATTATGCTGTAAAATTTTAAAACATTAAATGATGACAAATATTTATTCGATTTATTATACACTTGGTATAAACAAAATGAAATATAAGACAACATCCTATGAAACCTAGCAGCATCTTCAGTGTGATAGCTACCAAATGAAGTCCGGTTTCTTGTCAAAATATCTTTCGCTGGGCTGATTAGCTAATGCTTAAAATTTAAGTTGCTTAAATATTTTCGTTCAGGAGACCGCATTCGTAACATAGGCAGGAGTGCCATTTTCTTTTTGATGCATTATATGCATGTAATATATTTATAAGCTGTATTTCTTGAACTGGTGAATAAACGCAGTAACAGTTTAGATAATATTTGGGATAAAAAAATGGTTAGAAAATTTATATTCATATAACATAGCATCTTGAGAAAGTTCAAAAACACCATAAATAATAATGAAGGCAGATACCGACACTTGTAAAGTTTTTGATGCTGTCATGTGGTAGATTAACGTCAATTTAATGAAAAATTTGTCATTCACAATGATCACCATAAAACGGATCTGGGGTCACACAGGCATCACCCTAATCTTAACAACTCCCCGGGGATCGATTTAAATCAGAAAGGCATCCAACGCACACACGTACACATCAATACAGATGCTGTTAATTTCAATGTACCTTATTTTAACAACCTTTTCATCAACACCAATGACTAAAAATACAACAATGAGACTGACCTGACCCCATGTCACTGACCGTTACGCTTGTGAACACGTGTGGCCTCAGCAGAACGATACACGCGATGCCACATAAAACGTATGTGAATGGTGATAAATGACATGGGGTTAAAGGACATGGTGTAACGTTGTGAGAAATAAGTCAGCATGTGCCCCGATTGATTTCGTACTTAATACAAACACATACAGTATCAACAAACTAACCAAGAGCTGAAGTAGCAGAATAGTATGTGTCAGATGTACAGTGTTTACCTGAATAGTATAATTAATTTATCATTAAGTGGACTCAACATTAACTACCTATACAGCCTTTTGTTTACCTGAATAATGTACTTTTTGTTGTTCGGAGAGGCAATAGGCGTTTGCTCGAGTTCAGGTAGGTCCGCGTTCCTTTCTACCTCCACCTGTCCCACCTGCTTCCCAATGTGCTGCCGACAGTACACTTCCTTGTCCACATGAAAGTTCGCTTCATTTCGGTGGAAGGTCTGCCGGCCAAGTGGAAGTCCACACACACGACACCTGAAGCAATGCTTATGGAACAGAACGCCAACGTTGATCTGTTGCTCCGGTGGCACTTGACGGTTACAGCGGTAACACGGATCAACCGGGTCCGGACTGGCCTTACGCTCAAACTTATATTCGTACATGGTCGCCCTTTCATAGGTGAACGAGTAGCGATAGGGCTTTTTCTCTCCCCCATTCTGTACTACCCCATCGACATCGTCCTTCAACTGCACGGCTTGCATGTCTCCTCCGCCCGACCCTGATGACATCGTATTTTCCGGGGATCACGCTACAAGGGTAGGGTCACACATACATAGAGGGTTACCGAAATTCGGGGCAGAAAACCAAAGGTAACTCTATCCTCTCGCAATCTGCTGACAGACGTTACCGTGTACTGGTGGTGTCTGTCATGACAGACTCTCTACCTAAGAGTTTGACCTAGAAATTCTCAATGCATACCTGGCGTCACGCGGGCCCCGGACTATGTATAACAAGGCCGCGGTTCTCACAGGTATAACAAAGAGTCGTAGCTTGAATAGCGACCCAGCCTGTAGCGCTGTGCTTACATGTCGCTTGACGGTTAATCCGTATCTCCGTTAATCCCGTCCTGTGTCAATACACCGTAGTGTCCGATGTGAATTCTTCTTTCGGCTAAACTTGGATGGGAACCAGTACAAAGTTCTTGTATTGCGGGCGAATTAAGCTGTAAACTGTCTTGCGCGCTGATTCTCCTTATCGCAGTAAGTGTGAACATAGCTCTGGCCTACTCGTCAGCAAATCATGCTGTACTAAAACGTAGTGTTTTCTGCCCTCCGGGCACAGGGCAGAGTGATACTCTAGAATATGCCTGCAATCTAGTTACAGAAAGAAACTCTTACCGAGGTAAGTGAGGACATACAGATATTATCGCGGAAAAAGGTTACCCCAGGTCAATGCGTAAACGTGACGTTGTGAGTTCAAATCCCACTCCCGTTCACTTAATAACGCGTTTATTCTGCACATTTTTGCCAAGCTTACTTCATGTCAGACAAACACACAAAATTTTACTAAACACTTATGACATAGATTCATACGGTTTACATGCATGCGCATATTTATGTCTATAGGGTTTAGAGTACTTACAGCAAATCTCGGAACGATCACAAAACCAAGTGCTGGTTTAAATGGTGTGAACTATTGCATAAATGAAAACGAATGCGGTAATTATAATTATGCTTCAAAATTGTACCCATATCGACTGTGTACACATTTGCATGCCGTGAGATGCAAAATCCTTTTTAACGCATTTTAATATAGTATACTGCACTATCTCGTATATGATGTTGTATACAAATGTATGTCGCAATACAAAGGTTATAAAACCAAAAACAGAAAAAGTAATCTTATCAGCTTGAGTTTCTTAACGTATCAAGTGGATGAGGGATTGGAATCGCAACTTACAGGCGTTGAGATTTGGGATCAGCCCCGGTCTTAGATAGTTGTCTTTCAGTTTTACGGGCATACATGTATGTCATTTGTCCGAAAGTTCGTCATTAATTTTCCAAAGATCCGATGTTTACCCTGGGTATTTCGGTTATCGTAACCAAGAAACCTAAACGCCTTTGTGGAAATGAAGCATCTAGGTATGTTGCCAAGCATCAAGTAAATACATTAATTAAATGATGCACCATCAGTTTAAAAGATTGTTTTCGCCACCAAGGATCCTTAAAGGTGCGGATTCAAGCCTCACTCTCGGCTGCCGCTTTACGTCAGAACGTTTGTCAGCTATGCATTTCTAGGGGATAGTTTACTCTAGCCACACCGGTTTCCTACACGGATAAAACTGACTGCCGTCGTATAAGTGAAAAAAATTTTCACGACGGCGTTAAACATCAATTTATTTATTTATTTATTTATTTATTTGATTGGTGTTTTATGCCGCATTCAAAAATATTTCACCTATACCACGGCGGCCAGCATTACAATAGGAGGAAACCGGGCAGAACCCGGGGGAAACCCACGACCATCCTGAGGTTGCTGGAGGCCTTCCCACGTACTGCAGGAGAGGAAGCCAGCATGAGATGAACTTGAACTACAACGACTACATTGATGAGAGGCTCCTGGGTCATTACGTCTCTCTAGCGCGATAACCACCTTGCCCAATTAGAAATAAAAAGAAATATGTTCTGCATATCAAACGATGGGTTATGTCAATGTATAATTAGTCTACTTTGCAAGTCTAATATACACTATTGTTCTAAAAAATTCTGGGCCCAGTTGTTCGAAAGTATATTGGCTAATATTCGGATTAAGTCATGTTTTGTTCTTAAAATTTTATCTATACGCAGCACCTAAGGCAGTTACGCAGTAAGGCAAAGTTTAGCAGCAGTAAATTTATTTCATATTGAAACTACGGTTATGCAAATATATTGGGGTTAAGAGCAAAACTGAAGACATGGCTTAAAGTAAATCTGGTATTAAGTTTTAAAGCAGTTTTTGAAAAAAGGGCTTTGTTGCTGAATTACAGCTATACCCGTTACCATAATACTAATGAACAAATCGCCTTTATATAGTAAATGTTGTTGCAATGGGATGAACCAGCGGGCAACTTGTTCTCACGTTGATATCGAATGTCCGAATGTTTCAATCAAAATTCCAAATAACTGCTCACATCTTCTTGAAAACATTTAGTAAGGTTGTTATGGAAAATAATACATAAACGATTTCCTTATAGTGGTATTTTTGTTCCTTAAATCCATAGGTTAAAATCTAAACAGCTGTCATACACTGGTGTGTCGAAAACGTCGAAAAGTATGGCCAAATTATTCTGATGACATTAACTCTAATGTTCCAGACAGATTCTGGAATCATTTGTTGCAATTTATCAGGTTTTGAAGTGAAGCAGAGCGAGAGTTCCGATCAATCGACTATTCACATCACTGTATAGTTCTGTGTTTGAAAATTTGATCTGCACCTGGCGAGATATGACGATGGGCAAACCCTTTGACCTCGCACTATCCTAGCCGGCACTCCATTTTACCGCGTTTAATATCACGGTGATGGGGTTAAATTGTGAAGCTGATAGCCCCTTTCTTTATAATTTTGAGGGCAAAATGTCTTAAGGATTACGAGCAGGAAATCATTCAGAAGGAATGTTTACTGCTCAGCGAAGCATGTTGTAGGCAGACTATGCATCACTAGAACTATGCTTCCACGTGTGTTAGAGTTACCTCCCCTCAAATGAAGATTTTTGTTTTATCACATTCACTTTGTTTATTCAGAGTAATAATTAAGAATATCTCACTTATTTGTCGGCAGTCACGTGAATGGGCGGGCCACGTGACAACAATACCCTGGTGAACTTTCACACATAAATTAGCGAGTGGACCAGAGATAGCACAGCCTGAAGCCGATATCTATATGGTTGGTGAAGAATTCCCTTACTGCCTGTAGAATCTGTTATCCCGTACTATCTGCTATCCGGAGGAGTCAGGGATTAATTACCCGTGTAGTCAAATGATACGTTATACTATATATGGCCGTACTCATGGCGTAAAATACGGACCTATGCACAGTAAACAACCGTGTGTAGGCATATTAATATTGGTAAAAAGTTGATGTCCTGATCTTCACAACATGTAAAAGACAGAAAAAAAGACAACCTGTTCAACTTTTTTTACATCGTTATATTCCCCCTGAAGTTTCGAACTTGCGTTCTCATCGGACAAGGGACTTATAAATATATACAGTTCTGATTGCGCAAGTGTGTTCAGTCATCAAAGGGGTGGACAGAAAGTAAATTTCAAAAGTGAATCAATGACTCGGTGATATAAGAAACAAAGCGTGTGTCATATTTTTGTGGATTTGCACTTGTCTTAAAGTTCAAGCAACTTGGCGTGACATTTTAAGAGAATGCATTCCTTTAATTTTGAATGATAAAAGTGAGAATTGTTTTCCGTTACACAGCGTAAGGTAAACACAAGCAGCAGGTGCAATTTGAGTAGAGCTTAGCACGTGGTGGTCATCAAGAGCACCACGCCATGACATTCACCGGACATTAATCCGCTAAGCCGTAATTAAATCCAACTCCCACTAATGACTTGTAATGCTCTCATTAAATGAAGACATTGTACCACACGACTGTCCTTTACCACTGACGTTTTTATTCTGGTAAATGTGCTGAAGACGAATAAAACTTTCTATGAACTTCTCCGTTATACAAGAAGTTCAGTTGCCAAGTTCAATGCATTGTAATCGACTGAAAGTAAATCTTAGCTCGTGCAGTTGGATAAGTAGATATATCTTAACCATGGAACACAGATAGCAGATTCTAGAGAAGCCATATCTGTAAAAGCTGCAACCCTGTTCTGTGAGTATATATCTGCTTTCAGGCGTGTCCCAATGGTTAGCGTTCTAGCATAGTGCAAGTACCCAAAAGCCTCCCGCCAATGCGCTAGCTTTTATAAATAAATAGAAAAATAAAAAATAAATGAATAAATAAAATAAAAAAGTACATGAATAAATAAAATTTAAAAAACAATTTAAAAAGAAAGAAAGAAAACAATAAAAAAATCATCATCATTTTAAACAGAATTTCTAACTTGTTTTTTTAGGATGTGTCATCATGATTCACGTCACGTATCGCTTCATTATCATCTAGCCTGGAGCTATTATCCCTACACTGAGAATTATTATGTCTAAAATAGATAATCGGTGTATACATATCACTTCAGTTGCTAACGGTTGCCTTTCTGTTGCCACCATCTCAGTGGATTAAATACAGTTGCTTACGTCATGGTGAGACTGGATAAACAGTGCTGAGTACAGTCTACTCTCTGGAGAGTAATCCTCGTCACGTCAGCTCAATACCCGTTATCCCACCGGGGCAATGTGAAATATTACTCAAGGTCATCCATCTTGATGCTCTTGAATTAAAGTATTACTTTAAGGTTATACCGTTACGTGTTAATTTACTCGATAAATACTGTTCATTTAGCCCGATTTTAACCGTTAACACTAACTTTTGCCAACTGCAACACTGTTCACGCCATACACCGACACGTGATCAGTACCGTTATGTATCGCTATTTTGTATGTTTCATTTTCAAACTATAATGCCTTTATTCTGACAAAGGCAACAGACATGCTGCGACCCTCTGAAATCTATCCACTGACTATATAAGTCATACATTTGTTGAGTACAGACACATAATCTCGGATTAGTTTCAAATGAGGAAAGTTAGACGATGGCGATGGCCGTAGTTCCCATGGTCAGATATCCCCATTTCTTCATTAACATAATTTATGTTTTGGTTAGTAGAAAGAAAACTGTTTTAAAACATGCCCCACAGAAGGAAAGCTTCACATTCTTTTTTTCCGTTTTAACGTACGAATTCGCGTGGCACCCACATCTATAATATAAAAGTTTACTAACTTAGAGAAATACTTACAGCGCACTGACAGTCGACTGGAAAAAATACGGATTAAACGCACAATAACACCATTTCATATGTTGCAATTCATTGGTACCTTTGTAAACCTACATATGTCGACACCCGGTAATGCAGAATCTGTGTTTGCACGTTATGTAATTCGTGACAAGAACATAGGTTAGTAATGGATCCAAGCAACCGTAGTTTTTTGTTTTTGTAAATTTGGATTTAAAGGCAATTTCTCATCAAAAGAATTAAGTTTCACGACAATATTAATTTCTTAATGCCATTAACTTTTACTCGCTAAAGAAATATTTACCCGTTTGAATTATCAAGCCAACAAACTAAAGTATAATCGTCGATAAGGCGAGAGACAATTACGCCCAACACAGCGGGGTTGTTAACCAGCTGATTAACTTTACTTAGCAAAACAAAAACAGGATCTATTCTTCAAATGAATGTTAACTGTTGAGCAAAACCATCGAAAACGTGACTTAAAATGACAGCAAGGGTATATATTTTGCGCTTTGTTCAAATTTTCACAATTACACAAAGATGCAGTGGTTCCATTACCTCAGCTGTGACATCGTTGTAATAACATATGTCATAAAAGTTAAAGAGTTTGACGCAGGCCACAAGTTGTGTGCGTACTGATGACCATTTTTATCCATGCCTGATAATTTAGTATGTGGACAAAACGGTTATAACACATGACCTGCTGGGCTGTTGTAAGACATCGAATAAAGTGAATGAATAAACGATTATGGGTTAGCCCGAACAGTTGAAACCAATGCATCTTTCCTTTCATGATGTTTTCTATCTTATACATCGGTATGTTTTGTTTTATGAAAAGACGAGGTTTCGTGCGTTTATTATAATACTTAACAGCATTGATTTTAGTCTTGTTTTAAATTAAGGAACTTTAACGCCGTTTTAAAAAATGCTACAAATAAATAATCACCTCGACTAGAATCCAAGTCTGGATCCCTGGAACGCTGGTCTGGGAGGCACATCGAGGGTGGAGAGAGGAACAGGAAGTAGTCTAGTATGGGTGGAGTAATGCTTGCCCTGTGGGTGACAGAGGGTTAGAGACTGTCGCATTGTAGAGATCTGGCTATTAATATAGAACGAAATCAGAAGGCCTTTGTTTACATCCTTCATGGCCGACTGTGGACAACTCTTCACAACAGGATTTCATGATCGACTGATCTTCCAGAGCTCTCTGCTGAAAGTCCTTGATACCACTAGTAGGTTATGAGATGGCCTTTCCTTATTGTCCGTCTACAATTATTTTTTCAGTTACAAGTAATTATAAGTCGAAATTAACGTAAGGCATTCAGCATAAGTCAGACAAAAACGATCATTGTCACCAGAAATCGTGACCCAATTAGTTACACTGACAAATCATTGTTGCTTAACTAGCTGCAGTAATTTACTTGCTCCAGAACATTAGGGCTTACTCGCCAATTACAGTTTTTAGTGCATCTCATCTTTCCTTCTCTCTTTCCCACATTTCCTTCTCTCAGTCTGAACTTGTCCCTCACCTTATCCTGTACGCATTTTCTCTTTTCTTTCTCGCAAACTCACATGTATTTTTCCACCTGTAGCCTTTCTCGCTTACCAGCAGTTTGATTGACAGCTTCTGCGCCACATGACCACAAGACCACATTTCCGAGTGGACCCGAATCTATCATCGGTAGCGGTCGGGGACGGGTCGTTTGTAAACAAACAAACACGCTATCCCCTGGAAAATTGAAAGTTGAAAGTTTGGAGCCTTACCACATGAACACGGGACCTTGCTGAAGGCTGTAATTTTGCATATAACCTGTATTTAACAAACTCTGTCATACTGTGAAGTTTCAATTTTCAAACCTTGATCCAACTGCCTCGCTTTACAATCTTCACAGCTAACATACATTGGTGCGTCGAAGAAGTGGAATTCTATAAAACGTGGACAGAATATTCTGGTGACATTAACTCTAATGTTGCAGGCAGCTTCTGCTGTCACTTGACACAATTAATCACATGTTAAAGGGAAGGAGATGGAAAGTTCGGATCCATCGCCTGCTCGCATCCGTGTAATTTTGTGTCGGAACAAGGTGTGACGAAGTTCACTGGACTAGAACTATGCTTCCACGTGTGTTAGAGTTACCTCCCCTCAAACAAAGATTTTCATTCTACCAAATACATACTGTTTATTTGGAGTATTAATTAAGAATATCTCACATATTTGTCGGCAGTGACGTCAATGGGCGGGCCACGTGACAACAATACCCTGGTGAACTTTCACACATAAATCTAGAGATAGCACAGCTTGAAGCCGATATCTATATGGTTGGTGAAGAATTCCAGTACTGCCTGCAGAATCTGTTATCCCGTACTATCTGCTATCCGGGGGAGTCAGGGATTAATTATCAGTGTAGTCAAATGATACGTTATACTATATATGGCCGTGATCATGGCGTAAAATACTGACCTATGCACAGTAAACAACCGTGTGTAAGCATATTAATATTGGTAAAAAGTTGAATGTCCTGATCTTCACAACATGTAAAAGACAGAAAAAAAACAACCTGTTCAACTTTTTTTACATCGTTATATTCCTTCTGAAGTTTCGAACTTGCGTTCTCATCGGACAAGGGACTTATAAATATATACAGTTCTGATTGCGCAAGTGTGTTCAGTCATCAAAGGGGTGGACAGAAAGTAAATTTCAAAAGTGATTCAATGACTCGGTGATATAAAAAACAAAGCGTGTGTCATGTTTTTGTGGATTTGCACTTGTCTTAAAGTTCAAGCAACTTGGCGTGACATTTTAAGAGAATGCATTCTTTTCATTTTGAATGATAAAAGTGAGAATTGTTTCCGTTACACAGCGTAAGGTAAACACATGCAGCAGGTGCAATTTGAGTAAAGCTTAGCACGAGGTGGTCATCAAGAGCACCACGCCATGACATTCACCGGACATTAATCCGCTAAGCCGTAATTAAATCCAACTCCCGCTAATTACTTGTAATGCTCTCATGAAATGAAGACATTGCACCACACGACTGTCCTTTACCACTGACGTCTTCTGGTAAATGTGCTGAAGACGAATAAAACTTTCTATGAACTTCTCCGTTATACAAAAAGTTCAGTTGCCAAGTTCAATGCATTGTAATCGACTGAAAGTAAATCTTAGCTCGTGCAGTTGGATAAGTATCTTAACCATGGAACACAGATAGCAGATTCTGGAGAAGTCATATCTGTAAAAGCTGCAACACTGCTCTTTGAATATATATCTGCTGTCAAGCGTGTCCCAATGGTTAGCGTTCTAGCATAGTGCAAGTACCCAAAAGCCTCCCGCCAATGCGCTAGCTTTTATAAATAAATAGAAAAATAAAAAATAAATGAATAAATAAAATAAAAAAAATTTAAAAAGAAAGAAAGAAATCAATAAAAAGATCATCATCATTTTAAACAGAATTTCTAACTTGTTTTTTTAGGATGTGTCATCATGATTCACGTCACGTATCACTTCATTATCCTCTAGCCTGGAGCTATTATCCCTACACTGAGAATTATTATGTCTAAAATAGATAATCGGTGTATACATATCACTTCAGTTGCTAACGGTTGCCTTTCTGTTGCCACCATCTCAGTGGACTAAATAGAGTTGCTTACGTCATGGTGAGACTGGATAAACAGTGCTGAGTACAGTTTACTCTCTGGTGAGTAATCCTCGTCACGTCAGCTCAATACCCGTTATCCCACCGGGGCAATGTGAAATACTACTCAAGGTCATCCATCTTAACGCTCTTGAATTAAAGTATTACTTTAAGGTAATACCGTTAGGTATTAATTACTCGCTAAATACCGTTGATTTAGCCCGATTTTATCCGTTACCACTAATTTTTGCCGACTGTAATACTGCTCACGCCATACACAGGCATGTGATAAATACCGTTATGTACCGCTCTGTTGGATGTTTAATTTTCAACCTATAACGCCTTTATTCTGACAAGGGCAACAGACATGCTGCGACTCTCTAAAATCTATCCACTGTCTATATAAATCATACATTTGTTAGTACAGACACATAATCTCGGATTAGTTTCAAATGAGGAAAGTTAGACGATGGCGATGGCCGCAGTTTCCATGGGCACATATTCCCGTTTCTTCAGTAACATAATATATGAATCGGGTAGTAGAAAGAAAACTGTGTTAAAACATGCCCCACAGAGCGAAAGCTGCACATTGTTTTATCCAGTTTTAAAGTACGAACTCACGTGGCACCCATGTCTGTAATGTAAAAGTGTATTAACTTAGAGAAATACTTACAGCGCACTGACAGTCGATTGAAAAAAATACAGATTCAACGCGAAATTACACCATTTCATATGTTGCAATTCATTGGCACCTTTGTAAACCTACATATGTCAACAACCGGTACTTCAGGTAATTCGTGACAAGAACATAGGTTAGTAATGGATCCAAGCAACCGCAGTTTTTTGTCTTTTTTTTTTTTTGGATTTGAAAGCAATTTCTTATCAAAAGAAATAAATTTTACGACAATATTAATTTCTTAATACCATTAACTTTTACCCGTTGTAGAAATATTTTCCCGTTTGAATTATCAAGCAAACTAAAGTATAATCTTCGATAAGGCGAGAGACAATTATGCGCAACACAGTGGGGTTGTTAAACTTTATTCTCAACATCAGACAATATCCATCTTTATATATCCAGCTTATTTACTTTACGTAACAAACCAAAAACAGGATCTATTCTTCAATTGAATGTTAACAGTTATGCATAACGATCGAAAGCGTGACTTAAAATTACAGCAAGGGTGTATACTTTGAGTTTTGTTTACATTTTCACAATTACACATAAAAACAGTGGTTCAATTACCTCAGCTGTGGCATCGCTGTAACAAGTAACATATGTCATAAACGTTAAAGAGTTTGACGCAGGCCACAAGTTGTGTGCGTACTGATGACCATTTTTATCCACGCGTGATAATTTAGTGTGTGGATAAAAGGGATATAACACATGAAATGCCGGTTTGTTGTAAGCCCTGGAATAAAGTGAATGAATAAAAGATTATTGATTTGTCAGAACAATGGAAACCAACGCATTTTTCATTTGATGTTGTTGTCAGTCTTATAGATCAATGTCGTTTGTTTTATAAACATAAAGACGAGGTTCCGTACGTTTATTATAATAGTTTACAGCATTGTTTTTAGTCTTCTTTTATATTTAGGAACTTTAACGCCGTTTTAAAAATGCTACAAATGAATGAACACCTCGAGTAGAAGCGAAAACTCGATTCCTGGAACGCTGGTCTTGGTGGCACATCGAGGGTGGAGAGAAGAACAGGAAGTAGTCTAGTATGGGTGGATTAATGCTTGCCCTGTGGGTTGACAGTGGGTTAGAGCCTGGGGTGGGAAGACCCTCGCACGGAACACTATCTCGATGAGGTGACGATCTACCTGGGGATGCCAGGCTCGGTGTCGTCATGTGCATTTGCTCTGAATGTCAGTCTGAGCACGTGACACTATGATGACCGGCCATCGACGGCCCCGCACTGTCGGTTGTCCCCACCCTGTGGAGTGGACGCTCCCTGCCGATATATCACTCAAATCCTGAGCAATTGTCGTCCCTCAACTCCAGAATAAAAACACAACGCCCTGTAATAATCGGCAATCGATCAGCGATATCCACTTGACCGTGTACTAAACACACCCATCAAAACGTAAAGATGCTTGAAACGACAACAACACGATCGACGAAGAAAAGCGGCAATGTGAAGAGTACTGGAGCGGAGTCCTCGAAGCACTCACTTAGATTGAAGAAGGGATGGACAAAGATTAAGAAAAGGGCCGGGAGTTTTAGGAAGGTGTTTTCACGGAAAACAAAGTCATGGGATATTGAATCTGAATTTCACCTTCAATCTTCATTGGTAAGCAATTGTGGAAAAATTAGTTATACGGATGTATTAAAATCAATTTTCTATGTAGCCTTTATGGGAATATCACCAGACAAGTACTAATATTGTTTCCTGATTTTATTACATATTCGGTCATCAATTATTATATATTTAATCAGCTTATTCATAGTAAAGCAGAGGATAAAAGTTTATATTTCCTGCTAAAAATATACAGCCTTTAAGCGAAAGCCGTAACAGCCAAGTGTTTGTTTTTTCAGGCCGAATGTTCTGTTGGACCAGTAGATAATCTAACATCATGTGGGAAACGAAACCTCAACACTACCTTCACCAAAGAGTGTCCAGATGTTCTTGGGCGTAATGACATGATATCCAGCCTTTCATGCACCGCTCACAACCGCAGTGTTGCTAAGAAACAATCTCGTTTCAGCATCGATAGCCAACCAAATATCTCCTCAGATAAGGCTAGAAAATCACCCCGCGCCGTGTTTGCAGAACTCAAGGTAAAAAAAACATGACGCATTTGTTGTCAGTTTATGTGAGATTTAAAAAACAGTTGTAAAAAGAGTTTTATTGTTTTGCATTTAGTTTTGTACTCCACCTATATGAAATGAATCAAAAAGTTTTCCTGATATCCATAATTGCTCTAGATACAACCTCTTATTCAGCAGTTTCGGAGTCTGTCTTTGAGCAATATACCTTAAACGTCACATATAATATGTGAAAAGTAACTCAGCTGATATATAGTTAATTCACTCTGTACATTAGTATTTACTTAGTAGTGTTAACAAATTCTCATATCTTTGAAACACGGATGTTTAACTGATTCTCGCCAAAATTAAAAATAAGGAAATTTATTTTTCACAGAGGGTGAGTTTGGGAGATAAAACAGCACCATGTTGGCCACCAGTAGTGCCACCCACATCCGGCAAGTCAGAACTGTTCTTAGACACAGCGGAATTCAGACGGTTGGATCGAAGAGCCATACAGGTATGCTACGCAGCAATCAAAAAATGTATTTAACACGAGTATTTGCTAAACGTTTGTCGAATGTATGTGAAAGAAAGTATGTTTTTCTATCAAATACCTTCTTATGTATAGTATTACTATAACACGTTTGTTAAAAGCTGTTATGTGTCTAGAACGAAATGTTGTTTTTCTCTGGTAGAGGGTTTCACAGTACCGTAGCTTTTGCTATTAAGATTTAGAATTCGATGAGAAAGTCGTTTTTGTGTTGTTTTGTTTATTATTGCACTGTTGAGTAGAAACTGATTGTCACCAAATGCCATTATAACTCTGATTCAGTTTGCTCGAAGCCAGTGGAGAGATCTGAAGAGAATGACCCGAAAGCTGATCAAGAACTGCTGCAGTGATCTCGAGAAAGCTAGGTAAGATTGCATTTCATCCCATAACCAAAATTGTTTTCCTGCAGATAACTCTGAACATGTTCAATTTAAGATTATGAAAAATGACATTTGATAAACTTGAACTGAAAGAAATTCATGCCTTACAATGTGCAAGACCTCTTCATTTATTTTATTTATTTGATTGGTGTTTTACGCCGTACTCAAGAATATTTCACTTATACGACGGCGGACAGCATTATGATGACAGGAAACCGGGTAGGGCCTCGGGAAACCCACGACTATCCGCAGGTTGCTGGAGGATCTTCGCACGTACGCAAGACCTTTTTAAAAGATTTTGCTAATTTTACGACTGAGAAATATATTGCAAACATAAGACTATAAAATTATTGTTAAAATGGAAATATTGGTAAAGTTATTTTTCGAATTTCAGGGTTCTTTTTAGATGGGTGGTTGCCAGGGATTTGATCGTAAGGAACGCGAAGAACTTAAACTGGACCGTCTCCACAGTTAATGACGCTACAGATATGAAGGACAACCGGGAGTTATTTCACAGACTTTACCAAGACGTCTGCAAGTAAGTTTCTGTCCAACAACGGTTCACTTACACATGATCGATGTCATCGAATTGTTTCAAAGATATAAAAAATTTTTATAATTGTTTCAAAGATGTAATAATTTTCCGAACAGTATGAATCGTACGACGAGTACATCATGCATGACCTCATTGTCATATTTTTCATTTTCCAGATACGCGGGTTTACCGTGCGAGATCATCCGGGGATATTCTAAGGGTGCCGGATACAGGCCAGGCATGCGCATCAGAGGCAGTTCTTTCCGTAACTGCTGGACAGCCGTTGCTATTGATGGCGCGTGGAGATTGGTGAACTGCACGTGGGCCGCTCGGCAAGTAACAGAGGTCGACTTAAAAACGTGTGATGAATTCTATTTCCTCACTGACCCCAAAGAACACATCTTTCAGCACTACCCGGATGATCCAAGGTGGCAGCTCCTAGAAGACCCACTCCCGTTTTCAGAGTTTGCCAAACTTCCAGTTGTTAGTTCGCCATTTTTCAACAACCATCTTCGCTTTTCTTCGTGTTATTCTTCAACAGTTGTGGCCGAAAATGGAATAGCTGAAATACGACTCTATCTTCCTGTGGACGTTAAACTTGGATCGCAATTACGACCATCTAGGCGAAATCCGACAATCGAATCTTCAACGAGAGTCTCACTTCGATGTGGGGGCAGCGAAGCCATTTTTACTGTGTTGTCACGCCAACCAGGATTATTCTACTTTTCCATATATGCGGCTGGTCCTGAAAACACTCAGTGTCTGGAAAGTGCTTGTTCGTTTGCCGTCAGGTTTAAGTAGTAGATTACCAAAAGACTGTGCTTCTGTGCTATAATTTTGTATATACGATCCTGTACTATCGCAGTGCTTCTTTTTTTCTAAACACATGACCTCTTCTGTCCTTACGTCTACAAGAGTGAATGGTTACCTGGCCAAAAAAGAATCAAAATATTTATCAGGTGAAATTTCAAACTGCAAGAGGTCAAGGCCATCAACCCACACCATTGAAGTATTACACCACATTTAAAATAGAAATATCATTAACTATCTGTGGTTGCCACCTTCAGCGTGTTTGTAAAGTGCTTTCATGTAAATAGTGCCTGATAATATACTCGTGCTTTTTGAATGTATTTGTATATTTGAACATAAATATATATATGGTCAAAGAATTTGTCCTTGTTTGTTTAATTTCATGTGATCCCCACGCTGAATTTTGTGTAAAAGTCTTTAGTACTCTCAAGTTTCACCACAACCTTTAAATGAAATGAATTTTAGTAAAATCAATTATTTCAATGTTCAGGAACACATTCATGCAGTCCATTCGCTTTACGAACATTCAGTTATGTAGTTCTTCCCCCGATTTATTATGCAGTCGATTCCCAATTTAGTCACTTATGCAATCGATTCCACATTTAGTCACTTATGCAGTCGATTCCCCATTTAGTCACTTATGCAAATCGTCCGCCATTATTGCGCTCAATAATTCATGCATTTCGTCTTTCAGTCAACTATTCACTGATCCATGCAGTCCTACCGTCACTCAGTCATTTATCGAATCCGTTGGCTATTCAGTAATTCAATCATTTATGCAATTATTCTGATATTAAGCCCACCGGAGGGTCCATCATTCATTCAGTCATACAGTCCGTCAGCTCTTCAGTCACCGCAGTCGGCCCTGTCTTCAATTATTGATTCACGTAGTTTTTCGACTATTCACCCATTCAATAATTCACGCAGTCTCGTTGGTACTGAATCCATTTCTTATGCATACCAACCGCTATTGAATCCTCCATGAAATCTGCCCATCCTGGAATGCGCCATTCATTCATGTAGTCGGTCACCATTTCAGTCAATCATTTATGTATTGCATTTGTCGGGTAATCATATATTTATTCATGCATTCCGTAGGCTACTCAGTCACTCAGTCGTAATGCCGTCCATCCGATGGTCAACAATTCATTCGTTCATGCAATCTGCCCAACATTCAGTCACTCATTCGTTCATGCAATCTGTCCCCCACTCAGTCACTCATTCATGCAATCTGCCTCCCCCCCCACTAAGTCACTCATTCGTTCATGCAATCTGTCCATTACTAAGTCACTCATTCGTTTATGCAATCTGCCCAAAATTCAATCACTCCTTTGTTCATGCAATCTGAACACCACTCAATCCCTCATTAGTTCATGCCATCTGCCCACCACTCAGTCACTCATTCGTTTAGGCCGCCTGCCCGCCACTCAGCCACTCATTCGTTCAAGCAATTTGCCGACCATTCAGTCACTCATTCAATGATCCCCATCCGCACATCATTCAGTCACTCGTTCATTTATGCGCTCTGCACACCATTCAGTCATTCATTCATTTATGCCGTCGCCGTCTCATTCATTTATGCACTCCGCACACTATTCAGTCACGCATTCATTTATATCGTCGGCCTCTATTTCATTTATGCAGTCCGCACACCATTCAGTCACTCACTCACTCATCCATGCAAGTCATCGATTTATGTAGTTCAACACCATTCAGTCACTCACTCACTCATCCTTGCAAGTCATCGATTTATGTAGTTCAACACCATTCAGTCACTCACTCACTCATCCTTGCAATTCATCGATTTATGCAGTTCAACACCATTCAGTCACTCAGTCACTCATCCATGCAAGTCATCGATTTATGTAGTTCAACACCATTCAGTCACTCACTCATCCTTGCAATTCATCGATTTATGTAGTTCAACACCATTCAGTCACTCACTCACTCACTCATCCATGCAAGTCATCGATTTATGTAGTTCAACACCATTCAGTCATTCACTCACTCATCCATGCAAGTCATCGATTTATGTAGTTCAACACCATTCAGTCAGTCACTCACTTATCCATGCAAGTCATCGATTTATGTAGTTCTTTCACTTCCTCGTAATGTCACGCGACAGTGAGTGAGCGAGTGCTTGGGCAGAAAACACATGCACCACGCAAACAAAACACGTAGAGAAATAGATAGTCTAGGGAAGAGCAGATCAAAGGCTTTCCGGAAATATATTAATAGATTTGACCAGTATATACCTATACATAAACAATATATACCTAAAAGACATAAGATTTGATAAATTACAACTATATTTCAGATCAGATGAAACTAGATTACAACAGTCACATGCAAATTACACGTTCTCTCCTTCATTCTTCATGACGGGCAAAGACTTACGGTCAGATTTTTACCATGATGTGGAGATCCGTATTCAGTGATAACAAACAATGGCGCTTACTGCTTCAGCTGCACAAGACATAGTGGCTAAAATATTAACTGCTCTTGGGGCCTCCGTGGCTCAGTTGGTTAGCGCGCCAGCGCATCCTAATGACTCAGGAGTCTCTCACCAATGCGGTCGCTGTGAGTTCAAGTCCAGCTCATGCTGGCTTCCTCTCCGGCCGCACGTGGGAAGGTCTCTCAGCAGCCTGCGGATGGTCGTGGGTTTCCTCCGGGCCCTGCCCGGTTTCCACCCACCATAATGCTGGCCGCCGTCGTGTAAGTGAAATATTATTGAGTACGGCGTAAAACACCAATCAAATAAATAAATAAATAAATTATCCAACTAATAGCAATATACGTATGACACATGAAATCCAAAGTTTACAAAAAGGTCTCAGTGGAAGACAGGTTTCAGTATTCCTGCCTAGCACATGTCCAGTGGACTTGAGGAGCAATGCGGTGTAGGGTGGTCCATTACCATCCGCTTATTATTTACGTTAGTGGGTTGTTCCGTTTCTCAGGCCCTATTTTAATGACGGATTTACACGCATGTATGTGTAAGAAGATCCCCAACGACTTTAAAAAACGTTTTACATTTTCTCCGATTGAATCTCCAAAGCAAAACCCCGACACAGCACAGGTAGGAATTCGGCGATACAGATTATCTGAGACATTGAGATGAATAGTTTTAATAAAAGCATAACTAAGGTAAATAAAATGAACAACTTACACACACTGTAGCATCACTGATGACACAGAATTACGTGTTTTAGGCCGTACTCAAAGATACTTCACGACGGTGGCCAGCATTGTTGTAGGAAGAAACCGGGCAAATCCCAGGGAAAACCGACGACCATCCGCATCTGGCTGGCAGACGGGAAAGCCGACGACCATCCACATCTGGCTGGCAGACATCCCTGGAGCCCATTCCACAAAACCATTTCCGACGTAAGTTAAACTTTACAACCTCTCCACAAAATTTAGGTTTTGGCACTATAAGTTGAAATCTGACTTCAAATAATACTGCTGAGGTGGAAATATTTTGATTTCTAAAACCGAAATCATAAGCTCTAAGATCGTATGGCTTTGTGGAATCAGCCCCTGACAAGCAGAGAAGCGAGGAGAGATAATGCCGCATATCTTTACATGACCAAAGTTGGTGGTTTTCTCAAGCTTTCTATAGCCAGAAACCACGGCCTACACGCCGACGTACAGGAAGTTGACCAATAAACAGTATACGTACACGTCTTGGTTTTCTTTAATGTTTATTCTTCACACACACGTTCTTTGCTAATGATACTTCATATTTCAAGTTTTAGTTGTTTTTCTGCATGAAAAAAAATTACACCTCACTTCTGCACCGAAGTGAGAAGATTTCTTATCTAGTTGCCAGGAACCCTGGGGTAACTGGGGTAAGCTAACATGTGATTTCACCGGTAATACGTGTAACCGCTTGCACACTGTCATCAGTGCTTTGATTTTACTTCATGTGGTTTAAAACTTTTTTTATCATAAATTTTTTATTTTAAACATTTCACGTAAAAAGTCTAATAGTATACCTTGTAATGACTCGTACATTTCATAAGCACAACTAATCCAAGTTATAAAGGAAACTTTTATGTTGCGAACATGTTGAGCATGATGAGATTCATCCAGCTATCCAGTTTAACCAATCGTGAACCAGCATACGGTCTGACATTTGAATACTGTTTAACTCTGTTCCGAAGAATGCAGTCAAACTCCTGACGGTTAAGCATGAGTAAGATTTTATTACAACATAAACATGGTCATCCACTACACAACAACACACGATAACATATAATATAGTCTCATGGTGTACAATACAATAATAGCTATAAACATAAGCGTTCCATGTTTCTACGCCTCGAATTCCAGCAGATATGTGTCGCACCAACGTTTCGTCCAAGTGATGTTTACTTGATTACACTTCTCAGTAAGTCGATACGACGAAATACGATTCAGTACTGTTAATCCCATCCAGTTCACAATGTACACAAAACTGCCGAAATATCATGCATTTTGATAAGACGTTTCTCAGCCCAATCCACAGTCTGTGCCTAAGAGACATCATATTCCACTTGACGAAAGACAATGTATATATAAAAGGTACACTTTGCAGATATAGGTACACGTAGCCTATCACATTAATTGTTAGTTTAGTTAGTGAAAATGAATCGAAATGGTTATTTTTGTGGTGAGGATATAACACCGACCTCGAATTGCTCCCCTACGTGTTTGTCGGTTGAACCTTCCGTTGTGCCATTTGATGCCCCTGTTGATGAACTTCTCGAGTTACCATCTGATGTCTTTGGAAACATTTTCCAGCGGATGGGTAACCTTTTCCTAATTTCTGGAATTCTGTTTATCAATAAAATCGGGTCCGTTATAGAATTTAAAATCATCAACAGGGTCAACGAATGTAGAATCATTCTTTGAATACCAGAAGGTGGTTTTTCCAATGGGCCAAGGCTCAAAGAATATATTGCAACAGGTGACATCAGGAGCACTGTTGTCAGATAGAGCAGAAAATAAGAAATGGTTAAGGAAATAAAAACTCGAGAGGATTTACTGTGCTTTTCTGTAGTCTTAACAATGCTTTTGTACTTTAAGTATATAAAGGTGAAAATATATACAACAAACGTGGTTAAGCCTTGGATTACGATCATGGTGGGTCGGAAGGTCCGGGTGTACATATAAAATCCTGGCATAAGCGTTGTACAGAGGTCAGCAGGTGCCCGCTTCATCCTTAAGGGTAGGATTATAGCAGGAAGTAACAAACACATGGCAAGTAATACCTGACAAAGTAAAATTATACACTTTGATAGCCTGCTGTAACCTTTGACTTTATACGTCAGAGGAAAGCAAACAGCATAGACCCGATCACAGGCCAAGCAAAACGAACAAAAACCCTGGAAAAGAATGCCAAAAGGTGAGACGAGATTCGTCACTAACTCTAAACAAGAAATAGCTATGGTGTTGTTCAGCTCAAACACCATACACACCCAAATAATGCACACGGGGACTTTTTGTGTGAGAGGAAAGCCTACGTTAGCCACTAAATTACTGGTCAGAAGAAACTTTGCTTTTAAAGTCTCATTTGAAACCTTAGATAATGCCGTCAGCACGAAACTGTTGATGACGCACGACAGCGAAAGGAGAACCAGTGCAGCGCATTCAACGGGTAGTATACTCAGGTTGACCTGAAGAGTGTCAAAGATTGTTTTGTGCCTGTCCTCTTTCAGGGTAGCTGAATCCAGCGGTGTCGCGCCGTTACTGCAGTTGGAGTAGCTGTCATCCGACATGGAACAATTCATGTTGATGTTGCAGTCTGAAATACAGATGAGGCCCTTTTATCGTTCCGTCAAGCTAAACACGTTGCTAATTAGTTAGTATACTGTACAAAGTGTACATCATCGATTCTTGCCTTTAAAGGCCTGTAGCACGCCTCTCGACATGAAACAAAATTTGTTAACTTTCATAAGGCATTGCATTTCTCAGTTTATCTGTGGTGTTTCTAATCTAGGTTTAGAGATGTTAAGATGCATGTAACTAAAATTAACAATGCAATTGTTAGCGAATGTGGAAGAAGCGTTTACGATCTCTGACAATGTGACTAGAAACCGTTTCACGAGCAACACACAATCATATATAATCGCTTATAATTACCATGGATACAACAGTTGTTGTTTTTAATTTATTTTATCCATGTGATTGTTGTTCAACGCCATCGTCCAGAAACATTCCCATAAATGATGACGCAAGTCTGATGAGTGAAGGAAACCAAGTGTCATCTATAAACCCCGTATGTTCCGTTTACTGGCGACGACTTCAAACCGAATATGTCAGCCAATTCTGAACATACACGTGTAGCTGCGATGTCAGTTGCCATACAAGTATCCTGAAGAGTAGTTGTAGTCCTTAGGGAGAATTTTGAGGACATTTTTCGGGGAAATGTTTTATACCCCAATGACAGTGCATTCCGTCAACTGGTAGAACAATATCCCTATTCAAATTACCAAAGACAGGTTTTATTAAATAAATTTCTGTAACAATTTCTTAGAATATAAATAATTTCAACAAGAGATGGTTACCAGGAAGATGATATAGTCAACAGTTTCCAACTGCGTCGGAAAGACAAATATGTATGTGTGATATACATTATTCTCCTAAAAAGCAAGAAAGGACAAAAGCATGCCAGTTACACTTTTATTGCAAATATTTATATAAACGTAGTGGTGATATTAAAATTTCGCCATGTCTATATAGAAGCCGCTAGCCGGGGTAGTTAAGCAGACTTTGGTACACATTACATATACAAAGCATAACGCCCAGAATGTAGAAGGGATGTAGAATGGCAGCAGTCGATGACTAAAAAAGGTTCGAGATTTATTCTTATAGGTTGTGTGTTTGTAAATAACACCCCCCCCCCCCCCACCCCTCTCAAAAAAATATACGGCATTACGTTTGTGAGATGTCTGGGTACTACAGATGATATATGGTAGGAAAGGTGGAAGAAAGAAGGATATCCTTCTTACGCAGCTGTCTGTTGCCTTTAGTTTGTGCTAACTCTGCTGAAAGAACACAGAAATTTGATACATATTGCTAATTAATACTATCCAAAATGATCAACAGAAGCGCCCGTACCAACCCGCATAATGATTTATTTATTTATTTATTTATTTGGTGTTTCACGCCGTATTCAAGAATATTTCACTTATACGACGGCGGCCAGCATTATGGTTGGTGGAAACCGGGCACAGCCTGGGGAAAACCCAAGACCATCCGCACGTTGCTGCCAGACCTTCCCACGTACGGCCGGAGAGGAAGCCAGCATGATCTGGACTAGAACTCACAATGACCGCATTGGTGAGAGACTCCTGGGTCATTACGCTGCGCTAGCGCGCTAACCAACTGAGCCACGGAGGCCCCTGTTGCATTTAGTTTGTGCTAACTCTGCTGAAAGAACACAGAATATGATACATACTGCTAATTAATACTATCCAAAATGATCAACAGAAGCTCCCGTACCAACCCGCATAATGATGTTGTAAAGTTACCGTGGTATCAAGAGAATCGCAGCAGCTGTGAATGAAGCAGGGAGTTGGATATGGTTCAACCTATTCTGCCATATCCGGTGATGGAGATGGGGCTTGAAGTAAGACGCATGCTGGTGGTTCACGTTTGTGCGATCTCAGCTAAAGCTTTTGTTGTTGTTGTTTTTCTGTTGTTTTAAGTACGAGACTCAATAGTCGACATCATATCTCTATGAATAATAATGAATACAAATACCAGGTGCTAAAATGCCAAGTTTAAGGCCATGTTTGTTAAATGTCTACAAATGCGAATAAAAGTATTTTAACGCTCAGACAGTAGACAAAAATATATCTTATTTCAATAATTTTGAGCTTAAAAGCAGATGTGAATTTTCGACAAATCACTCGTAAATATCTGGAAATATATGCAACTACTCACATTTTGATCGCATTTTGTGACAGGAGTCAATGTGTTAAGTTTAAATCTCTGTTTCTTCGGTGTTTATCTATAAAACAGTTACTCATTTGGTTAGCGCACTAGCGCAGCGCAATGACCCAGGAGTCTCTCACCAATGCGGTCGCTGTGAGTTCAAGTCCAGCTCATCCTGACTTCCTCTCCGGCCGCACGTGGAAAGGTCTGCTAGATACCTGCGGATGGTTGTAAGTTTCCCCGGGCTCTGCCCGGTTTCCACCCACCATAATGCTGGCCGCCGTCGTATAAGTGAAATATTATTGAGTACGGCGTAAAACACCAATCAAATAAATAAATAAATAAATAAATATAAAACAGTTACACACATAGACAATGCATAGACAGTAAATATACATGCCTGTCATTTCGTTTTAGCACTGAAGAAGGAATTTGCGAAATGAGTATACAGGGGAGGAAAGAACTATGTCCGGATACCCACAGGGGTTTTAGGACTTTTTCTCTCAGTATATTAAATCTCAGTTTAATCGTCTGACTGTCAAAGGGTTTCATGTAATATTAATATCAATGCATCATTTGGTTAAGGTATCGACTGGCTTCAATTCCATGAAGAATTATTCACGAATTTGGTCTAAATAGATGCAGTCACGGAGATGACATATTTTTTGTTTTTGTGTGTGTGTTGGGGGTGGGGGTGGGGAGGAGGGGGCCTAATATGCCGGAATAGGACCCAGTGAGGAGTGCATCTAGTGTAATTCAGCAGTTTTTACATCAATATGTATCAGAAACAAATTCGTTCCGTTAAAAAATCCGAATTTTCTTTGAGTTATTTTCACTGGCTGTTAGTCATCTACCACATACTGACAAAATTTGCCTTTCAACATACTGTCTGCGCAGTCCTTTGGATTTGAATTTCAGCACATTTTGATGAGTGGTACTGGAGTCATGTTTCTCAGATGAAGTTTGATTGGTGTTTTACGCCAAACTCAAGAATATTTCACTTATATGATGGCGGCCAGCGTTATGGTGGGTGGAAACCGGGTAGTTATTATACTGGTGTCAGTATAATGTGTCCGGGTGGGATGTCATGTCTTGTGCATTCGGCATGATACTTCACAAGAAGACTCCTATATGTATATGTATGCACACCTAATGACTCCTCATCGTCATATGACTGAAAAATTAATAAGTACGACACTAGGCATTTATATATTCATTCCAACAGAGGAGTACATCATTACCTTCCGGTCACACAGATATACCGCCACTTTTCTCAATTCTAGGAGGGTATGTCCCAATGCAAAGTTTGCTTTATTGCGGGAACAGGTAGCTGTTCCATCAAATTTGTGTCTGCTCTCTTAATACAGCCACTACAAGAAGTACAATCATTCTGCAAAAAATAGTGTTATGCAATCCAGAAAGGTGTCAGCTGTATACGGATTTTAAAAAACTTCCAAAACTCCAAAAGTCTCACTGAAGAACTAGACGCTCAAATACTGTACCTACCGTAAGAGGACATCTCCACTTGGGATTTCTGCACTATTTATACTACTCCTCACACAGATTTAACTGATAGAAATTCGTCACTAATTGTTTCGATATTTAATAGATGGTTAAAATTCGTGGGATGTTTCTTTGTTCATCAAGTTAGTTTAATTTTACATTAATAACATTTATGTGCAATTCGGGAAACGATATATCAACAGTAAAAGGCATATCCATGGGTACAAATTGTGACCCCCCCCCTTCCTTTCGGCTGAACTATACCTATTCTCGTATGCATATGACTATATGCAGGTGCCACTATGGAGTAATCCTCACCAGGCCAAATCCACTACACGACACATTAATAGCCTTTACATGTAGTTTGAAACAATGCTTACATTGCAAAGATTTCGCAAAGGATTTAACGGAAACCACAAACTATACAGATAGTACCTATACCTATCTGGACCTATATTTGTTCAAAAGATCAAATGGTTTCTTGTATTGCAGGCTTCAGGGTAGATTCAATTTTGACATTGTAAGTTATCTTTATGTTTGGACAACAATATACCGAATGGTGATACATATGGCGTGTACATATTTCGCCTTTTAGGTTTTGTTAAATCCTGTGTGTTATGTGACTATTTCAAGCAACGTCACAAGTTATTACTATAAATACTAATGTGTTACGGTTATTCCATCAAAGGTTTGGTTTTTTATGTTTCGTGGGTTTTAAAATTTGTATAATTCTCTTGGCACTGCTGATTGTGATGAATTAGAGTGCCACGTTGGATACGTAGTCACGATCAAAGTCCAAAGGTGTATATTTTGTTTTCGAAAGCTTACATAGTAGCATGGTACACAGTCAGAATACTGATTTCACTCATTTGACTAGAACATACGCTGCACCTTTCTAACATCACTGAAAACTGTTGACTATTTGTCTTGGTATGACTCTGTCCTAATTTCGTATTTTATATTTCTTACCTCATTGCTGGTTGGTGTTAGACGTCGGATTTGGAATAGGCCCTGCAATTGTTGACCTAGAGATGCCTGTTGCATAGTATATGAATATCTGTTTCGATGCAGTGATAGACAAACACATTCCTTTACTGGGCGTGAACCCACAAACCCCGATTACGTGTCGAGTATTCTCAGCCAGTACGGAAGAGTGAAGCAATGATTTTAGGTTTCAAGCATTTAGATCGTAATTTTTATCGAGAGGTGGTGAATCTAAAATTACATTTGTACTATGTACTACACTTCAATTTTGTTATAATTTAACCTGCTGATTTACGTAAATTACATCTTTCTACAAAGTGTTATTTTAATGAAAAGAGCTTAGACAGATATTATTAAACATTTATGAATACTCCGCTGCTTGGAATGTCTCCCCAGGCAGATGCTTTTATAACTGAGACGGATCTTATGAAGAACGCAGTTCACAGTGAATGCATTAGTGTTTACTGATGTATGTCCCTTCTCCAATACTGCTCTCCGTGACTTACTTTTGCCTTAGAGAGAGAGCACGGACATTTGGAAGGCATGGACATTTCTAAAGATGCACTACGATTAAGGACCACAGAGTTTATGATATTCATAAACCATTTGGTAAAGCACTAGTTTCCAGACTGATGTGTTCACATGAGTAGCTATATAAGATCATAGACCGTGGTCATTATTAAAGTCGCTAGCAGTCAGGATGAAAACATTGGGCAGTGGACTGTTGGACAATGTGACTCAAACTATGAAGAAGGGATTGTCGGATTTGTACAACAACAAAATTTTTGGGATGGCCTATTCATATTCTCGTATGAATAGAAGTGTACATATAAGCGGAGACTATTAGAAAGGAATCTTCTTCAGGTTCGGTCTTTCTCATCAACTAAACGGTATATTGGTGATTTGCTGGCTTTAAACAACCCATATACAGAAAATGCTGTCAGAGAACTCATAAGTATTCACCTTAGCCCGATTTACAGGAAACTTAACAATTTCAACGTGTACATTGTAAATTCTCCTTACTTGGATAGCAATATACCGAAGGGTCCTGCATATGACGTGTACAAATCTTATCTTGTGAGATTGTGGCATTTGTTGGATTCTGTCCGTAATGCTTCAATCAACATCACAAGTTATTAGTGCAAAAACTAGGGTTCCACTAGATGGGCGCTCTGCGAGTTTCATAAGTTTTACAATGACTATAATTCTCTTATGAGTAAATCATGAAAAATCTCTTGCACTGTGCTTTATAGCTGTGCCGAATTCCGCTTAATCTGGGTTAGCGGTTCTGTCTTGATCGTGGCGAACATCATCGCCACGTCAGATATATACATGTAGAACTGGTTTACATGTTTTGATTAACGAGAACTTTGATCAACGACAACTTTCATTAACGACAACTTATAAATTAGCATGGTACACGATCTGGATACTTATTCAGTACATCATCATTGAAAACTACTGACGACTTCTCTTGGCATGGATGCCTAGAGTGTTCTACTTTATATACTATTTTAATTCTTTGGCAGTTTGTGTTTTTCTACTTGGCTCTATGCTTATGGACCGGAACGTCTATTTTGGATGACGGCTTGGATACATATATATGTTTTGATGCCTGGATACTCAGAAATGTTTTCATTTATACTATACTTTTTGTGGATGAAACTGGGGTAAACAACCTTTGGAGTATTTCTGGTGTGGCATTCAGACAAACGAACAGACATGGACGCCAGTGCGAAAGACTTTAACGAATATAAACCTTTGCCACGAATTCCGTCAACCGCTGATAGTGAGCAAGGCTTCATGAGAAATGGGTGCGGGGTAATCCAGAAAAGCCTGTCCCTTGTAACTCATAAAGATATTTTAAGTGGCTTTCAATAAATGGGAATATAAATATGCAATAACTGACTAGCTTACATTGTCAGGTTGCCAGTTACCAAGCCAGAAGAGGTCGCTTCAGACCTGCAGTTTTCCGGCACCAATAGACCTGAGTCTCGTTATATATATACCCAACAAAAATATCAACGCACGAAGCAATTTTATATTTATATCACGTGTTAACTCAACAATTAGGGTATGTATTCATTATCAATCGTGGCTTCGATTTTCACCACATTTTCGGGCAATAATCCAGGAGGTACGGCAGCGTGAAAACAGAGTGGCTGGTAATCATAGTCCATGCTATTCGTGATGCTAACGGTGGACGCGCCCTGTACTGATGGCTGCGAATGGCGATTATTGACCAATCTGTTTTAACGCTGCCATAACTCCCAGACTATTGCCCAAATGTAAAACTCTGGTGGAAATTGAAGTCACAAATGATAATGAATACTTAACATAATTGTTGAGCTAACAAACTATTTAATACTGAGAGAAAAATTGCTTTCGTTCGTTTTTATTTTTGAAAATATAATTTGAACATCCGTATGTTTGTCGTTAAACACCAAAGGGAGAAACAGTACCTGTTACCAGCAGTCCCTATTATCATTAGTCCTTGTTATCATTAGTTCCTGTTGACATTAGTCATGTTTTTCACGATGCCTGATATACCATGCCACCTTACTTATCCACACATAGATAGTAACACCGACTTACCTAAACTCTCCACAGACAACGTCGACGAGACCCTTGTAAACAGCCCCAACTTTGTACTTTAGACAGATGCCACGTAGGTGGAAAGAAATTTGCTAATAGCTCGGCGCATTTTATACATATTGAATGGGCGTGGCTATTTGACTTCACACAAGTATGATTTGTGTGGGTTGGTTTATGCATGATACAACAGCAAGACACTCGACAAACCCTTTTCTGTTTTATAAGCTTTTTTTTCTCTGTTTTCTTACTGATTATAAGCCTTGTTCTGTATATTCTGTGAAGTACACTGCCCACTGAGGATGTATGTATATCACAGTGTGTGACCACACCGATAACAAGGCAACATGTGATGCCACTTCCGTTGAAATCCCTGTACTGTATTTCGGAATATGCAGGAAAATGACGGAAGCTTAGCTGCTCGGATATCCGCTCCGTCTTTTCAACTAAAGCCAATGTCTCAGACTGGAACGGAATTATCACCCTGGGGGAGAACCATTTTAATGAACTATTGATCGATAAAAGTTATATAAAGATGTCTGATGGAAACTGAGAACGACACACCTAGGGCAAAAGTTGATACACACAATAATCGCAAGTCCCGAAAATGACGTTAAAACACCAAAGAATTAAGAAAGGATATAAAGTACAAAAAACCGCATCATGTGAAGTGAAGAATTCAGCAGTTTTCATTGATGCTAGAAAGGCGCAAGGTATCTTCTAGGCGAATGAGGGAAATCAGTATTCAAATAGTGTACCATGCTACTATACACGGTAAACCAAGTATCTCAATTTCGGTTGGCTTGCTACTGTTCATACATTCAGCATGACGACTTAATTTAACACGATGGATATACATTCCGTATCCCCGCGTGAAACGGATTTATACATAATCAAGAAGGAGGATGTCAGAGGGTCTTGACCCTCTGTCCATATTTACTTACGAGAGAATTATACTCATGGTAAAACTTAGAAACGTAGAGTGAAGGCGTTTGAAGGACTATCCTTGACACACTACCTTTTACAGGAATAACTTTGGACGTTGATTGAAACCGTTGTATAATACACAGGATCCAACAAATGCTATCAGAAAGGGCCCATTGGTGTGCTGCTGCAAAAGTAAGGTTAATTTACAGCAATAACATTGAAACTATCACTCTTGTTCTAAAATCTGCCAGAAAGAAAACCGTTTTGGCCTTTGTACAAGCACTGAGAATGAAACAGGATCAAACCTCATCTTTGATCTATGTGATGTGCTACAGTTACGATTTTCACGTGTCATGTGCCGATGACATAACGCCCCAGTGAAGCAAACGTGAAAAAAATTGTTTATGCCTTCACTTTGTTCTACGACACTATTCTAATGTGATTGACGCGTGTAGAGTAAATGTTAAATGCAATGTGAATTGGCTTCAAATCTGTATGACGTTCCAATACGCCTGATCAGCGTGTTCAGACCAGTGACATGCGAATAAAACATGACTGCATTTTTTATCTGTTCTGCTTAATCGTGATGCTAGGGTGGTGTGCAGTTTGCTTAGCATTTACGTGATCAGTGAGAATAAGACCCTAACTGAGATAAATTTATTTTACCTGTCAGGTGTGACCAGTTACCGAGTTGCCTGATGGACCGTTGCACGTTACCATATTTTATATTATGGTAGGTAATAATGCTGACTCACCCGAGCTAGTCCACAAAACTCTTGTAAACAGCCCTAGCTTGTCACTTAAGAGGTAGTTGGCAAGAACCTTGCTGACAATTCAGGTAATTTTGTACAGATTGACGTCACACAGATGTGGTTTGTGTGGGCTGTTTTTAGTAAGTAAAAAGGCCTTTGGCACGGGAGCTCTGACCAGGTCGTAGTACATGAATTTTATATGTTGATTTTGGTATTTCGTTATAATCTTAATCTGTGTAACTAATCTCAGAACTGAAGAGAACTTACCTGTGTTCCTGTGCTTCACCCAGGTTCTGTTGGATTTCCTCTAACCCGCTAATATTGGCCGTCGGCGTACTAGTGAAATATTCTTAAGTACGGCGTAAAAAAAACCCAATGAAATAAATAATTCCGTTAAACTCAAAGGTATTGTTGCAACATCTGTATTTGTCAGTTTATTACAGCGGACAAGTACGCCTGAATGTTACAAAGGCAGAAGTTTTAATCATCGAAAATAAGAATCTGCATACATATACACCAACCCGCTCTTTAGTACAGATGATACTGTGTTTGATACAATACATATATTAAAATATATATGAGGTTATTTTATAATCTCTGTTGTTATAAGCTACACTATACTTAAACAATCCGCTGTATTATTGTATCAAACAATCATTCAAAGGTTTATTTTCTTACTCCCTGCGATAACAATTTCGCTAAAAATGGGTTTCATCGCCATGGCTGTTTCGACATAAAGCCCCCATTACCGTTAATAGATTTTATCTTCGGGACGAAGGTGATGCGCAATGCCTCAGTTACATGTACACAAGCTGTAGACGTTTGTCTGAAATGACAACAAAACAGTGAGTGTATATTGATCACGTTCTAATCAGGACTGAAAAGCTGAATTAGACTCTATTTTTAACGTACATCGGTGGGAGTCCTAGGAAGTAAAGAATGAAACCTTTAGATTGCAAAGGATATATTGATTTATAACACAAAAGGTGTACTTAAATGATCAAACAGATTATCTGTTAATTTAAACCAGACGGAAATTAGAGCTGTAGATTTGTCTGCTGCTAAAGCTGATAAGTTAACTGGTTCGTATCACTGAAACCATGGCAACATTATCTTTATTATAACATATACTGTTGTTCTTTACCTGCGTGTATATTCAAAGTCTTAGCTTCGACCTCGACATTATATAAATTAAAAACGGACCATTCGACAATCAATTACAACCTGTTTCATAAACAAAACATTTGGTAACAATGAATCCAAATGACGTGCTGGCACATGTTCAGTTAAACCTATAACAGATATAAACCTAAGATTATAGCTTCTATTTGCAGGTTTTTTGGCAGCAATAAGCGGTCCACAATATTGGTGCGTGACCATTAATACAGAATTATATAGCTTCGACGAAGACCATTTATCTTCCGCCAATCTGGTGTACATATCTGTACACCACGTAAAGTAAAGTTCAACACTAACTTGCAAAATGTCAGTTGTTCATCTCGGTCCCTTCTGCCTCCTTCACGGAGCTTCATCCTATAAGTGAGTTTGTATTTAACCAACTATGAAATGGGCAAATCAATAAATAGAAACAACAACTGTAACTGGCACGGATCTGTTTCAATGTGACACCTTTGTAATCCAACCCAGAATAAAGATTAAGTACTCAGCCAGATTAATTATCTATTTTGGCTGACCTTAAATATCACAAAAGACATGCAAGGCTTTACGATAAATGCGCGGGAAGTAAACCAAGCTGTTATAATAACCCGACTTGGCGCAAGCCTACAAAGAAATAGCAGCCTGCACGGAGCAAGGTGCATGTTTATGGTTGGTGCATTCTAGATCACCATGACAATCAAATCTGAAGAGCCTTCACACTAATCTTAAGGCTTTCCACTTAATTTCCAACTAAGTCCTAGTGTTGGGGGTGGGGGAGCTGCGGCTATTTAAAGATTTGCATAATCAGATATAATAATAAATAAGGCGTACAGCATAGAGACAAAAACCAGAGGCGTTAGTGTTTAATTTTAACTGTTCACGATGTAAATGCTTACACAGAAGCAAATTACACCCTGTTAGCACCATAGCTTAAGCACAGTTGAGTAGAATGCGGTGATATTGCTTGTCACTTATTAGAAGTCATTGGTAAAGAATTGCATTAAATGCCGTGTTGCCATCGCAATTAACATACAATGGCAATAAAACAATGCAAAGACTACCAGCAGATCACGGTTTATGCATGAATACAATATAATGAAAGACGCCCTCTTGTCAATTTACCACCAGTCGGGATTTTACGCTAGATGTTCGTGTAAACGCATAAATGGTAGCAATTTGCACACCGTGGCTTAAGCAGAATTAGGTATATGATTTTATTTCAGTTGAATTCTCTGTACATCAAAAACCTATCATTAAAACGTACAACCAGCTGCGGGTAATTCTACTCTTCAAAAACTGTAAAATGCCTAACGTATGACTTTGCTAACCACGTCATACTAGTTGTAAAATCACGCCCTAATCCGACATTCTCTACATTTATTTAACTGGTTTCCAACGCTGCACTCACAGTTCTGCTCTCAGTCTCGCCGCTTTAGCCGAATAAACAAGCGGCGACAGACGGTAATTAGCATTTAAAAATGCATGTACATGAATCCATCTCTCGCTAGATTTACTGCGGTGGTTTTTCAGGTACCTGATGATATTCCTCGCTCCATTCCAGCTCCGAGTTGCTTTTGGCCGAGGCATTCAGGTATCAGATAAAGTTTCTTGCTCAAACCAGCTCCGACTTGATTTTGGCCGTGGTATTTCAGGTACCTGGTAAAGTTCCTTTTTCAAACCAGCTCCGAGTTGATTTTGGCCGTGGTGTTTCAGGTACCTGGTAAAGTTCCTTTTTCAAACCAGCTCCGAGTTGATTTTGGCCGTGGTGTTTCAGGTACCTGGTAAAGTTTCTTGCTCAAACCAGCTCCGAGTTGATTTTAGCGGTGGTAATTCAAGTACCTGGTGATGTTTCTTGCTCCATTCCAGCTGCAACTCGATTTTGGCCGCGGTATTTCAGGTATGTGGTGATATTCCTTGCTCCATTCCAGCTCCGAATTGATTTTGATCGTGGTATTTCAGGTATCTGGCGATATTCCTTACTCCATTCCAGCTCCGCCTTGATTTTGGCCGTGGTATTGCAGGTAGCTGTAAAGTTGCGCTGTTTCCGCTGAATTTACCATGGATGGATCGGTGCATCCACCTAGTAAAAAATGTACTTCGAAAACAGACAACAGCCATGTGTTGCTGTGCACTTCCACTTCCGTATTCGCTGAGTGAGGCTTTGGGTTTATTCGATGGAAAATTGCATGTTGTGTAAATGAATACAGAGTCAAACACAAAGCAAATATAGGCCTATATATATATATATATATATATATATATATATATATATATATATATATATATATATATATATATGTGTGTGTGTGTGTGTGTGTGTGTGTGTGTGTGTGTGTGTGTGTGTGTGTGTGTGTGTGTGTGTGTGTATCATGGTTAGCACGTTCAGCAGGGTTTTATTTTCAAGTGCCGTACGTGAGAAGGTCTGTTAGCAACCTGCGGATGGTCGTGGGTTTCCCGTATAAGTGAAATATTCTTGAGTACGGCGTAAAACACCAAGCAAAAAAAAAAAAAAAAAAAAAATTTTCAAGTGCCGTATTAAAAGACTAACCCCATTTCCGTATGGGAAATGTTTTTTTTTTTCAAACTCTTAACACACGTACATCTGTACCTCTTAGGTAAGGAAACATTAAGTGGGAATTTAGAATGTCAGTGACACAAATGGAATCCATGGATGAAGGCTAATATCAGACAGACAGTTACCTGCAAAATGTCAGCGACATGCGAATCACAGAGTGTTGTCAGTGACACATGAATGTCTGTAACAAATGAAAATCAGTGTGACTATGGATCTGTGATACTAAGATCTGTGATACAAAGATCTGTGATACAAAAATGTCTTTGACGTAAAATATCAGCGAGGTAGGTCCACAAATGCTAGCTACAAGCAAATGCCAGCGCCCCTTTATTTTTTTCACAATATTCCTTGTTGGTCAAGAGAGAGCTCTCTAGCTTCTACTTCCCTTCCATTAGAAGTATGTGTTGTACTCAGAAATGATGGACATTGTTTGATGCACACATCTTATATGCTTGTGTCACGTTAGTTCCTTTGCAGCCATAAAGATATGAAATATAAAAGATATCAGCTATGGCATATCGTGTTTCCCGCCCAACGCAAAAGCGTCAAAAGGTCGTCCTCTGTGATTTTCTCTTATAAAGGGGCTTGGCCATTAGTGACATTTGTTCACTTCCTTCCATATACTCTTTAGTTCGACGTTGTCAATCCCAGTATAACAGAGTTGTCAACAATACACTACATCCTACTTTGCCCCTAAGATCACAGGTCACGAGTCTCTCTGCCGCATAAAGATTCATCGGTGACGAATTTTATAATAGGTCAGTTATTATTTCATCACTAGCGACCGAGCTGGCCAGGGATGTCATTACACATGATCCATCAGTGCTGCCGGTGTCATCTCGACTTACGCCCAAGAAGAATGGTTTCAGTTTTGGCATTGTTACTTATCCCTGCCTAGATAGCAATATACCGAAGAGTGCTTTGTGACGATTTCAATCAAGACCATAGGTAGTCCGAAGAAAACACTTGTTTCAATGATATTTTAACGCCTTTTATCTAAGCATTCACTTGACCCTCTGATAATTTTGTCAGTTCCACTTAATCGGCGGTATACAGTATCACCACGCCGGGTTGTATGAGCATTTCCATTTAAAGCGCATCTTAATTATAAATCTGACTGACAACAATTTATATTTTTAAAAGAAAACAAGATATTTTTACGTATATAAACCCTTGCAGTAATGCGCTAATTTTGATACATCCATTTATCTCTAAACTACGTTAAACCCCAAGCACTCAATCACATCTCTACACTATGACAGTCTACAATTTTATACGATTCGACTTAAAGCCCTAAGGCATACCTTGCTATTGCGGTGTCAGTCAAAACTGATAAATGCATACTTGGGGTTCACCTTCATTATTACATCTAGTTTCTTCTAACTGGAGGTTAGAGGCCTTACCTTTATCGTATTGAATCATAAAACTGCAATCAAAGCGCAAGTGAGATACATATCTTTAATAAAGAGAACATACACATTAGCACGCAGTACGGTTTGGATATTCATAGGTTTATGCGTCTATATCTCACTTGTCAGATACGATGACGATGGCAATGTGACTGGACGCCCGACACTGTCTTACATTTACTTTAAATACATAGTCATGTATCCTGAAAGCTTCCCTATAGACATGGACACCTGTAAGTCTGATTTGTAAAAACAAATCATCCGAACGCAGAATAGCATTTGGGTGACGCCATGTAAATCACGAACATGAAGTCATACTATTTGAGGTCGCTGTGAGTTCAAGTCCAACTCATGCTGGCTTCCTCTCCGTCCGTAAGTGGGAAGGTCTGCAGCAACCTGCGGATGGTCGTGGGTTTTCCCCGGGCTCTGCCCGGTTTCATTCCACCATGATGCTGGCCACCGTCGTATAAGTGAAAATTTCTTGAGTACGGCGTAAAACAACAATCAAATAAATAAATAAATCATATTAATTGATAGTTGTCATTCACTACATAATTTTCTTTAATATATAATAATTTGGAGCTCGACAATGAAGACCATAGATATTTGAAACCTACATGTGGAGATTTTTGTCGATATTTGTTCTGGTTAACTTTTTAGGCATAAAACTGGAACTTTCTTTAAAATATCTTAAGAATTGATTTGTTGCCTGTGAGTGGCCATTCTTGATCGGAGATCAGTTGATCTGAACAACCGCCATAAATATTAAAACAGAAATATGTCCCAAAATGACACCCGTTACTTCCTCCAACTTAACCTTTCCTTGCAGTACGTTTTGTGTACATAAGCTATTTCATCGTCTACTGCTGTTTAACTTAAATGTTCCTTTTTTAACACTTCGCATCCGTTTTACAGTCATGCACAGTCGATTTTACAGTTTTATCCTGGTTATAATTTGACAATGTTGTCTATTAATTAACAAAGTTGTAATCAAATTACAACTGTGTAGAAAATCAAAGAAATTACTTTTCTCAATGTTCTTTTGTATGTATTATAAAAGTTTCATTCGAAGTGCAACTGAGATACTTATATCTTTGTTTGACATGTATTTGTATATCTGCATTTCTCAGAGATAATTCTGTTGTTTATATTACATTAACATACCTTATATTCGTGTTATTCTTTGTTATATATATTCGATAACAATACAGCATTTTGAGTAATTCTACAACAACGTCTAACACACATCTACTAACATTACTGCATTTTTGTCACCTTATAAGGGTTAAGCATGGTGCTCGAAGGCGTTCAAGTTGCTAATTTTCAAGCAATTACACAGATATTTAGAACAAAACTCCAACTGATGTGGGTTGACGAGTAGGAGGATTTCACCGGGAACATGTCCCCATGTCAATGATTTCCGTATACCAGCCGCCAACCAAAATGAAAGTTTCACGTCAATTATCGTAATGCCAATTCCCAACGTAACAATGGACGCAAGCCACCGCAGAACTAAGAGAGCATAAACAGTACGAAATTAGCAAGGGTTTGTGCAAGGAGAAGCAGTTTAGATTTTTCAGTAATGTTGGAAAAACGCAAGGCATGTTTTAGGCGAATGACTGAAATCAGTGTTCAAATTGTGTATCACGCAGCCTAGTCGATAATCAAACTACATATCTCAGTTTGCGCTTTGCATCTGTTTGTAATCCATGGCAATCCAATTCAACACTACTTCTTTGTTAAGTTTTGTGCAAACCGGAATTAACAAAAAGTAGTGTTGAACCCTCGTGGCCGCAGCATAACAACAAGTTTTGTGTAAACCGGAATTAAACACAGAGATAAAGTGGATTTCCTGAGATTCTGGGCGCTCTGCCCTTAACGTAGACAAGTGTTGTGTCGTATCATTCACGAATAAGACCAACAAAATTATATCCAATCATAGCATAGAAAGCACTTGAAAGAGTTGAGACTGTGAAATATCTTGGGATAACATTAACCAGTAATCTGAACTTTAGAGTACATGTCACCAATAAAGTTAGAAAAGGTTATAAAATGCTTGGTTTTCCCAAGCGATCGTGCATTTCTTTTACAAAGACCAAGTCACTTATATCCCTGTATAGATCTTTTGTCCGCTCCAACATGGAGGATGGGTCAATTATATGGTCCCCGACTCAAAAATATCTCTCGGACAAGTTAGTCCGTTTCAGCTACCCACACTATCTGATCGCCGCAGAGCTGCAGATTTAAAGTTCTTACACAAATGTGTTCACTTTATCGTTGTCTCGCCTTACCTAGTACAGCAGGTCAACTTTAATTTTCCTGCCCGGGCCTTACGACAAACGGCAACTTTCCGGCCTGCGTCAACTAGAATTAACGCTCGAAAACATTCTTTTTTTCCCTCGAGCCATGAATTCCTGTACTGACCTGAGTTCTAATCATTCCATAGAAATTTTTTCTTCACAACAATCTTTTAGAAGGTCAGTTCAATCGATTCTTTTTTAACGGTTTTTGTGTGATTAACATATTTCATGAACTTAACTTCTGATTATAACATTTTACAATTCGTATTCTTTTTATGAAGTTTCAACAAGAATAGTTTTATATATTCACCTATATTTACACGTAGTCTTATAATATTTCTGTATCAAGAATTACATCAAATGTTTACCTGTGTTTACACTATGTTTGTACAAAAATTATATTTTATATTTACCTAGCTCTACGTATATGTATTTTATGCTTCTGTTACTCTGTATGTATCCCTGTTATCAGACCTGTAAGGGGGTTCCTGGCCTGTTGGCTCTGAATATAAATAAACCATAAACCATAAACCATAAACCATATTTATTCACAAGACAGTTATACTTACTGTAAAACTTAAGAAAGTTACAGTGAAGGCGTTTAATAGAATGTTGCATTAATAACGTGACCGTGGTTGAAATCGTCACACAACACAAGATCTAACAAATGTTATAAGGCGAGATATTTCACGCCATATAAAGGACCCTTGCCAACCCAGTAAGAATAAGTCGTAAGATCAAAACTGAAACAAATCATGTTGTCTTATAGTCGACGTGACAGGAAACCGTTATTGTATGTGTGTGAGCATCATTACGCTGCAGTGGCTTTTGAGGTTTTACTCTTCGTGCTGTATTTGTTGTTCTAAAGATGTGGTATACGAATGTATATTTCAGGAATGTGACATTCGTTAAAATAGAGATATAAAATTTTCACTCATACATTGTATGTACAAAAAATTTTAAATGTCATTATTTTTTTACAAGAAAATCACTGTTTTTCAGTGTTTAGATTTTTCAAATAAAATCACTGTTTTTATTTTTTCGTGATGACAATCTCTTTTTTCATCGATTTGACTTTAAGTCTCATTTTGTTGTTGGAAAAGAAGTTCCTTTTTGGGTGTGAGATAATTTTTGATTTATCATTCCGACATTTTTGTATCAGAAGTGATTTATAATGTTAACCTTATACTTGCATTGTTATAGTCACACATGTGATCAATAATTAGCTGTACATAATTTGTGTGATCATTCAACTTTATCAATATTTTTTTAATTCCATATTAAACCCCTGGAGAAAGGTATTATTGTCCGTTTTGGTCTTTATGGAAAACTCGTTTTAATTTTTTTTTTTGTCTTTTACTTTTACTGCTTTTTTTATGCCAGGATAACACCAGAAAATGTTGAAGGCGAACTGTCTGAATTACGCACCAAGATATAAATCGCGAGAATGGTGCAATGCATCTAAGCTACTGTGTGCACCAGTCGGTTATAGGCAATGATTTCTTTTTGAGCATATTTGAGGAGTTGCTAAAGGAATTTGTTACAAGAAGCACTCGCCTATTCCCAGCAATAGATGCGTTTAAGCCCCACTGCCATCATATGAATTAATTTCAATTTTAATTCCATTCCCACTCTTACAGTAGGGTAAAACAGATCAGATGATCAGATTATTGTGGTGTGGCGGGGGATTTTCAATGGGCAATATTGATTTAGGTACTAGCAGACATTTATACATGTAGAGATCACCTTTACATGCTTACTATTAACATATGTAAGCGGTAGTTTTGAGTCACAAGAGACCAATCGACAGTTGACCCTTGATGCAGAGAAATAGGGGCCGATGTTATAAGGCTTACTTAGCTAAGTAAGTCCTTGGTTTCCTTGAAGACGTATGTTGTAGAGATACGATGTGCACTTAGCTATGGTGTACTTAACACTAAGTATGCTGTATGAAACTGAAGCCAGAGATGTGTCACAAACGAAAACGTATCATGACATTATTGACGTTTCCGATACCGTGCCCATAATGCAATAAACACCGCTCGGAAAGATCTAGCTGAGATTTATTTAACATGAGGGCTTTAAACGCTTTGACTGTTTTTAGGAGGCGTGTAGTCTACTTGACAGGAGAATCCTTTGTCTTAAGTGCAGCCTATAATGGTTAGAGCAGTGGAGGTAATTATCCCCAAATTTAGCCTTTTATGACGAAGTCTCCACAAGGCCGATACCAATCCTTGTTTGAAAGAAAAGTCATACTAATTAAAAAATCTGCAACTGCTCAAATTATAACCTGTCGGTAAATACCAAACTCTCAACTATGCCGTTGTGTTGAAACGATTCTAAACCTTAAGAAAATTATAATTCGAACCCCTTTCTCTAAGTTCTAGGAACTTCATTTTCGGTTTTAACGGTAAAGCGATCAAAGGCAGGGCTGAAATTTAGTAAAAGGTATATTAGGGGCTATTCTAGCAAGAGCATCATTCTATTGGATTTGCGCTGATCGTGTATCAGGCTAGTTTATAAGTCGTCGATTATCAAAATATATATTTCGTAGATTCCAGTCATCCTGTCTACATTTAGTTACAGGAGAAGAGTGAAGGCATTTGATGAAATAACCTCGACATACCAGTTTTTGTAAGGTTCACTGAAATTGCAAACAACAAACACAATCAGGATGCTGGAAGGCTAGACATGTACAGCCATATAGAGGAGCCATCGGCATATTTCTGTCCAAATAGGGATAATTTATTGTTAAAATGAAAACAGACCCTCTTGCCGTAAAATCGACGTGATTGGAAACCATTTTGTCCTTTTACATATCAAGTCTAGATTATATGCGTCATATGGAGTCGGTGGTTTCTTATAAATCCAGCGAATATGAGCACATATCTTTGACAGCCATATATATGTATATATGGGTTGTTTAAAGCCAGCAGATTATCAATAAACAATTTAGTGAACGAGAAAGATAAGCCTGATTTATTATTTCTGTGTAATAATTTCTGCATATGGTAATACTCGGACAGAAGGGTTTGTCGCATACCTGCATACGTCTGGGGTTTGTGCTATACTCCAGGCACTCCGCTATTCCCAGTCCATGAACCCCATAGGTGAAATGCTCTGGAAATAAATAATTCCGCTACGCATAATATACGGTGTTCATAGCGGAATTTTGTTTTGCCCGGTGTGTGCAGCAGTTCCTCAAACTGAAGCAACGTAGTCGTGCAAAACAGTGTATCACTCCATGTTGGGAAATCTCTGCGTAAAATACATTGATTCTTTTTCATGTATATTGCTATTTTCATTTGAGGTAAACGGTTCATGCTGACCAGGTACAAACAACACGAAAATGCGACTGAGGTTTGAAATTGGAGATGTCTTCTCTTCTTTTCCATGCACAAACTTTAATTATAAAAATAAATATAACGCGACACTCACCGACAGTGTGATAGCAAGTAATCGATCAAACGTAACCGGTGAAATCCGATCTGCTGTCACTTTACCACAGGTAGGGTTTTAACCTAACTGTTCCTCTAAATTCTCACCAAGTAGCACCTTACACTTCGAATGCATCATTAACACATATTCTTCTTTCCTCGATAAATGTGTGGTTATGCTGTGCTCATGACAACGAACTGCTTAGTCAACCAAATTCTCATGATTGCTTCCAGGTGTTACAGTAAAATAACTGGCTGTGTTGAAATTCTCATATTTTACTAATGAAAAAAGTTTACAGGTCAAGAAAATTCGCCTATTTGTCCAATCGTCTTATGACTTCTCAAACATTTTCTTCTCAAACACAGTCTCATTGTGCGCCAAATGGTGAAAATAGAGTCATGATTCAGAACATGTGCCAAACTTCCCAACCATTTTCTTGTTTCATCTTTTCCTCCAAGACTCCCATTGAAGAAAAACATAGACACAGTCCCTTGGTGTGATGGAAGTTGAAGAGTGGACATCTAGGCGAAGCTGTTAGGCATTTCCTAGCACACAAGGTAGACATATACACACGCACTGTCAGTGTCGGAGGGGACATCAATCGACGGGACCTGTGGTTCTCCATCCTCTGGATAACTGAGGGAAAATCGTACATGGGTAATTCGTACAAATGTGAAACAATAAATCTACCTTATAACCTTTATTAGGTAATATTTTTCCTATACATAAAAGTACGGGATTTGGATATTGATTTAATTCATTTCTCGCCTCTTCCCGTCATCACTGATTGCTTTCTCTCTCCACGTGTCTGTCCCAGTTTGGGTTTTTGTACGCTTTCTCGGTTTTTTTTTTTGGGGGGGGGGAGGAGGGGGTGGTTTGTGTTGAACGTTGTTGATTGAACATTTGGTAGTCGGTTGGTTCACTCTCGCGTTATTTCTTATAGTTCCACATTATTAAAGCCATGAACAAACTGTGGAATCTACAACTACCAGGTACTGGAAAGTCGTTCTATCCTCCTGAAAATGAGATAGACTAACAAAGATTTATTTATTTGATTGGTACTTTACGCTGTACTCAAAAATATTTCACTTACACGACGGCGGTCAGCATTATGGTGGGAGGAAACCGACTAACAAAGAAGGCAATGTCAGGCGAGTTGCATACTCTCTAATAAAACTTTCAGTTTTTATATCCGTATTATTCATTATAGTTACACTAGTTATTACGTAACAGATAATTCGTTTCAGATTTTGAGTAATGTTATTGAATGTACACGTGGAAACTTCTGACCTGAAAACGTCTCTTTTCTGTACTCTCGTCTTAATGGAGATGCTGTTTGACGTATCGGCAAGATGGTCGGATTCGGTAAAGCCTCTGATATAGAGAAATACCACATAATGAGTTAATACGGTTAAATCAACTCCATGTGCTGTATTTGAAGGGAGTCTAGACCAATACCACCTAATAAATTCTAGTTAACTTCCCAACCCTTGTGTGATATTTGTCTTTTCATCTAAAACTTCCACTGAAGAAAAGCCCCACGCATAGCCCCTTGATGCGATGGAAGTTGAAGAGAACACATCTAGGGGAAGCTGTTGACCATTCTCTATCACACATGGTAGACATATGGACACGCGTTGTCATTATCGGCGGGGACAGTAATCGAAGAGACACGTGTTCAACCATTTCACGGGCACCTGAGGGGCAAAATCGCACATGGATACTTTGTTCAAATACCTCGTGTTAATCAACATGTTTAGCGACTTCCGTCTCTAAAATTTGAACTAGAACGCAGTCTTATGTATCTTAAAAAAAACTGCTGAATCTGTAACTGCGAGCATTTGTGTCTTTGCCATTAATTATTGCATGTTTTGACATATTTACATTGTATAAAAGCAATTTGTATACTGTGTAAGCGATAATTTTCGCACACAGACTATTGGTCGTTTTGTCATTGCACTAATAAAATAAGCAAAACAAAGAAGGCTCGGTCAGATTAAAAACACGATTCCCTTCAAAACAGCATGTATTTACATCCCATTCCTAATAGGAATTATTGTCACAATATTGTTTATGTAACAAATAACAAATAAATAATTTTGAGGAAAATTATCGTATATATACATGAACAATTCTCACCAGAAATCGCCTCCTTTCTGTACTCTTTTGATTTGTATGTTGTTTCCAGTGTGGGGAGCGTACTTGGATCCGGCAAAGCCTCTGATATAGAGAATGACTTATTTGGCATTTTACACTTCCTTGGTCCCCCAGCTATCTGCCGCTCAAATTATACATATTTTTGGGAGTTTGGGTTGTTAATTTTAATTATGAAACAGATCTGTGGGAAGTTGACTTATAGGGTACTGTTTACACGGTTGACGGTCAGAACTGTTAACTGTTACATCTTTCAACACTGTCAGTCTTTCTGTAACGTCATGTCGTTACACTGTATTTAAGCTGGAATACAATATAACGTACCGTCGTCAAGACAAAGGGTGGCGGGACTTTTTACATGTGAAATCCATCCAACAAAGACTGACATCCCATGAGTCAGGAGTTTAGACCAATTAATTAGCGCTAGGCAAGATAAAAGGTGACAAAACAGAGAACATTTTCACAATATGCCAACACCAACGCCTTACCCAAGGTTAAAACAAAACTGTCGGATAGCTTCAAGTGTGTTGATTTGTATTCTTTTATACGCAATATTCAGTCTGAACTAAGAAGTTTACCATATTCACAAAGAAACCTCCATTCGGGTGCACAAATTTCTTGCTCCAAAACCCACTTTCTTTTTTCATCTATAGTTTTGTAGCACACTGCTCCACAGTCTCTGACGTATTTCAAAAAGGGAGAGAGAATCCCAGAATGCCAGTCTAGAAACGTGACCCTGAATCAGAAAATATGACAAATACGGTCACTGATGAAAAACACATATAGTGGCATGTAATATATTGGGCATAAGATTTTCATCCGTGAGTTTGTCTTTGCCTTTAATATTGTTTTTTATTCGTTAAATTAAAGCAAATCTTCAATATGACAACCTTTATTCCTGAATGATTCGTGCATTCAGTCCAAAACGCTTCGGTGGGCTAATGGTTAAAGCCGTCCGCCTCGAGGCCGAACACCCAGGATCAAACCCTGTTCGAGTCATACGAAAGACTTCAGAAATGCTACTTGTTGCTTGGCGCTCACTTATGGGTTAGAGCAACATGACTGGTTGGTCCGGTGTCAGTTTAACACGATAAGGTGTCATGTCTAGTGTTCCTGGCATAATACTTCAGTGGCGACAGCACTTTGGCGGCATGGACTCTCCCTGCCACAAGAAGACACGATATATGTACGCACATCTAATGACTGCTCGTTGTCATATGACAAATTCGACGTAAAACTCCAAGCATTCATTCATTTGAAGAAAATTAATGTTTTCTACCCCAAAGGGGTGTGTTACACTAAAACAAACATCTGAAGATAAACTTCCACATATAAAAAGATAGTTCATTATTCTTAACCAAAAAACGAATGTGTTGTTAAAGGACAATTCCCTCTCTGGCTGGATGGGGATCTGGTCTGTTTCAGTATTGAAATAAAACTGAGTCGTAGTACCACAAGTAGAGAAAAGACAACGCTGTACACAAAGAGCTATCTGCCTCACGAGCAGAGAAAATACAGAGAGCATATCAAAAGTTAAATGATGGTATCACTTTTGGAGATAAACGAAAACAAAATTTTAAAAAACTTTAATTACCTTACTTGATGATGTGATGTGAACGAGTTAGATAAGTATCTTAAAAGAATCCAATTACATTAATCTATATATTGTACGAACTAAACACTCACAGTGTGACGACAGAGTTTCGAAGTCAAGCTAGCAGAAAGATTATTTCTGGTGACGATTCTACAGGCGGAAGAATGAAGTACAATGGGGTGTTTACATTCCCACATTACAAGACGAAGCCTGTGTGAAACACTCCAAAATCTGGGAAAGATCTTGAGGTGATGAGATAAATAGAGTATGCCCTTTATTTTGCAGAGATTGGTTATAACAAGAGACTATTTTTAGGGAAAAGAGCAAGTTTAATGCCTATTTTCCTTACACGTAACATAAGATTCTAAGTAAAGGAGTTACGCGTTAGAGTTTTATGTCAAGACGTTTTGACCTTACCGTCCACCCATCTCCATTCTCCTTCGTGATTACTGTCAGTCAGACCGATCCACGCACAAACAAAAAGGTGGATTGGCAGAGCTGATGTGACCGCAGAGTACTCCTCGGTTGTGGAAAACTTCAAAAGCTGTCCGCCATATACGTTGACACAGAAATCTCTGCTTTCTTCCCACGAACTCCTCTCATATGACACGTGAATACATTTCTGGCCAACCTGAACGGGGTAACCACCGACCTTACATCGTGCTGCAGAACCTGTGGAAGTGGATTCATGTTAAACATGTGCTGTGATTTGGAACACAAGAACAGAAATACGACGACTAAGAAAGCGGAGTTTTTTAATGAAGCAAACAATGTAGAGAATCGCAAGGCCTATTCACAAAACAACGTTTAGCACAAACTACCAAAGAACTAAGAAAGTATATAAAGTATAATAGAATAAGATGAAATCTTATAAAGAGAAGCAGTCAACAGTTATTAATGATGTTGGGAAGATGTAAGGTATATTCTAGGCGACTGAGTGGAATCAGCATTCAAATCGTGCTAGTTTGTTAGTTTATAAGTTGATGTATCTCAGTTTAGGTATTCAGCGTGGAACCTGGGGATGGTCGTGAGTTTCCTCCGGGCTCTGTCCGGTTTCCTCCCACCATAATGCTGACCGTCGACGTATAATTGAAATATTCTCTAATACGGCTTAAAACACCAATCAAATAAATAAATCAAGCATAGCGGTCTGACTCAACACGATTGACATAATGCCCTTCGCCCCAGATTAACCGGAATTAGACTAAATCATGACGGAGATTGCCGGAGATTCTGGACGCTCTGTCCGTGTTTACTTTCAAGAGAATTATACGCATTGTAGAACTTACGAAACTTGACGTGGAAGCGTTCGATGGATAACCTTGACACACAAGTTTTTGCAGTAATAAGTAGTGACGTTGACACATAATAAGGATCTAACACGCTATAAGGCAAAATATATACACGCCATATGCAGGACCCTCCGGTATTTTGCTGGTCAAGTCAAGGTAGTTTACAGTGCCAAAATTGAAACTATTCCTCTTGTCGTAGAGTCCGCGAGAGAGGAAACCGTTTTGGTCTTTGTAAAAACATAGGTCCAGATAAAATGTACCATCTGGATTCAGCAAACGTGGATATATATCTTTCACAACATTTGCTACAAATCGATTCTTTAAAGCTAGCAGATAAATAACATACCGTTTAGTGAACGAGAAAGATCGGGTCTGCTGAGGGTTGCTCCTTAACATTTTCTGCAAGTACTCAACAGGCAACGACAAACAACGAAACAAAATTAACACTGGTATCTAGTGGAAATGAAGAGTCGTTGCTGCCTTTGACCTTAAGGTAGCGGTGACCAGTCTTCTTGAACACCGATGCAATTAGTGATGACATTTATTCAATTAATTGTATATAGTATAGAGACTGAAGAAATCCCAAGTAGAGATGACCTAATACTGTCCACAAAAGCCAGATATTTTACAGTTGTGTAACAGAATGTTCCCAGAGTGACTGTACCTCTTGCATTACCTTCGTTAAGAGAGAAGACACCGTTTTGGTGGTACACCTTCTCGATCTCGCAATAATCTTTGTATGGGAATTTGTGTAGGTTCGGAGTCCAATAAAGTTGTGGTATATCGGTATGATGGGAAGGTACCATTACACCGCTAGTAAATTTACACTAGCCAGGGTTATTTCTAGCTCTTCATGAAAATTCTTAATAGTAACAAGTCTCATCCCTGCTAGCATTACGGCTTTAGCAGAATTAGGTAAAAAAATGCATTAATGTTAGGTGTGATCGGTTAGGCGCCACTGGTCTAGAATTACTGAAAATGCTGGGTTGTCGAATCATTTAATATATAATCACGTTAAAACAAACATATCTCAATCTGTGACGAAGAACTAAGTCATGACATGTAAGGCGGCTAGGGATACGGTACGGTGAAAACGGATTCAGAAATTCCTGTGTTTAAACTGAGATGGCCACTAACATTGGATGGAGTGGTTCCTGTCTCAATAATAAACGATGTTTCCAAATCAAATTTCAGACCGTCAACCGTTGATAAGTGTCCTTGTCATATCGGTCAAGTCCTTGACTTTTCTCGTAAAGTTGCTGACATAGAGAAAACTACACACATCCACTCGAAAACCGCCAGTAAAGACATAGCGTCTTTATCGGAAATGATAATTTTCTGGCTGGACCTCATAAACAGGTATAAGTTTCTCATGAGCACAATGATAGTTTGTCAGACATAAGTTAAGAAGGAACATATACACGTTACTGAAAGCCTTCGTAAATTGAACAGTAAACGTCTCCTCTAAGTACCAACTCACCCGGCCAAAAAACAATGAAGATTATGAAGACGACACTTGAGTTAACTGGACTGATGTATCTGTTGTTCATTGGTAACAGCAATGCGTCTCTCCGGCCTGTAAAGATCCTAATTACTACATGCTACTGTCTGCACCGGGCAGCGTCTTGACGTCGTTAGAAACTCGATCTGCTTGACGTGAATTATTCAAGAGACATAAACATTTTCTTTGCCATCATTTAACATCAATAATTAAAATATATTTCCAGTCCCTCTCCAGTTGATTCAATTGACTTTTAAGTGTTGGATAAACGTCTTCCTGCAGATAACCCAAAGTTTTCCAGTTGATTACACGATTTACATTTTACCAGTGTTGTAAAGTATTTCAGATTGTACCACATTGTTTTACACAGCAGTCATGCACGTTCCTTTCTTTAATAGCAGATAACACAACCTACACACATAAGGTTATATAGCAGTATTTGCCCAATCTGTCAATGACGAAAGAATGAGCGGTTTGTTTTTTTCATTTTTGGCTCAATGCAACGGATTAGTCCGTCTCAAAAAGCCAATTCGTCCACAGAATTTCGTCGACATCTATTACTTTTTCGTGATGTTGATAGATAGACAGGCAAACGAACGACAGCGAAAAGGTGACATCTTTGACAGTATGCCAATACTTGTCACATATCTCAACATTCAAGGGAGAAGTCTTGAAATTTGAACCAGTATAAGTCGTTTTAATTAGATGTTCTAAAAAAGGCCTATTCACTGTTCTATGCAATAGGTCAAACATACATTGTTCTCATTAGACATATACATATTTGCTCTCTTGTAAAAGAAAATAACTATAGTTCTTTTAGCTAGTCGCCTACGTTCAGTTATCTGTAACATTAGTCATACTCGCAACCAAAATTGCCTTTAGTCAGTGGCACGTAACAGCACAAGCTCTACACGTGGACATGTTGGAAGTCTAAATTCTTGAGAGGAAAATTTACTTTTTTAAAATTTTTAGCACTTTTTCTAATTAATAATGTTCAAGTTCATAAGCTGGGTTTCAACGACAAAAACCTATTGACTCCGGTGGCGTCATAATTATTCAAAAACCAGTGGGATGCTGGACAATAGGCGTGGAGAGCCTACGCTACTGTCTCTTCAAATAGACTACATCGCTTTAATTTCCTAACATAATATGGACCTTCAACATGTCTATGTGTACAGCATGGGTTGGGTTGTGACTGGCTAAAGGCAATTTGGGTAGCCAATAAACTGATTTTACCGACAGATGAATGCAGGCGACTGGCTAAAAGAAATAGAATATAGAAGGTATCACCACTAAAATTTAAATTTTTGGCTGTTGTTGTCTATATCAGAGTTCGATACTTGCCGTTATGAAATTTCACTCCAACCCACCCACATCTCTTTCCATAAAGTTGCTGACAAACAGAGAAAGATAGACATTCATTCGAAAAACGCAGATGAAGAGAAAACCTCTTTTTCCGGCTAATTTTCATTATCAGATGGTTTGGGCGTAAATGTGCAATGGGTTATGAGAGGACTCCTGACTGCGTAACTATAAGAAAATAACAATGAACATACCTGTGAATAGAATTTTAGCATACCGATGATTTAGTACTGAATAAATAAGAACGAACACATACACGTTGTTGTAAGACTTGACAAATGAGCAGTTAATGTCTCTCCTAGGTACTGACTCACACGGCAAAATATTAACGAAACTGAAGAGTAATGCATGTGGGTTAAATTGATGATAGAATATAAATGATCCGTCTCCTCAGCCTTCACAGGTCCTAATTACTCTACGCTTTTGCCCAAACTCTGCACCGTCTTGATGTCTTTCGAAATATTATCCGTTTGACGTGAATTTTTTATGAAAGACAAACGTTTTTTTTATCACAGTTTAACTCGGTCAATAATAGCAAGCGCAATTCCCAAGGCTACATTTAACACAAACGACCCAAAGTATGGAATTAATACGGAATACCTCAACAGTTTCCGTTAATGCTGAAAACTCTCAGGGAATGTTGTAGAGTGAAATCAATATTCAATTTGGGTACAAATTACGTATGGCACTCGCAACTGTTCATATATCCAATGAGTTAAGTGGAATGCGCAGGTTTCGAGATATGACGTTACGACAACAGATAGATAATGAAGTTTTCTTGATATATATTGTCCATTCATTGTGTAACTTTATTGATATTGATAATTGCTCTTTTGCCCCAGTCTTCTATTCTGGAGATAAATTTCACTACGACAGAGTAGGTTAACCCTGTTTAACACGTTAGCCGTCCCTTGAGCAATTTTAACCACATCTGACCCAAGAATTTTCGTCGATTTAGAATCCATTTTCACACCTCTGGTGGACGGCCAAATATTGTAAGGAGACCGGGGAGGGGAGGGGGGATGGGGTGAGTGGGTACAAAAATGACAACAACAGCGTGTACCACAGGCCTCAAGTTCTTGAAGTTTCGAACGAATACGGGCCAAGAATATTTATCACATTGCTAGGATAGTCCATGGTGTAAGGAATGCTGATGTGATATTAATCGTGAGCAGCGGAGGCAAGCTCTGTGAGCATAGAAATGCCTGTGTTACCGGTGTGTCTGATTACATAAGGCCAAGTCAACCTCCAAAACGTGTTTTGACTGCGACCATTGATCAGTGGGTGATGTGAACAAGTTAACTGAAGGCTGACCCCAATTCTCTCCTTTATTTTCCTTTAAATTTAAATTAAAAGAATTGCCATGGTGGTGATAAGAACTGTTTATATCTAGAAGGTTGCTTTTACCAATGCCCTAACGCCACTGCCTTCCGCCAAGGCATCTCAGCAGGTTACCCAGATGGTCGAGATCCAGAACACAATTAAAACAATCTCACCTCATTTACATCCACTGAATTGTAATTCAATTATCTGAACCGTTTTTTCTCTCCCAAAACATTATCTGACAGACCTTTTTGTGTTATTTATGATATTTATTTTGCACTTGTTCTGAGTATGACATTTGTTTATGAAGCACAACAACAACAACGCACTTAGGCGCCTAGCCCGCCCGTTTTATTAAAACCCAAAAAATCAACCATGGGCCTGCTGCATAAGTAAGAATGCTTTGCACTAGTGGAAAAAAGAACAGCCATTAATTGTTAGCAGAAGTGCTTGACGACGCAAAAGGGCTGTCTTGCAATTGTTCGACGTCATTAGGACGACATAACACTCAGAAAATAGAGTCATGATTCAGAACATGTGCCAAACTTCCCAACCGCTTTCTTGCTTCATCCTTTCCTCCAGAACTCCCATTGAAGAAAAGCATATACACAGGCCTTTGGTGTGATGGAAGTTGAAGAGTGGACATCTAGGCGAAGCTGTTAGGCATTTCCTAGCACACAAGGTAGACATATACACACGCACTGTCAGTGTCGGAGGGGACATCAATCGACGGGAACTGTGGTTCTCCATCCTCTGGATAACTGAGGGAAAATCGTACGTGGGTAATTCGTACAAATGTGAAACAAAAAAAAACCTAGCTAACTCACTCATAGCTTTTATCAGGTAATATCTTTCATATACCTAAAATACAAGCAAGTTCTACATTTTGATCTTCATTTAATTCATTCCCTTAAATCATCCGTTGCGTCTTTCCGTCATCACTGATTGGTTTCTCTTTACATGTGTCCGTCCCAGTTTCGTACTTCATATTTTTTTTTTTGGTGGTTTGCTTTGAACGTTTTTTTTTTGTCCTAGAGATTACAGAGCTGGAACGTCCATTTTGGTAGTCGGTTGGTATACGAAAGCATGTTTTTGACACAGCTCTTATGTTGAGGTGAACATTTTCTCACTTCGTAATTGTGATAAATTTTTTATCAAATTCACTGACGCGTCATTTGGTATATAGTTCCATGGTATTAAAGCCATTAACAAAATGTGGAAGCTACATTTGCCAGATACAGCAAATTCGTTCTATCCTTATGAAAATGAGATAGACTGAGAACGAAGGCAATGTCACACGAGTTGAATCCTCTCTAATAAAACGTTGAGTTTTTATATCCGTATTAGTCATTATAATTACAAGATTGATTATGTAACAGATAAATCATCTCAGATTTTGAGTAATATCATTCAATGTACACGTGGAAACTTCTGACCTGAAAACGTCTCTTTTCTGTACTCTCGTCTTAATGGAGATGCTGTTTGACGTGTCGACAGGGTGGTTGGATTCGGTAAAGCCTCTGATATAGAGAAATACCATATAATGAGTTAATACGGTTAAATCAACTCCATGTGCTGTATTTGGAGGGAGTCTAATAAATTCTCTCTAACACGTACCAGTGCAGTTTTCCTATTAATATTTCTTCTTATAATCTCGAGGTGGCGGAGGGGTGGGGGTGGGGGGGTGGGGGGGTAAGTTGGTATCATTAATCCATTCATATGAACAGTTAAATTAAAACCGTAACCAAGGTATATACTGACAAAAGGCTGTATTTGCCTTGTGACCATTTCCCATCACACTGCCATCGCTGATGTGGTTTTACTCTTAATAATATTACATTGTGTTAACGAAATAGATGCAATCTTGTGAAAACTGAACTTTTGACAATGAGATGCATCCCGAGACGAAAAAGAAACAGGGTGCAGGCTTAAAGACCGCATTGGTGAAAAAGACGAAAAAGATCCGTTAATAAAGTGTTACATTGTGTTGCGGAGAAAGTTATTGTGCTTACATTGAGTTTAAAAGGTGCCAGTTGAGGCTTGGTCTCGACGTTTGGTGTCTTTTGTATAGTATCCCTGCATCAATGATGATTCTGGCGGAGGACTATCAGCCCTCTAGTCTTGGCTTCTTTACTTGGGTTTCATGTAACTGTTTACAGCAGTGTGCGTAATTTCGGACAAATGGCGTACAATAAATTACATTTAAGATCACTGCATATTTCTTTTTCTAAATTAGCATAAGTCATTGTGCTATAAAGGTGTTTACGTTGCTACTTTTTAAGCCAGTTACAAGAACAATTAGGATTAACTCTTAACTGAGGCATAGGGATAATGGGGGCCTCCGTGGCTCAGTCGGTTAGCGCGCTAGCGCAGCATAGTGACCCAGCAGCCTCTCACCAATGCGGTCGCTGTGAGTTCAAGACCAGCTCATGTTGGCTTCCTCTCCGGCCGTACGTGGGAAGGTCTGTCAGCAACCTGTGGATGATCGTGGGTTTCCCCCGGTTGTGCCCGGTTTCCACCCACCATAATGCTGGCCGCCGTCGTATAAGTGAAATATTCTTGAGTACGGCGTAAAACACCAATCAAAATCAAATCAAAAAGCATAGGGATAAATGACCAGAGGTCGAATTTCATCAGGTTTGCTTTTACACTCCATATTAATAATTTGTAATCAAGTGGACCTGACAAGTATTCAAGACCGCCTTATTTAAGAACTAACTACTTTACCGTATTCACAAAGAAACGCCCAATTCATAGCACATATTTCCTGATCCCAAAACAAGGCGTGGTCAGGATATTTATGATCCCAGCACACTACACCGCAGTTAATCACCCTGTTCAAAAAGGCACGTAACTTCCAAATAGACCAATCTTCAAAAGCTGGGCTTGACCCTGAAAAAGCCAAAACAGTGAGATATACTACAAGCGTGCTTTATGTTAACCAGCAGAGTTGTAACTGAACGGTGTATTTTATATTGAACAGACATTTTCAGTTACATATTTCGTATATATTTCGTTTGTTCAACTTTAACAAAATCAGCGCTGTCAAGAATATCTGTGCCACATGTCTGTGTTTACGAAGATATAAAACGGACATTTGAAACAAAACCGTCCTTATATCAAAAGAAAACGTTTCTCCCCTACACAGTTTTGTACGATTTGTTTACGATGGTAAAAATGCTCGCTGGCTAGGACTGTTAAGGTCCTTGGCCAATTGGGCTGAGCTGTCATATCCATCTCCTGCCAAAGGTTTACCAAGTTCCTGCTGCAAGGCTTTACTTTATATGGATCTAATATAGAGAGATGTTAGTTCTAGTAAATGGTCTATGGAGATTTAGTCTTTGATTCCGTGTAGGTTATATGTGTGCATGAGATTGCATTTTAATAGGTTTAAAACGTGGCGTAGATTAAAACGGTTACATACTGACTTTTGGACAATTTGGAGGCAAGAGAAAGTAATGAGTTGAAAAATATCAAGAATATTAAGTTATGAGTAAAAATGCGTGATGAAGTGATTATGAGACTTTTGCAAAGTATGCATCTGATTTAGGTGGGTCCTAAATCAAAGCGCGACTGATATACCTTGTTTAAGTGTTATTTGACCTGGAACTCATTCATGGACTACGAATTTGAACTTTGACATGGAATTCATGCCTGGAATATCCACTGTCTTCCCGGCATCATTGAAAACTGATGACCGCTTCTCTCTTGTGTGTTACCGGCTTTATATCCTATTTGTATGATTTCTTACATACTTTATCATTTGGGAGCTAGTGTTAAACGTTGTTTTGGAAATTGATCTTGCGATTAGCTACTTGGAACGCTCTTTACGAACTACCAATGGTATACGAATGTCGGACATGACGCTTCTATCTATAGAAGTTACTCCAAGTGCATTTGCATGTAGGAAAGATATGGCGGAATGAGGGAAAATAAGGTATCAGTAGTGTTGTTTTATTTATTTATTTTTTGTTCAGTAACTTTTTTATATGTTTAATAATTCATATGTTAAAGAAATATACGCAATATATGATGTCCTTTTAAAACCTTACTGCCATGTCCGAATAGTCAATGCGTTCGGTCATACCCTAGACTTACACAAATACACAAACATATCGACACTGTTTTGAATTTACCGTCCACCCATCTCCAGTCCCCTTCATCATGAATGTCAGTCAGACCGATCCACGCACAAGTAAGAAATTTGTATTGCAATTCCGACTCGACCACAGAGTACTCCTCGGTCGTGGACAACTTCAAAAGTTGACCGCCATATTTGTCACAAACATCCCTGCTCTCTTTCCAAGAGCGCTGTTCTTTCGACAATCGAATACATTTCTGGCCCACCTGAAATGTGTGTTTGGTTTCCGAGTCCGAGAAATCCCAGATGTTACATCTTGCCGAGAGGCCTGTTGAGCAGAATTTCGTTGATTCATTTGGATACAAGATAAGAGCAGTTCTCATGTACTCTTGGGGTAATTTGATTGTTTTCTTCATTAAACAACGAGGGATGTTAATAAGTTTCTAAATAAAGTTACGACACCAGATGGCTTAGTTAGGAACAGTGTATTGAAGTCATTCAAATCGAATTACATAGACTTAGCAGTCTACACACAAACAACAATACACATAACACTAAATTACAAATACATTTATTACATAAATATTTCAAGCGCGCGCATGTGTACTAATAAATTCCCAGAAGGCCATATAACAACTCAACACGCTGGTATAACCAAATTTGCATAAAGAAGAGCGTGTTTCAGTCAGTACACATTGTATTTTCAAAGACAATTTGCTGTATGTTGTGCGAAGGAGACACGTCATGGCCCACACGATGACAAGAAGAGGCTTTTCTCTAAATACTACAAATCACGCCGAAATGTACCTTACAACCACTTGCATCGGATGGACTGCTTGTTGATAATTTTTAACTCATTTTGCAACGATATGGATTTTTCCTTTCTCATCAATATGTTACGGACGTTTATTTTTCCAAGATGGTGTCGTTGTGAGCTGCTGATTAGCCATGATGCATAACATTAACGAAGAAGTTATTGACCAGTAAACTCGCCGTTTACATGACAAGCCTTCCTGTGTCCGCCGGTTACCAATGCGGTCGCTGTGGGTTCAAGTCCAGTTCATGCTGGCTTCCTCTCCCGCCATACGTAGGAAGGCTTTGTCAGCTACCTGCGGACGGTCGTAGGTTTCCCCCGGGCTCCTCCACCATAAAGCTGGCCGCCGTCGTATAAGTGAAATATTCTTGAATACGGCGTAAAGCACCACCCAAATAAGTAATTAAAATGTATCGGCCAGCACGTGCGATTGTGACTCCACTGGTATACAAAAAGAACAGAACACGTTTGACTGCATCCCGTGGCTGTGTGAGTGAATGTGATAGCTTTCCAACTACGTGTTGAAGAATTAGAAGCATAGAATTTTGATCTGAATTGTAATGAATAGTCTTGCAAAAACTCGTGAAAAAACTGTTACACTGACAACATATTCTAGTCCTCCTAAATGTCCTGTTAGAAGGTAAAATATGAAATACTGCAGCATAGAGAATTAAGCCAGAGAAGTGACGACGGTGTGATAGTTGGCATTTGATCCGACGCAACCGGTGAAAATCGGCCTCTTGTTCTAAGTGTTCAGGTACATGTGCGTTCATGCTAATTTATATGTAAATGTACCATTTCTTAAAGTGAGCATAAAGTTTGCCACTATATATACATAGAAAAAAGGAGTTATCATAGAAAAATATGTAAAAAATTCTACAAAGTTTTAAAAGCCGAGAAGATGGCGCTCAGTATTTAGGATATGGCACTGACGAACAATTCACTCCAAGTAGCCATGATGCGTAAGCTCTTATTAACTTGGCCGATCACTAGCACTGTCAAGTGTAAAACGGCTGCAGTTTGGACCACACATTTATAAGCAGGGAACTGAGAACGGCTGCCAGTGTCATAATGCGTACATGTTGGGCAAGAGACTGCAACTAACTTGTCAGGGTTAGCTAGCAAGACAGCCGCTTCGGGGGAGTCATTGCTTGACGAAAAATATTGCCACTTCGCATTATTTGCTTAGCCCTAATGCTTACACCCATTAACGAGGACGAGCAGAACAGAGCTCATATTCTTTGGTTGGGTACTAGGCGTTTTTGTTTGTCACATTCTTTAATGCCGGTGGCACGGGAGAGCTCCTAGGTTTTGTGACGTCACTCTAGATATCTATAACATGGCAAAATGGCGTCACCAAACGAGAGGCTATGCACTGACGATTGTTTGCTACTTATTTTGTTCATAAGAGGCGTAGAAATTTAAAAATATTTTTGGAACATTTCTGGAACACTACTTCAGATTTAGTGGCTGATTTAATGTTTTCTTAAAGCAGGGTTAGGTTTTACAAAATTGCTGGGCTGTTAGTAGCAATTTATTAAACGTAGCGGGCCTAGAAATACTCAAGATAATGTGTAATAAACAGTTTAATGAAAACAGTACAAAAAGACTAAGTCCGGCGTATGCAGAAATTTTAGGGTTCATAAATGTGCCACTTTTATGCGTCCCGGATATGCGCACAACGTAACCCTTCGCTAAATACCTTTCAGATATCCAATGTGAGGAAATCTGTCACATTACATGACATCAACATACCGAGTAAAACCACAGTATATGATTTGATTTATTTATTTGATTGGTGTCTTACGCCGTACACAAGAATATTTCGCTTATACGACCGCGGCCAGCATTATGGTGGAATGAAACCAGGCAAAGCCCGGGGGAAACCCATGACCATCTGTAGATTGCTGGCAGACCTTCCCACGTACCAGAGCATATGACAGTTTGCATATAGTCACACATATTACCCGTGAAATCCATTCATATCGATTTACCTCAGTCGGGGCTGAATTCTTTACACGGAAATGTTTTAAACGTAGCAACTCACGCTCCCGCTAGCACCATCGTTTAAGCAGAAAAAGGTATACGATATTGCAATGATCTTTGTTGGAATTTTGTCAGACGTTAATGGTCTAGAATAGAAAAGCCCTGTCTCACCAGCTCAAAAATATCCCGCTTTCACTATTTTACTTTACTGGTATGTACCAGTATTCTTGAACCATAAGGAGACGCATCATGTTCTACAATAAATGAACAACCACAGTTGCATTATTCCACTTTTGAAAAACTAACACGGCCAACTTTTAAAAGTTCCGCAACTTACATTTATCAGTAAAGCTATACATGACATTAATATTGTTAAGACGTAGAACATACAGGGAAAACCCAGATCAACGACGACTGTGTGATAGCTGGCAGATGCCTCGGGACTGGAATGTTTGACGGGATGATTAACAGGTCAAGCTGTTGCCCAATGGAATCGACAAAGGTTACCGTATAGATTCGGTGAAATTCACGACTACATGGATGCTCATTTATCTAATAAAGAAAAGCACCCATTTAATAGTGTGATTAACAGCCATACCTCGGAAAGTATAGACGAGCCATACCTCGGAAAATGAAAAAGCTACTCCTACTACGATGATAAACGAGTTATTTTCCACGATAAAAGCTACTCCTACTGTGATGATAGACGAGTTATTTTCCACGATAAAAGATACTCCTACTACGATGATAGACGAGTTATTTTCCACGATAAAAGCTACTTCTACTGTGATGATAGACGAGTTATTTTTCACAATAAAAGATACTCCTACGATGATGATAGACAAGTTATTTTCCACGATAAAACCTACTTCTACTGTGATGATAGACGAGTTATTTTTCACGATAAAAGCTACTCCTACTGTGATGATAGACGAGTTATTTTCCACGATAAAAGATACTCCTACTACGATGATAGATGAGTTATTTTCCACGATAAAAGCTTCTTCTACTGTGATGATAGATGAGTTATTTTCCACGATAAAAGCTACTCCTACTATGATGATAGACGAGTTATTTCCACGATAAAAGGTACTCCTACTACGATGATAGATGAGTTATTTTCCACGATAAAAGCTACTCCTACTGTGATGATAGACGAGTTATTTTCCACGATAAAAGATACTCCTACGATGATGATAGACGAGTTATTTTCCACGATAAAAGCTACTCCTACGATGATGATAGACGAGTTATTTTCCACGATAAAAAGCTACTCCTTCTACGATGATAGATGAGTTATTTTCCACGATAAAAGCTACTCCTACGATGATGATAGACGAGTTATTTTCCAGGAAAAAAGCTACTCCTACTATAATGATGGATGAGTTATTTTCCACGATAAAAGATACTCCTACGACGATGATAGATGAGTTATTTTCCACGATAAAAGCTACTCCTACGATGATGCTAAATGATTTATTTTCCAGGATATTTTCCAAAAATTAAAATCAAAAGATACAAAAGATTAAAATATCATGCGCTGAACTTAGAAATAACAAATGCTACAATATCTGAGGATGAGTTGTTTTGCTTGTTGTCTTGCTACTTGGGCGGCAATTTGCCTGTTTTATTCTTCCCGAAAAGTAATAATTCAATACCGGTTTTAACAGATCTAGAAACACGTCTTTCGTCTTAGGTCAGTGCTGATGACCCAGTAACTACAATCATAAAACAGTAAAGTTTGAAAAAAGTCCGAGGTAAAGGATATAGATTTTAACAGTTAAGGCACAATCGTAGCTCCGTGTAGTAGCATTATCACATTAAGCATTAAGTACAGCATTAAGTGGACAGAAAGCCTCTATGTTTCACGTTATTGAAGGCTTTCCTACATCCACAGTTAATGACGCTTTGACTTACTGACTCACCCGGCAGAAGAACAGCAACGATAACGAAAAAGACGTGTGAGGTAAATCGTTGGCTGTTTCGGTTGTTCATTGCTGAAAAGAACTACATTGTATGTCTATCCGGCACGTACAGACTATATTTATACTACATTCTAAAGTCATCACCGTAAATTCCCCCTTGACGTCATGAGAAATAGGATTCCTTTAAGGTAAATTCACCGGTCAATACAGCGACCGATTAACTTCACCAGCTCCCACAAAAAGCCACACCCACAGAATGAATTACGTTCGTCTTTGGTAAGGATATTCTTTCAGTGCCACGCAGTTTTTATCGTCTCATGTAATTTATTTATTTCTTTTATCGATATACCTCGTACGGCGATCAGTATTTTGGTGGGAGGAAACCAGACTGAGCCCTGTGGAAACCCACGACGATCCGCAGGTTGATTTTATTTATTTGATTGGTGTTTTACGCCGTACTCAAGAATATTTCACTTATACGACGGCGGCCAGCATTATGGTGGGTGGAAACCGGGCACAGCCGGGGGAAACCCACGACCATCCACAGGTTGCTGGGAGACCCTTCCCACTTACGGCCGGAGAGGAAGCCAGCATGAGCTGGACTTGAGCTCACAGCGACTGCATTGGTGAGAGACTCCTGGGTCATTACGCTGCGCTAGCGCGCTAACCGATTGAGCCACGGAGCCCCCCCCTCCACCCCCCCCCCCCCCCCCTGCAGGTTGAAGCCAGACCTTTGTTGCATGCAATTATCCAGGTGTTCACTAAAACAGCCTAACAGGTTAACGTCGGAAACAACTAGGCTATCTTTCTTGCTGTTTATAACAATTACCATTCTTGACACGTTCAATGCCTTGCTAGAATATTGCATCAATAATATGTATGTAAAATTTGGTAACATCAGTTTCTAACAGTGCATAGGTATTTCACTGAATACGAATTGCGCACCGGTTTTTGGCAGATATTGTTTTTTTACCAATACGACTAAACACAAAAATTACAAAAAGTGATCGTTCTAAAGCTCAAACCTTTTTATTTACCAAGAAATATTTTGATGGCATTTTGGCCATAACCTATCTCCTTATTACCGAGACAGAGAAATAATATTCACCTTCTTTAGATTGGTGGTAGACAGCGGAAAATCTTATTATCATATTTATTTGGGCCTGTATTTTACAAAAATAATTTTAATACCGTCTGCGTGAAAAAAGAGGTAATTTAAGCTTTGAAATTGTATGTTATCCATGCATATTTAAATCGTAATATGCTAAAAGGAAAAGGTTTTGCAATATGTATATGTGTGTGTGTGTGTGTGTGTGTGTGTGTGTGTGTGTGTGTATGCGCGCGCGCGAGTGTGTGTGTATAATAAACAGTAACATACAGTAACAATACACTACACTCATACACTAATACATACACAGAATTTCTTCCATATCCATCAAAGCTTAGTTTTCATGTGTTGTCTCCAAGGGAAGACAGTAAATGGTGGTGAAAGAGAAATAGCATATTGCCTGATACGGCAGCTAACGGGGAGAAAACGAAGCTTTTCGTTATTGATTTCTTGCATGTGAACAATTAGCGTAGGTTTTCGTGTTTTTACGCGGCCACTATTGTCAAGTACACACTGACCATATACTGTATATAATCATGAATTTACGCCGCTAACACTCAGTATCCCTGATGAGAACGAAAGTTCGCAACTGCATTTGGAAGACAACGATATAGGCATTTGAGCTGGTTTCTCTTGTTTTTTCCTTCTATTGTTATTATATCAGCACTGCCTTTTCATGAAGAGTTGCGAAGTGCGAAGGAAGTACATGTAATTAAGACGTACACCAAAGAGAGAAAAAAACAGGGCAGCAATGACAGTGGGATATCCGGCAAATTGTCACACATATGCGGTGAAATACGGCCTCTTGTCAACTAACCACAGATGGGGCTTTATTATAACTGTTCACGTAAATGCATAAACAGTGGCAAATTACACAACCCCTATGGCACCATGGCTTAAGCCGACTTAACAGAAACAGTTATTTTTGTTTGTTGAATTTATTAGACGTCACTGATTTAGAATTACTTAGATACTGAGTTTTCATCACATTTAACATAAAATAGCATTAAAATATTGCAAAGTATCAGGCCCTGAAAATGCTTATCCCATGCGCAGGATTCTGGTTTATGAAAAATACAACATGATTAAAGTTTGTTCAACATACAGAGAAAAGAGGAGCAGTGACGACAGTGTGATAGCTGGCAAATCGTCACACGTAGCCTGTGAAATAAGGCCCCTTGTCAATTTACCTCTGTTAGAGTTTTATTTTAACATGTAAATGCTTAAACAGTAGCGTTGTAAATTCCTCTCCCCCTGTACCTGTATATTTGAATTTGAATTAAGATATCTTGCCTAGAATATCGACTCTCGTGTCTGCGTCAATGAAAGATGATTGTAGATTTGTTAAGTAACGTATTTAAGTTGTGTTGTAATGAGTCATGCTTTTGTCTGCTTGGAACCCCCCTTTGTGGCACACGTGGTATACAAGTGGAAGAAATGGTGTCCAATGTACTAAACATCGGTACTGAACATCGGTCGTACAAGCGTGTCGATTCCGCAGCCACAAAGTTTCGCCTTCATAAAATCACCCGCTCTGGAGAACCGTGTTACAAAACGTTTGTCGAAGAGGCTGGCCATGCTGATTTTATTTTTCATCCTGCTTCCTGAAATGCGAGTCCACAGGGGTTAATTTTTTTTTGTATCGTCACTTAACACCAGTACTTAAGTCATTTCGGGGACTCCGTGGCTCAGTTGGTTAGCGCGCTAGCGCAGCGTAATGACCCAGGAGTCTCTCACCAATGCGGTCGCTGTGAGTTCAAGTCCAACTCATGCTGGCTTCCTCTCCGTGGGAAGATCAACAGCAACTTGCGGATGGTCGTGGGTTTTTCCCGGGGCTGTGATGAGTTTCCTCACACCTTAATGATGACCCGCCGTCGTATAAGAGAAATATTCTTGAGCACGGCGTAAAACACCAATCAATAAATAAATAAATAAATAAAAGTCATTTGTAACGTTCTCTATGCCATTCCTTGATTTTAAAGAGAAGCTTTATATGTATATTTGGAGAGTGTTGTTGACTCAGTAAAATTTCACGGGCCCATTCGGTTATATTTTCATTCTCGCCGGAGTGGACTGGCGCATGACCAAGGGTCTATTGACTTTATTGGCGTTTAAAGCGGATACAAGAACTTTACATTGATATGACGTAGATTACTTATCCAATGTGGTCACCTGTTTGTATCCAACTGGGGCTGGCTCGGCTGTAACTGTAAGTCGCATTGGTTGTCGAATATCTTGTAAAGGATGCTGTTGAAGTTTGAGTTATTTGATTTGAGTTTGCTATAATATATTTCATATTACCTACGCAAATGGGCCCTCTGCTGTAATCGTATTCATCCATAAGTGACAATTTTCAGCTCAGGACGAATAGCATTGAAAAATGTCAGAAGTTATCTCCCTTTACGTATAGCCAGGATCGACCTCCCGTGTGACTAGAAGAAAAGGTGCCGTTGAGAAGTGTAAGTTTATACACAGGGGAAAAAAACAGGAAAAATTGACTTGAATCCAAAGTAGAACTACTGTACAAAGATGTCTGTGAAAAACTGGAGCGTTGTGATTCATGCTTTTTGTTTTATCGCATGACAAAGTGAGGTGAAAATCCGATTTCGCCAATTTAAGGCCATTTTGTGGGGGAATTAACCGATCGGCAGCAGAGAGTTAGCCTTGCCCAAGGGCTAGTTAGCCACTTTTAGTTATTGGAACTATGTATTCCCAATAATTTTTCATTAATTTCAACGCATTGTACCCAAGGACAGAGGTAACATGTGAGGCCTACAAGTCGTCTTGCACATGGGATTAGAAGTTCGATTCCTATTACTTTATCACCTTTATTTTTGTGCTTAACTTGAGCTGCGGTGAAAATGCTTAAACCACACATAAAGAAAGCCGTTTTATTTGTTTATATTTTGCTAAGTAAAGTTTCACAGTTGAATAGAACTGAAAACTGCCAAGGTTACTACCTAACATGAAGGTTATCATGGTGAGAAAATGCCAGGGCCTCATTTGCAACAGCTAAAGTTAAAACAAACCGTCATACCAGGCTGAAATTGTGGATTGCCGTGGTGAAAAGGCCAATATACACGTGGTTGTAAGACATAATTCCACGCATAAGCTTTGATATCTATTCTGAGTTACATAAGAAGCAGTATTAAGGAAGTTATTATGCTGGTGTAGCTTGAAAGATCTGTTGCAGGAGGTTTCACCAAGATTTCTGATGTTGCGGTGGTTGAAATTATAATTTCCAACAACTCACTGGTCCCGTATGTATAACTTCTGTTACAAATATTAACACGTTTTAATAATTAACGTAACAGCTATTCTACCTGGTGAGTCTGTCCATTCAACGGAAATAATCTGGCTCTTAAAATATCAGTCATCACGCTCAGGATCGCGAAGCGATCTCAGATTTAAACCAAAATTTTAAATCACTTTAAAATTGTTATTTCTTACATAACAAGGTCAAAAATTGCTTGTCAGTGTAAGTTCTTAATGAGGTATTATTAATCAAATTTCAGCTAAAAAAAGGAAAATTTTAATTTCATTTGTTTCCACATCATTCTCCATAAACCTAAGACCCGCGTTCACGTAAATCTTTTTAATACAATTGATTGATTAACTAATTTTTAAAAAGGAAGTGGCGTATGAGTGTATTTGTACAGTGTAACACGAACATAATACTAAAATGCCAGCATACAAGGTCTGGCGATAAGTCATAGATGCACCCTCACATCAATGTGTCTAGTTTTTTCACCACACTTACGGCCACCAGCTGGTGCAATGTTTATAATCTTACATAACTTCACATCTTGCACGTGACGAACTTAAAATGTTGGCCTGTATGTAGTAGCGCGGTGTTGTACGAACCCATCTATGAAACGAATAAGGAACAAACACATATGTGTCATATAATTATCAAAGTTCTCTTTCTACCATTTCTCAGAGTGATTGTTTCTGTGGGTGCGTTTTCTTCCAACATTAAAAAATAGAAATAATATCCAAGACCGACAAAATATTAGCTCAGTTTTTTTTTCAGATAAGATAATAGTGCTCACTCAGCTATTCACCTGCCAAATGTCAGAAATACACCCTTCTCATAAAATATCCTAACGTCAAATAGTAAAGGCAGTATATAAAGGAACAGAAGAACAGAATACTTATTCATTATTCGTAATTCGTATTTCCTATCCACTGAGTGAGAATACATCCATGACGTGCCGCCGTCGTATAAGTCAAATATTCTTGAAGCTTTAAACACCAATCAAATAAATAAATAATGTGATAACTGATAAAAAGTAATTACCATATACATAATAATGGACTGTCAGGTACTATGCGATTTGCTCGGCCACGAGTTGACTATTTTCTGTTGAAGTGACCTTTATTAAAACAACGTTTTTCAATGTGAATTTCTACATCTTATCATTAGTATTACATAAAAACAGTTATGCTTCTAGTGTATATATATATATATATATATATATATATATATATATATATATATATATATATATATATATATATATATATATATATATATATATATATATATCTGTATATGAACACGGCGATCACGGCGATATTTATGCCTGCCGACACAGAAGACTGTACTGACCTATGTTCATCGAACAGGGCACAGAAGACTGTGCTGACCTATGTTCGTCGAACAAGGTACAGAAGACTGTGCTGACCTATGTTCGTCGAACAAGGTACAGAAGACTGTGCTGACCTATGTTCGTCGAACAAGGTACAGAAGACTGTGCTGACCTATGTTCGTCGAACAAGGTACAGAAGACTGTGCTGACCTATGTTCGTCGAACAAGGTACAGAAGACTGTGCTGACCTATGTTTGTCGAACAAGGTACAGAAGACTGTGCTGACCTATGTTCGTCGAACAAGGTACAGAAGACTGTGCTGACCTATGTTCGTCGAACAAGGTACAGAAGACTGTACTGACCTCTGTTCATCGAACAGGGCACAGAAGACTGTGCTGACCTATGTTCGTCGAACAAGGTACAGAAGACTGTGCTGACCTATGTTCGTCGAACAAGGTACAGAAGACTGTGCTGACCTATGTTCGTCGAACAAGGTACAGAAGACTGTGCTGACCTATGTTCGTCGAACAAGGTACAGAAGACTGTGCTGACCTATGTTCATCGAACAGGGCACAGAAGACTGTGCTGACCTATGTTCGTCGAACAAGGTACAGAAGACTGTGCTGACCTATGTTCGTCGAACAAGGTACAGAAGACTGTGCTGACCTATGTTCGTCGAACAAGGTACAGAAGACTGTGCTGACCTATGTTCGTCGAACAAGGTACAGAAGACTGTGCTGACCTATGTTCGTCGAACAAGGTACAGAAGACTGTGCTGACCTATGTTCGTCGAACAAGGTACAGAAGACTGTGCTGACCTATGTTCGTCGTGTGTGATGTGGATTTATGGAGTTTTAAGAAAAATAATTAATGACATTTATCGTGCATATACCACATGCACGACGGAAGTAGGTGTTGCTATGATGGCTGCATATATATGTTTGTAAATTACTATACATCTTTGGGGCTCTGAATGTCCGGTGCCCTCCCACGATGCATTATGCTGGCCGCCTTCGTATAAGTGAAATATGAAAACATCAAGCAAATAAATAAATAAGCATACCCCAGCCTCATCGCCAGACTGCCCGACGTTAGTATTATCTTGTCTTCAAGCGTCGTTTTAGAAATTAGTTAATCGCCTATAATGAGATTGATTTAAGTGAGGGAATATAGAAAGGACTATGTAAAATATCTTATCTTACTGGGATTAACAACATGTCCCGTTAAGTCATTTCAGTATGTGTATGTTTCTGTAGATACAGGTGGACAGGTGTAGATACAGGTATATGGACACTGTGATCACGTAAATCTGTATATGGAAACGGTGATCACGTAAATCTGTATATGAACACGGCGATCACGTAAATCTGTATATAGACACGGTGATCACGTAAGTCTGTATATGGACTCTGTGATCACGTAAATCTATATATGGACACGATGATCACGTAAATCTGTATATGGACACGGTGATCACATAAATCTGTATATGAACACGGCGATCACGTAAATCTGTATATGGACACTGTGATCACGTAAATCTGTATATGGACACGGTGATCACGTAAATCTGTATATGGACACGGTGATCACGTAAATCTGTATATGGACACGGTGATCACGTAAATCTGCATATGGGCACGGTGGTTATATTCTATCCATACATGTGGCAGTGTTTAATCAGCTGAGAAAAAAAACAGCTGCTGTGCATATAACCACATCTTATCTCGGTACTTTGAAAGGTGGCAATTCAATTTTCTATCTTGTTTAACGACTGCATATCTCCTAAGCAAACACAAAATAAATGCCTCATCAAATATATGAAACACACACAAAAAGCACGTCTGATTTCGGCATGTCTCAGCTGACCAATTTTTGCAGTGTTCATGCCGTCTAGAAGTGCTCGTCCGCACAAGAAAAAATGGCAAATCAACTCGTCGCTCTTCACAGTTTACGGTCTGTCGGGTACATTCTGTGGCTTAAGTATAGTAATTCTGTCTTGTGAATCAGTCCATTCGTGGACTTATCTTGCGATCAACGCCACACAGAATTCTAACCACTAACTAACCGATTTTCTCCTTTCTACCCACATCGCCCTGTATACGAGTCATTCTTATGTAGGCTGGAGTGTTATCTATATTTGCCGTTGCACACAATAAGTGTTACGGTTCCCACCAATCAAGCAGCGCATGTCCGAAAAGAGAAAAGATACGAATTTATAATAACAATTAATCTAAGGCGTGGGACATTAAGTTTGGAACACCCGTATTTAACACATAATTTACCATGTCGTCTATGGTATCGGAAAGCAGTCTAACGGGACCTTTGGTATCTACCGTAAACTGACTTCGGCCTACTTTATTTCCTCTGCCGTTATTATCGTGTCTGTTCCTTATATCAGCGATAACTGCCCATCACAAAGTTAACCACCGTGTGTAAAAACGTCTTCGCGCTTGAGTCGTCAAGAATATGGCGGCGATCCACGTCATTCTCGTGTTGCTCGCCGTCTTCCAGGGTGGATCTCTGCAGCGAACATACAGCGAAGCCTCGACTCAGGAACTTTTGGAGAGTGTGTTTGTAGCGATAGAGAAATTGTCAGCGTTCTTCAAAAGTGATTACAGTCAGGTGAATGTAGACGGGTTATTTGGTCTGCGACTGGGTCAAGGTAAGGTTCCTATTCTCTCTGAGAACTGTATTTCTTTTTTCTTCCTCTCTTGTAAACTTAAAATGCAAACAGAGTGGGCCGTGGTCTACCCGTGCCTAGAGGCGCTTACCCTTTGGTCGTGGGTTCAAATCCAGCATTAGGCTGACAATTTGTAGAATTCACTGCTCCTACTGCCTGTGGAGCCTTGGTGACAACATGCTTGTGTGACCGTTTGGGCTGTGTAATGTTGCCAAAAGTCGGTGGTTTACCATGGGCTGGTCGGTTTCCTTCATTTGTACAAAAATGACTGTAATTGTATAAGTGAATCATTCTTGAGTGTGACGTTTGGCAAGATCCAGATAAATAAATACTACAATTTCCTCCCATCAGCATTTTCTTTTGGGAAACAGTCTCGTTTTTTTTTTAACCCTATCACCATAATATAAATTTAACAGCCTAATAGGCTATTTTCTATTTAATCTAAATATCGGGCCTCTATCACAGAAGGCCGTAAGTGAGAAGGTCTGTTAGCAACCTGCGGATGGTCGTCGGTTTCCCCCGGGCTGTGCCCGGTTTCCGCCCACCATAATGCTGGCCGCCGTCGTATAAGTGAAATATTCTTGAGTACGGCGTAAAACACTAATGAAATCAAATCTATCACTGAATGATTTTATTTTTTCAGTCTAAATGGATCTAATTCAAAGTCTGGCCTTATCACAACCAAAGTATCTTGGGCAATTCGCTTTTAATCGGTCCGATCATGATCTTGATTCCGTGTGGAACAGTATATTTTTTAATATTTTCGCTGTAAAATATATACTGACGGTAATTTACAATATTCCTTTGCTGAATATTGAGTATGAGAAATTTCATCAGATTTACTATCTAGGTTGCTTTATATCTTAACAGCGAATTTTGATATTGCTTGTGAGAGGAAATGTAGGGTGCGCTGGAAGAAATGTAGGTACTATGTTACTGTTGTCTTTGTTCGTACATATAAAAACATATGTGATTGACATCATAATGCCTTTTGTTTTGATTCACTGGGTGCGATATAAATGTAAATATGTGACGAATATTTGTTTTACTATACCAGGGTAAAATGACATTTTAAATCGTGTCTCTGTAAGCATTCTTTGTCATTTCTCTACTCTTATACATGTAGTATAACGTGGGAGGGTCGTGGGTTTCTCCCCAGGCTCCGCCCGGTTCTTCCCACCATAATACCGACCTCCGTCATTTAAGTGAAATATTCTTGAATACGGCGTACAATACCAATCAAATAAACTAAATAAATAAATATGGAAATTCTTTTAACCAAAAACCAAACTGCTTAGTCAGTAAGTGTCTTTTTATCTTGTGTTACTGATTTATTCATCTTCTTTTGCGCCACAGCTTTTCAGTTTTCTTTTATATTCTTCACTTATCTTGACGATGCTGTTTTCATTCCACAGGTCAGCTTATTGCTGCTCTTAAGGAAGGCGGAGATTTGACCTATGACCTGGCGAGCCGTCTAGAGGCGCTGGAAGAAGAGGTAGAATTCACGTGTCAGCAGGTGTTACCTTACGTTGAAGCGCGAGACGAAGAGTACTTCAAACGTTTCCGGTTGACGGTGGAGGACCCTTACATGCTGCCGTACACCCCCATTGATCTCCATCCACCCGCCACAAACCGCACTATCACCGACACGACATCTTACAACGAGGAAGCAGGCGATATCTGCTTGTCCAAGATCATGGGAACTTTCGTGCACGACGACGTGTAAGTAATCTTTTAAGCCTAGGAACGCAGAATATAGCACGAACCGAAAAGTGGAGTGAACGGTGGAGTATTTGGGAGCCAACTGATGTCTGATGGATACTTTTATTGTCTCACATGCAACATCTTGCAACGTTTGTTTAAATGTTCACAACTAATGCTAGTGACGGCAGATGGTACATGTTAAATGAAAAAGAATTCTTATTTATTATTGATGTTTTACGCCGTACTCAAGAATATTTCACCTATACGACTGTGACCGGCATTATGATGGGAGGAAACCAGAATTCCTTTAACAATATCATGGCACGGAGTCATTATTTTGGAGATAACATATGACATATGTTACTTCTTCATATGCAGAGACTGTACACATGTGGTTACTACTACTCCTAGTCACGCCTTGTTTATGGTAGCTGGAAAAGGTGACGAAATTATTTTAATATATAATATATCACGGCACCGAGTCTAGAGTCGATGCGGAAAACATTTTGCGGACCTTTTTAAATGTGACACAATTTGACGAAGAGTGTGTGTAGGAGATGTGTCTATTCGAATTGTGTCAAATCGATCATGTGACTTTACGGCGTGTTTGTTAAACTACAAGTCGGTCATTTTGACAGAAATAAATGTGAAAAGTAACGAGTTGTCAAAGGAATGTTTCATTGGACTGTAATAAATAATTGATAACTAGTGATAACTCTTTCCTTTAGAAACACAGAATATCCGTACGCAGAGAGCATGTGAATGTGAAGGCCGTCTATCAATTCTGTTGATTTTGGATCGCCTGGCATGGTTTATGTGAACTTTGTTGTGTTTACATTAGTTTTCAGATTATTCAACGAAATCGACTTTTTGGGTTGACGGCTAGTAAAGTAATTTTTGACTTGGTATCCAAAGATGTGCAATTTAATTGTCTCAAAAAGATGTTACGTGTATTTTTTCACGTTGTAGTTGTTGTTAGCTGCTGAATCACTATGATGATCTTAATATGCAGACCACCATTATTTAGGAGTAAAACCTGGCGTACGATCACGATCGTGATTCCGAAAAGTTTTTTTTAATTCCGCGTAATTTATTTTTATATTCAGTTGTAACTTTAGCTATAGGGCTTACAATCGATTGTAGCCACGGTATCTTTGTTGCACGCGGGCCCTTATGCCTCAAAGCATCTTTTTCCAGGCCAGTTCCAGTGTGCACTTCCGACGAGGACTGTTTTCAGATGATGACGAAACAAGGAACTACGGGTTATACCTTAACACACCAGCTCCTCTACTTCATACTCGGTCACAAGGTATGTCCTTAGTCTGGCATGATGCCTTTGAGCATATTACTCGTGTCACACAGCACATGTAACGTGACGTACAGGTTCCCACCGCAGTGACAAAACACCCACAGCGCTGTAGTCATTACGCAACTTGTACCTACCATTTTTGAAACATAACCCTCATTTAAGAGCATGGGATAGGTTGCATTTATCTGAAAATGAGAAAATCTGTTTGATTAATTGATTTATTTGATCTTTGTTTAACGGCATGCTCCAGGATTTTTCCTACATACGATGCCAGTTAGTGTATTATGGGTACGGGAATCCGCTGCATAACCTGCGTAGGGTCGCAGGCTCTGTTCGGTTTCCTCCCACCATAATGGCCGCCGTGGTATAAGTGAAACTTGAGCAAAATCTAAAATGCTAATAAAACATGGGTGATATCACCTGAAAAGGCCATGCAATGTTTTGATTGTGGTCTCCGGCAAATTCCACGTTAAACCACGTGAGGGCACCGTTAACCACTTATTGCCAATCTGCCCCGAGAACAAAGGATCCAGAAAATTGTTTGATATTTGAGATGTAAGTTTTGACCAATAAATGATAATATTCCAAATTTTGACAAATAAATAATAATATTCCAGTTATTTTAATTACACAAACATTAGCCAGTGTACCTGTGTCAAATCTTAGAAGCCACATGTAGAACTTTTAAGGTGGCTGTTTTGTCATGTATGTCACCTTAAACTATACTGTGTGTACTAAATGTGATGATAATACAGCATGCTGAGTAATTATAGACCTGAGGTGTCTAATATATTGCAATATACGTCACGACATTATTTTACCTTCTGCTTAAGAGGGACAGAACCAAGAAAACTCTAGACTGTCTTACGATTAACATCACTGCAGGTATTAACATGAACAGTTAGAATAACAATTTTACTGAGGTAAACTGACAAAAGGCCAGATTGCATCTGTTACGCGACAATCTGTGGTTCAATCATGTATTTGACCATTTACCAAATATCCCCCTCTCGTAACTGCTCTGGTTTTACTTTCTATCATGTAGTGTGGGGTTTTTTTTAATCAAAACACCCATGAATCAATCGTATATATTTGGGTTTGAAGATGGACTGTGAGCGGGAACTACAGGACGTTGCCGGACAGGAAGTGGACATAGCGGACATAGAGGCCCGGATGTGTGAGGAGATATACCAAGATGCACTGCAGCTGATTCAGGATGGAGATGTACCGAGCGGCGATCAGGATCTCTTTATGGAACAAAGTAAGGATCATCTCGTGCACAACAACCAAACAGTTTCAAAACTGTTCAAGTTTTCCTCTGTCCTCTCTGCTTGAAAACACATTCACAAATAACTTCCCATTGGGCTATAATGAAAAATCAGATGTATAATACGTCTTTATAATCCATATGTACTGATCCCTTTTTTTTCATTCTTTTTTTGTTTTTCTGTAGTTTCTCTCTGTGGAGTGCTCGGGTTTCAGAATTTCATGAGATCAGACTGGATGAAGATGGTACTAAAATGGCCCAGCTCCGAGGGCTGCTTTACCCTTCAACTGACCCCACAACAGGAGAATGTTGCTCGGTACGTCACTTACACTACAACAACGCTGAAAGGCCGTTTTATTAAAGCGAGATTTGCCTTGACTCAAACTAAAACAAGATTTAAAGCGCTTATACATCTTAACTAAATTCCGGCTAGCTGTTAAATGAGGTAAACGTATTGCAGTGGGAAATTCCCTTCCCATGAAACCACAGATAACAATGAAATTTTTCAATTTTGATTTCAGTCAGAAGTTGTTGATTCCTTATACAACGCAGGAATTTACATTGAAGTGACAAGTACAGTTGTACTTATATGTTTTCAAACACCCGAGGTGGCCATTGCTCTTAACAGGTTGATTAATTAATTTTACTTTATTGATTAATTGATTTATTAGTGCCTGTAACGCCATAATCAAGAATATGATACCTATACGGATGAGTTTAGTTTCATTGTGGAGGAAATTAAGAGTACTGAAAATGAACTACTAGCCTCTGGCATGCAACACTCCTGCAGCAATCGTGCTTACCCCACAGAGCAGGTTGAACGTTTGAGTAGGTGACATGTATTTTAGTGGAACGCACGCGATCGCCACCTGTGAGTTAAGCAGCCAACAGAATATAATAAACGTCTCGTTTTTTTCTTTTTTTTTTTTTTGGATTAAGTTTCTCTTGGCTTGACCACCAAATTTCTTGGAAACACGCAAAACAAACAAAACCTAACTTACATTGAATGTGATTGGTTTGATACAGGTTGCTGTATTTATAATTGGTATAAATGCAGTTTTTACAATATCTTTAAGCATACGTCATTGACGTGTAATGTATTGCCGCTGACATGCATTTTATTTACTTAATTCGTCACAGGTCATGGTGCTAGCGTGCGTGTAATTTGGTACCATTTAGGTGTTTACATGAACACTTAGAATAAAAAGCCTGAGGTATATCGACATGTTTCATCGGTTACGTGTGACCATTTGCCAATTATCACGCTGATATCGCTCCTCTGATATTACTTTATGTTGTAGTCTTTTTTTTGTTATTACTCCACTATTGCAAACGTTCGTTAGTTGAATTTAGAGTTGTGCCCCTTTCTACGTGAGTTACGGATTTGTGATTGCGTCGATAAATTCCGGCGAGCCAAATTGACAACTCTGACAGAGGAACTATTATAATCTCTCCCAGGAGAAGCAATTTGGTTCATCGGACAGAATTGTCAACAAGAAACGTGGATAACATGAGAAAGAAAACGATGCAAACTTGTGTTTTCCAGCTACACAAATAAACGATCATATTTAGCGAGTGTGTTGTAATCCGTTCGTATTGTTCTTAAGTCCCTCTTTATTAAATGTGATGACAACACAGCATTTTGAGTAATTCTAAACCAGTGACGTCTAATACCTTGCAATTGTATCCGATGTTTTTTTTAATTAATTCTGCCTAAGCCATGGTGGCAGGAGCTTTGTAAGTTATTACAAAGTAATCACTTACATGAGCAATTAGAATAAAACCCTAAGTGACATAAACAGGCCGGATTTTCCGGTTATATATGTAACCATTTGCCAACTATCATGCTTTCGTCACTGTTGTGGTTTTAGTCTAAATGATATAGCCTTTCTATATCAATATTTCTGTCATTGTATTTCCTGGGTAATATCATTTCTAAGATCGCTCGAAATGCAGATTTACTGATTCACAGATAATAAATTCCTTCAGTATAAATATCAATTAAGAGCCGCGTGCTTTAATCAAATACTATTTCTCATTTGGGCAGACATCTGCGGATGCATTGTGTTCAGCTAAGCAATAATTTAAATGTCTTCATCCTGTCGGATTTTATTTCGGGCTCTTCTTGGCAAGCCGTTTACGGTTGTTGATAATCCGTGAAATAAAATCAACTATACGTATTGGGATTAAAGAAGTCCTCCAGGTATGATATTGAAAAGCTTTGGTACGACATCTGAAAGCTCAAACAATAGCACACTCCACATCTCTTAGCACTATGGCGTAAGTGGAACTAAGTGGTAAAGTAATTCTAGATTTTTCTAGGCCAGCCAAAGCAGATGTCTGTTGTTTTTAGCGCTTTACAATTTTCCATTCTGAATACCTATAGAAATTCCTGTTCACAAATTTCTCGTCCACATGATTGCAGCGGAATGTCACACTTATTTAGGATATCATAATGGGTCATTGCAGCCCGTGAATATGGAAAGCTCGTATCTGAGATCATACATTTATTTATTTATTTCTTTATTTATTTAGTTGATTGGTGTTTTACGCCGTACTCAAGAATATTTCACTTATACGACGGCGGCCAGCATTATGGTGGGTGGAAACCGGGCACGGAGAGGAAGCCAGCATAAGCTGGACTTGAACTCACAGTGACCGCATTGGTGAGAGACTCCTGGGTCATTACGCTGCGCTAGCGCGCTAATCGACTCAGCCACGGAGGCGCCAGATGATGTAACAGTGACAACAGATGGATTTGGCATTTATTAAGCCGATACCTTCACACGAAAACGAAGCGAAAGGATCGAGTTTCATGTTTGTTACTACTTAAAACTTGAACCTTCCTTTAAAATTTTTCACCGATCACAACGCAACTAAAATTCAAACGATCCATGTCATTCGTTTAGTTGATTAGCTGATTAGCTGATTTAGTGGATGCTGTAATCATAAGATCCCCATGAGAATCCAATCATGCAGCATACTCCTTACAGCGCATGCGTCGCTTTCTGCCTTTCGCTTTTAATCTCTATCACCAATAGACGCACGTTTAGTCTAAGCCTCATCACTTGTGACCTCCAGCGGAACTATTTAATCAACATTCATCAATAAAATTGTTTCAGGAGTTGGTTAACTCATGTTGCAGACACTCAAAATAATGTGGGCGCACGTGTATAAAGTTTTACTACAGATAAATATTAATCCCCCAGACCCCAGTGACCTCGGCGTTATTCAAGATTTCTGTACCAAATTTGCTACTGATGGCAGTGATGTAAATGGGTTTTATTCCATTTTAGTTTTGTGAAAATGTCATGTTGGTTCAGCCTCACTTAGTTTTTTCAAGGTTTGTCCTATGATTATCGACTTAGAAAGGACCCTTCTTGGATTAAGGCTTTCATGGAAATGTTGACGGTTATATTGAACAAATACTTTTGCCTTTAGTCAGATGAGGAGTCTCATGAGCGGGCTGAAGAAGAAGGTTGACAGACAAAGAGCTGAGAGGTCATGTGATCAGCCGAACCCGCCCACAGGACGGAAGTTACTTCGAGAATTCCCGATGAGAGGTAAATGTATGCACTTTGACTATGTTCAGGTGGTGATTTGAAAATGGGATACTGTATCTTTGAATGTGGCTTCCTTGAAGCTCGCAATTTTTGATGCCTAAAACGCGACACTTAACCAGAAGGGCTCACAGTATTATCCTTGAAACTAGTATCTGTAAATTACAAAGGCAACATTTATGTTGTTGCTTGTTTCTTAATAAAGGCTCTTGCTCTGTACATTTAAATCTCATCTCTCAGGATAGACATACATGCTATGACCTTGTCCTGACGTAAAGTAATCTGTAATCCTCTGATGATACAATGTGGTAGTCTTTCAGTCGGCTGTTTATGGCGGTGATGTTCGGCTCTTGTGCTTGTATAGCCCACAGACTCTGAGGTAAATTGACAAGAGGCCGAATTTCACCAACTGCATGTAACCGGTTACATGTTATCATTTACCAACTATTACACCATGGTTGCTACTCTGGTTTTAGTCTCTATATGGCTATGGTCTTTTTATGCTGCTCCAACAGTTTCGAGTGTAAATTGCCCTCACTTGGATATCACTATATCAACGAATCCTGCATATGACATTTGCATATCTTAGGCTGTAGCATTTGTTAAAACCTGTATGTACGATTCCAGCCGACGTCACACGCTGTTACTGCAAAGTTAAACTAATGTGTCCAGGTTATTCCATCAAACACCCTTACTCAAAGTTCCTTAAGTTTTACCTTGAGTATAATTCTGTTGTAAGTAAATATGGACAGACCGTCAAGAAACACCTTGCTTCATGATTGTGTGTAATTCCGCTCACGCCGGGCCTAAGGGCAGGATATTCACCGTATTGAATTAGATCGTCACGTCGGATACATGTTGCAATCAGTTGCAATCAAACACAACTCAGATACATATTTTGTTATCGACATCCCATCCCATCCTATAGCATGGTACGAGTCTTCCGGACATCACCGAAAACTGTTGACTGTTTCTCTTTGCATGATTCAGGCAAAATTTCGTATTTTATATAATTTCTGATTTTTTGGTGGTTTGTGTTAAACGCTGTTTTGGGAATTGGCCTTGCGTTTATTAACCTGGAGCATCCATTTTGTTATACGAAGGTCTGCATCGCCACATAGATTCCATCATCGTTGAAAATTGCTGACTGCTTCTCTTCCCGTGAATCCTTCCTAATTTTGTATATATTTTCTCTTCCTGTGAATCCTTCCTAATTTTGTATGTATTTTCTCTTCCCGTGAATCCTTCCTAATTTTGTATATATTTTCTCTTCCAGTGAATCCTTCCTAATTTTGTACATATTTTCTCTTCCCGTGAATCCTTCCTAATTTTGTATCTATTTTTTCTTCCTGTGAATCCATCCTAATTTTGTATATATTTTTTTCAGTTCTTTCATTTTTAGGTGGTTTGTGTTAAACGTTAGTTATCACAATTTGATCTTACAATTAATGGACCGGGACGTCCATTTTGGTAAACGGCTGGTACACGAATGTCTATCTCGACGCTTAGATTGCGTTTCAGTATTCTGTTGCATGGCCTGAAATTCCTGGTTGTTTCAGATGGTTGCATGGCCCACAAATCCGGCCTAGGATTCAGTACTCTGGCTACCTACCTTAGGCATCTCTTAATGAGTGTTCCTCGGAATAAATGATGATTACCGTGAAGAAACCGTTCTATCTCGTGAATAAATAAAGCCTTCGGCTCATAAATCTATGTCATGTCGATTACTATCTTGTTCTCTTTAATGAAGTTACAGTAACCTAATTATTACATAATGGTTCTATTAAATCGCTTTGATGTTGACTTCATCCATCAACACCCGTGCATCAAAATAATTACGACAGACAATGAAGTTACATCTCATCTAGTTACGCTAATCTTTATGCAAGCATATGCAATACATCTCGGAGCGTAATATTTTATGATAGCTCTATACATTGCTATCGATAAAATTATAAATTAAACTAAAAGTATAATGGATTAATGCCTGTCTGAGTTTAGTTTTGTAACTACCGTTTGAGATGGTTCAGTCATTCAGCAGTAGTTTCTCCTGCGCTCTGTCACGTGATCCAAAGGAGGGCGAGCCGTGAATAATTTATTTATTTATTTATTTGAATGGTGTTTTACGCCGTATTCAAGAATATTTCCCTTATACGACGGCGGCCAGCATTGTGCTGGGTGGAAACCGGGCACAGCCCGAGAGAAACCCACAACCATCCGCAGACATTCCCACGTACAGCCGGAGAGGAAGCCAGCATGAGCTGGACTTGAAATCACAGCGACCGCATTGGTCAGGGGCTCCTGGATCATTAAGCTGCACTAGCGCGCTAACCAACTGAGCTACGGAGGTCCCCGAACCGTGAATAAAGCCTACAGCTCATTATCACGCTGTCGCAGGACAACATTACTGTAACTATAGAGCAGATCATGAGTTCGTAGCACGACAAAGTTACTGCAACGTTTTGGCACTATTATCTGTCGGTGGCATGACAACGTTACTGTAACTTTAGTGAGACTACATTAGCTCATTGTCAGTCCGTAACATAACATTACTGTAACTTGTGTGCTAGTACAGCGGCTCATCAATCTACAGCACGACAGCGTTACTATCATATTTGTGACACTACATTATCTCATTGTCAGTTCGTAGCACAACAATATTACTATAACTTTTGTGCTTGTTCAACGGCTCATCAAACCACACCACGGCAACGTTACTATAACTTTTGTGGCAATACCGGCTTTTCGTCGTCTATTCTTATAGGAACGCCTTTGTATGTGATAAAAGAAGTGCTGAAATGAATTAACGTCGTTCTTAAAAATTTTAAATACGACGTCGGCATCATGCCGAAGACACCAGACAGGACACCACACTCAGTCACATCATATCGACCCTTTTTAAAGTATTTGGTATGACCCGACCCGTGTTTGATCCCTGGTCTTCTGACTTCGAGGCGTACTGCTCTTATTATTAAGCCGCCGAAGAGGTTTAGGAGATCTGTTGAAAGGTTGACAAGTCCATGTGCTGTTTTCAGAGATTGGTATTTAATTATACCTTTTTGAAAAAATATATCTCGTCATATAGCCAAAAATCAAGTTGTTTATATTTATTTATTTCATTGGTGTTTTACGTCGTTTTCAAGAATATTTCACTTATACGACGGCAGCCACTATTATGGTGGGAAACAACCGGGCAAAGCCCCCGGGGAAACCCACGACCATCCGCAGGTTAAACTGCTTATATACTAACCTTACATATGTGACGTACTAGCTATGAGTACACTCGGACGTTTCCTAGAATCGTACGCCATTTTCAGCTATGGTGATACTTCAGTAGGGTTAGTCCGTTATGGTTCATCATGATCGACCAACTTTGTTTGATCTCAACGAACGACTCCATAACTTATCGATTTCGTCTTCAATTAACATTTAATGTAAAAATAATCATGGTTTAAGTAGTCTACGAACGTTAATCAATTAAACTCCGTGCTATTCTCCAAAGAACCGAAGCGATATGAAAGACTGTAAATATTTCCCATGATTGAAAGACTGATTAACGGGCTTCGCCGAAAACAATAGAAGGCATGTCAAAAAGCTCTGTGCAACGATATCACAGTTCTTTTTTGTCGCACAACGCTAACTCCATGATTATTTTGATAAAATGCCAGCAAGGAAATATTTTTTGAATCTGCAACGAGCTAATGATAGGCTTGTTCTTGCAGCATGCATCTTGTTGTCAAATAATATATGGTACTTCAGAGGTAGACGCAGGTAAAGGTTCTACAATGAGAACTAAGAATGATGATGGGTTACCTAAAAAGATTGCCAAAAAAAAAAAACGCTTGTACAGATTAAGGCTCTAAAATGAAATTTTAACATCACGTTTGGCCTTTGTTGAAGTCGAAGAGGGAAAAAGCTTAAGATCTATTTCAAATGCTTGTTTTCAACTTGTTTTCATACTGGTATAATGCCAGCGTTTCCCTCGGCCGTGCACCTTATTTCTTCACAAGAAATAGGGAAAATAAAACCTACACCTTGTTTCTTCACAAGAAATAGGAAAAAGAAATCAGACAGGGTTTTTTTTACCTGAACTGTTTGTATTTAACATCGTATGTTTATTTGAAGTTCATTTTAGCATCCTGCATTGCTTCTAATATCGACACAAGTAAACGTTGAAATATCCCTAAGATAAGATATCTCAACAATGATAGTTATTGGCTTTTGGCTTCGTAAGAGACACGTCAAAGAGTCCTGCGAGGAGCACCTGACACCTCCGCCTAGGCTATATGACCGTTGGAGCACTTGTTCGGCGTTTCTCGTTTATCCATTGATCTCTGCTATACCCTTACAGTGTGACGGTGTATGGTTACAGTTCTTCGTGATGGGCCCACGGTGACAGTCGTTTCGTAAAGATGATTTGCGTATGCATACCGCGAGATGCCTCAATAGTACACTAACGATCCGGCCCAAACCATTATCTACATCCATTATCACATCAAGCGATGATTGTTAGCGACTGAACCCCCAAACCCTGCACAAAGCAAACCAAGGAGATATGTATACCAACTGCAGAAGACCAAGTATGTGTTAGTATATTTTGTATCGCACGGCTGGATTTTCAGTTGGACTGCCTGGCTGACTGCCTGATTGATTGACAGTTGGATTGATTGATATACAGGAGAATGTATAAACTCTTCGATTCTGCTGGTTACGTGGTCCCTTATTATGTAGATTTCACTCATGAAATAAAGAAAGTTTACAATAAGGGAGAAGAAAACTTTAAACAATGTCACTATAGGCTGAAAAGAGCACATTCTTTTCTATCTGGTGGTCTCCCACAGCGGATTTTGGCGCTGACTTTATTTATAATTTATCAACTTGAGGGTACATATTAGAATTTTTATGGCATGCACCTGCGAGGAAATGCATACTGTTTTCAATGGTATTTGTTTCATATTTAAATGTTCTTCTCCTTTAAGCGATATCCTCTATTTGATTTAAAGTGGGTGAATGCAGAAATTATGTTTAGCACATTTTTTTCTATCTGGTAGATAGCAGATAGGACTTTTTAGGATTTGAATGAATGATTATGGCCTAAATCCACTTCGTTTTCCTATTTAAGCTAACGTTTACTCTGTCATGGCGGATACAGTGGGCTAGCACTGGCCATGCGCAATCTACATTCAAGCCTGGAGTAAATTGTTTGCATCAGATCGCATATATAAATATTCCGCTAAAATAACGGTTACTTGATGACGAACCAATAATAACTGGAACACGACTGAGTCAATCAAATAAATATTTGCCAATAATAACATGTGTGTATAATGATGTTACGTGTGTTGTTCATGTTATAATACGATTTTCTTAGTTCCTAAAGACAAAAACTGAGTTACTCTAGTAAGGATTAGATAGAGTAAACAGTGGTCTTCAAATCGAGTGGTATATGATTCTAACAATATTTAAGGCATTCAAACGCGTCACTGTGCAGTTTCTTCCGTTTGTTTGATTGATGTTTTACGCCTTGTTATATTTCATTTGTCCCATTTCACTTAGATTTGTGGGTAAATGACAAGAACAAGACTCTGGAGAAAACTGTTGTTTGTCATCAGGCATTTGTGTTTTCTTCTGATGTAAATCCGCAGCCGTGGAAACGAAAGCGTAATCCTCAAAACTTCTCGCCTTCAAGTCATCTGGCCGCCTGAAATATTCCCATTCACGTCCTCTGTCAGGTATCACGCTTTCTATATAGTATCACTTTTTCTGTAGAGCATCATGTTTTCTGTACAATGTCACCTTTTTCGTAGAGTATCACGTTTTTTGCCACAAACCACTATTTTATGTCAAACATAATGTGTGGTCAAAAGAGGAGAAAACACAAAAATGTTGGTAAAATCAGATGAAACCGCGAGAAAACTTATTTGCAAATATGTTGTTTAATAATAGGTTTTTCCATTTTTTCTCTCATTAGAAAATGAATCTTAAAAATATTTTTGTATGGTTGGTATTTGGGAGCACCTCTTAGTACATATTGTCTTTGCAAAATAATGTTTCAACTAAGATGTCGTGCATGTCTGATAAATTTTTTTGGAATGTTAATGTTTACAACACCAGCATTTAATCAGTATGATGACAATATTTATAAATATATTAAAAATCCAAATCCAAATCCAGGTTGAACACATTTGTTAGCTGAAAAGACCATCTTTTAGGGCAAATATATTTATTAAACATGTGTTACATACTCATTTATAATATTAGTACGCAAAGGCAATATATATCAAGAGGTGGCCCAAACTACTCACCACATAAAAATGTCAATTGTCTTTAAAGAAAAACAGAACAAAAATGCTGAATAACACTTAATCAGATGCGTTGTAATAACCCGACAATTTTCGGCGTGAAGCATGGTTATAGGCACTTTTAGATCACACCTAGATATAAACGGCGGTTGCAGCCACGGTGTGAGGCCCCTTGTCTTCCGTATCTGAACGGTACGGTTTCACGCATGCGTCACACCACAGAAAACAACGCTGGTATCAATGGGAATCAGTAGTCATATAACACACCCAATTATGACCGCTATGCTCGCGGGAGCTGCAATAAAAACCGTGATCGCCAGAAAATCTGTATAAAAAATATCTGCCAGATATAAAATTGAGGAGAGAGGAATCGTCGAGAGACACATGTGGTTCTGTGGCCTACACATTGTACGTGCTCTCACACCTTATTCACTGCGTCGCTTGTGATCTGCCCAATTGGGGACCGTCATTGAAATACGTTATGCATGGACTCACTCACAGGCTATTTAATACGGCCTCATCACGTCATTGCCAGCGGTAGGCTATTTGGTGATTTGTCTCAGAGCGGGAGATACCACGATCCTCAGCACAGAAACTTTGTTCTCGTGCTAATGACGGTCTGAACGAAAGCCCGAGCCACTAAGTAGGCCCAAGCGGCCAGAGATGCCGAACTACAGTACAATCGTCCGAGAACCTTTTAATAGATGGTCGAAGTTATAAGTAACTACCATAGAAAAAAATATATTTAAACTGACCAGCATGGGATGAAAATGTATATCAAGACATGAAACGAAAATGACTCTGTATTTCTATTAATTAAATCTGAGGTAATATTCCACAATGGTGTAGTACTCGTTATTCGAACAAACCATTCAATAAATTTTCTGATTTTACTCTCGGTACTGAGAGCAGTTAGTGATGAATTCTACAGTTCGTTATGAATTCAAAAATGAATAGGTTCAAAGCACAAAATTCTCACTAGCCGGATCCGAACTTACGACAACATTCGAGTAATGAGAAAATCTCCAAGTTGCCTTGGACCGTATATACTCACCATTAGTCATGCATTCATACCGATAACATAAATACAAAACGTCGGAAGATTCTGTCCATCTGCACGTACTTTAGCCTGATCCAATTTACCGTGAAGTTCTAGGAATAAGCAATGCGTTTCGTTTATTCAACACACTCTGGACATCTGATATAGGGTTTAAAGTCTTCTAAGCAGCGGGTGGAACAGGCCTAATATCGCTAGACGATCCAGAGAAATGCGTCTGTGTTAATAAAAAATTCACATCGTCTCAGGAACAATTAAATATTGGTATCTAGACAGCCGCCGATTAATAAAGGCAAGTACATGTGTGAGGAATAAAACGAATGGAGGCCATAGTGTACATCGCAGGAAAGTTCAACAGTTCTCTGTAGAGAACAGCAAAATACCAGCTTGGACACCTGGATATTCCTCTATAGTCAGCCATATTCTATGTATCAGACAAATACTGAGTACCAAGCGAAAGTTTAGTTTCCGGTAAGTTTTGGACGGTAGTAGTTTCATGACGATCAGCAGTGCCGTCTCGTGTGCGGTCTCGTTAGTCAGGTATACGACGAATGGGATTCCATTTTCATTACGAAGGTGTGAATGCATGACACATCATTTAGCTACCCCATTATCTACTCCTTACCCCACTCCCACACTGCGATTCGCGGTGGGTGATATCTGAACAAGAAGCTCGGGTTTCCGCAGACGGACAAGTCTGATTTGCTGGAGCCTGCTCCGTGTGACGAGACCGCACAGCAGCGGGGGCACCTGAGGAACGCCAAAAAGCCGGATCTGGTACAGTCTCGGACCACGCGACACGTTAACTACAGACAGCGGGGTGTCATTAATACCGAATGATGATCGATTGTCTTATTATGGAATATCTACCGATAATCGTGCTCTGACTTGTTATTGGTTAATGTCATAACTGGACGATACCTCGACCGTGGGAAGGCGTGGGTCGACTTTTATCATCAAATCTGTGTTCAGGCTCAAAGCCATATGCGGTGCGTTCATGGCCAACACGTTCCTGCTTTTGTAAAGGAGAATTTACTTCACGTGGAACCGATCAAAGGGCTTAGGTTCAAAGGTAGGTGTGGCTTTACATTCTTAAGTGGTTCAAAACGAAAAAGTTACATTTCAAAGTTTTCACATTTCTGTTCCCGTATTTGTATGCAAACTTATTATCATTTCAGTGCGCATAAAAATCGATTACCATGAACGTCTGTATGTGTTTTCATACACCACACTCACGGAAGTAATCCACTGTGTTGCTTGATATATTTAGGAGTTTATTATCAAGAAAAGCTTAAATTTCGAGATGTCAGAATCAACTTTAATTTTACAAGCATTGATCTGTTCTTAATTTCCCATATGTAGTTTAAAACTAAAGATATCTCTTTTCTTATTTGACTCAATTATGTTTGATTTAAACCAGTTTGCCTATGGCATGAAAATATCCCCAAGATGTCAATACATCTATAGTTCTACGATAGCTGTGGCGCTATAGTAAACATTATCCAGACAGCTTATTACAATTCGGATGGAAACCACTTTGCCTGTATGAAGTTTTTTTTAGAAAAAGGTGCTTTCGATGGTTAGCAAGTGGACGTGGATATTCAGATTGATGTTGCAAATATATATGTGGTATTCTTGAAGTTTTTAAATTATCAACCAGTATTTAATCAAACTTCACTCCTTAGACGGTATCCCCGACACAAGAGGTTTGTCACTACCATATGTGATTCGTGAATGGTTTAATTGGAACATTTTCCAATATCAACATAAGTGTAATACGATCCCAGTGTATTTTGTGATGACGGCCCAGCATTTGAGTCATTCTAGAACCGTGACGTCACATACATCATAGCTGACATGGTTGTATTTTTGTCTATTCTAATTATGGTTTAGCCAAGGTGTTATTGGGAGCATCAGTTGATATTAATTGGGGATTTACATCATTAGTTTACAGAATAAAACCATAACTTTGGTGAACTGAAAATATGACGGATCTCACCTATTAGGAGTGAACATTTATAAACTATAACAATGTTGTCGTCGCGCTCTCCGCGCTGTAGTCTCGTATATTGCTATTTCGCATCAACGTTAGCTTTTCAACGAGAATCCAGATGTTAACCCTTTTGCAAAAATAAAAGTTTTTTGACAGAATAACACAGTACTTTGATAACTGTTTTTTGATGAACAGCGAGTGCAGCGTATAGGTTGTAGAATAAAGCAGAAAGAAATCAAGTAAACATCTCATGATTGAAAATTGATGTTCCTAAAAGCTTAAATATCATTCGATTGTACATATCATGTTAATTACAGTCAAGACGTTCTTTTTATTTCTCTCTAATGTAAGTTATTCAATCTCACGTGTTATTCAACGTTATTGCTTAGAAGTACATCTGAGTACGTATAGGCTTTGCGCTGCACTGTTATATCAGTGGGTACTTTGTTTAATGTGCAATCAGGACATCTGCCCGCACGTAAAAGGTAAATACATGGTGCTAGACTCAATCAATGCGTGCATCAATAGCACAGGTAATCGATTAACCAGGCATAAGTCACTAGAATCGGGTAGAATAAACGGCTGTACAAAACCCCAACTGTTCTCTGATAATGACTCGGGCACAGGAGATAAAATGCTCTCTGAAGTACCCCAAATGGATCTTGACTGTCCACGAATCAATTGCGTATCAACACAGAATCATTAGGGCGTATAGAGTGGCGGTCATCCTATGTGTGATTATGGAATCATAGGGTGGTCGTACTTATTAGCTTCTTGGTTAAATTGTAAACCCTCACACGCTAATGGTGGATAAGCTTGGATGCCACAAATCTGCCATTATTAAAAACAATTGTGCATAGTTACTTATTGTTCATGTGAATAGCTTAGCGACACGTGGGGCATTTCTTTCAGTCTTTCAAGTTAAAACCGAAACTCTTTTGTGCTTGCTCCCTCCAAAGATACCTGTTTTGAATTTGATTTACTTGATCACGTCCGGACAGTGAATTGCTTTCGTGATAAAAGACGTTGCATTTTAAATGTAACTGGTAAGGGTTGCACTTTCAGTCCATAACTGAGCTAGATTTTCTACAGAAGATCGATCAGAACATTGTCACGGCCTGTGCCTTTAGATCGCCACGTTGGATGTATGGACAGTTGCAATCAAAGCTCATATTTTGTTATCGACAACTGATATTTCAGCATGGTACACGATTTGAATCCTACTTCCCCTCAGTCGCCTAGAACATACCTTGCGTCTTTCCAGCATCATTGAAAACTGTTCACTGCTTCTCTTTGCATGATTTCGTCGTATTTTCTTACTTTATATACGTTCTCAGTTGTAGGGGAATGTTGGGTACTCATAAACTGTGTCTTGTTTTTGGCTTACTGCAAGGAGAATGTCTTCAAAAGAGAGGCCCGCCGAAGTTGACCTCACTCCACCCCTCATCAAAAAATAAAATAAAGAGATTTTGTCACTCTTTTAGACAAGAGACGTTTCTCTTCATTGCGTTTTTCATCTTTATATTAGTCGAGATATTCAAGTTGTAAGCCCGTGTATTTGATATACAGAGGGACAAGAGAATCGACTGGTCGATAGCTAGCGCAAGCCTCGACTACGCGAGGGTTGTTTCTGTAACCAGTCTAAGTGCTCGGTCCACAATCAGTCGTGTTATTCTGGGAGCGAAGGCGTGGCACCGGAAGTTGAAAATCGATTCTGCGCGGTGGTTTTCAGCTCGCGGTTAGCTCTCCAGCATCACTGTATTATTTAAGAGCGTTTCATTTTCGGAATAATCTGCGTGTGAACAGTGACTGGTTACAAATTCCCAGGCAAAGTGTCGAAGCCGTGCAGAGCTCTCCTTTACTAATAAGGCCTCTCGATTCTGAGGTATAATGGACTGCTTGTCCACGCATGCGCAGTCAACGGAGATTTTTTTTTCTGTAGTCCCACTTCTAGTTTAATGCCGTTATCGATTCGAGTAACCAAATTATGCAGTTAGTTGTTTGTTACATTGATTTCACCTTGGATGTGTCGAAGTGAGCATGTCTTATAATTATGGTGGACGATCGCACAGGGCAGTGTTTTCTGCAATGTAATACATAATGGCTAATTTTTTGTGGAGGGAGTGGGGGGGGGTGCTGTTAAGAATTCTAAAATTGGCTCCGATTTATTCTCAACTGGCTCAGCCAGCAATATTTGACTGAATGAGCTCTAGTCCCCTCTGGATCATATTCCAGTTTCCTGGATCCAGTTGTGTTGTGTTTACGTGTAAAGGCTCTAAAACTAAACGAGAAACGAAAATATGTTGGTATCAAAATAAACAAGGATGAAAACAAAGGGACAAAACTATTTGGAAATACTTCGTTTTCTCTACATGTTAAATAAAAGATTACAGACTATTCGTTTCAAATTAGAGATTGATCAATTTGACCGTTGGTGAGCACAAGGGAATCAACATAACTGTAAAGGTAAAAATAGGTAAAATAAACATACGTCATAATGTCACGGACGTCCTATGCTAAGCAGAACATTGGGAATTGGCAGCGCTTGATTCCATTATTTGCCCTATATACATCTCTTCTATCTTATCTTATCGTCTCAGCCCATTGTTTTTGATCCGTAAATCCGTAAAGAGGCAAAGACTGTAAGTCGCTTTATCTTTAGAGGTCTTCCAAGGATATGAGGTGAGTATTATGAGACTACAGGCGGTTACAGGCATGCATAACGTACTGTGCTCAGTATGTAACCTTACAATGATTAATATGGTTTAGAATTTACATTTACATTTTACATTATAAGATAAACTCTGGACACGTGGGCAATTCCAATGTCTTCATGAACCCAAACCGTAGTCGCGCACTAAATAAACACTGAAGTGAGCATGTCTTATAATTATGGTGGACGATCGCACAGGGCAGTGTTTTCTGCAATGTAATACATAATGGCTAATTTTTTGTGGAGGGAGTGGGGGGGGGGGGTGCTGTTAAGAATTCTAAAATTGGCTCCGATTTATTCTCAACTGGCTCAGCCAGCAATATTTGACTGAATGAGCTCTAGTCCCCTCTGGATCATATTCCAGTTTCCTGGATCCAGTTGTGTTGTGTTTACGTGTAAAGGCTCTAAAACTCTCATTCGTATTCTGTTTCGGCCGAAAATTCAGATCAAAAGTAGGTCATTGCGGTGTGTCAGCTGGGCAAAAAGATAAACGTTAGCAGTCCAGCTTTGACATAACACGTCGCTGGACGTATAAAACTGTCGGTTTCTCTGACAATCAGGGGTGGTATTTATCGATAGTCCTTAGACTTTAGTCAAAAATTCAAACATAGCTACAATTAAAAGGACATGGTCTAGGTAGCATAAAAAGTGCACTCTTAATCTCTACAGCAGAACGAAGTACCAACCCCAGTTTGAGTTTTTTCCTGTTCTGAGTTTGGCTTCTTGAGCACTTGCGATTCATGACTTGAATTTTAAGTTGCTTGATGAATACGGACCCTGGACAAGCTGAGTCGAAGACGTACACCCTCACCTTTAGTTATGGGATGTCTCGTTTTCGTTTAACAACGCACAGATCAGTCATTAAATCTAAATGGCATGATCGAATATTACTTCTGCAAAATATGACCAGGCTTTAAAGAGCAATATTCGACCAGTTCATTTACATTTAGGACTAATAATCAAAGATATATCTAACACATAAATAGGTAATTTGTCTACAGATGAAAACTTGGCCCTTTGCCTGTTGTGATTTGTATTTGCATGTACCTGGTTTGTGTAGTACGTCGTATACAAGAGTATTTAACTTATTTGTCGTCGACCAGCAATTTGGTGGGAGGAAACCGTATAGAGCCCCAGGAAACCCCACGACTATCCGCAAGTTGCTGGCTGGTGCAACTGGAGAGAAAGCCAGCATCAGATGGACTTGAACTCACAGCGACTGCATTTGTGAGAGGTTCCTGGATCTAAGTGCTATACCAGCACGCTAAAAACTCAACCACGGTTGTCCCCGATGGTTATGAGGTTAAAGCTCTGGCTTATTGTAAATGTTAGACCAATGACCAGTAAGATCGCTGGTTCGCATAAAGCTCACGCTGCTTCAATTGCAGCCTTATGTCTTGGGGATGTCTCTTAGGTACCTGGAGAAGGGCTGTGGTTTGTTCTGAGCTCTCCTGTTTCCTCCACTATTTGACTGCTGTCAAAGAAGTGATCAAATTTTAAGCATGGCATTAAATACCAATCAAATAAAATAAATAAACAACAAAATACAGATTCGAACTCGCAGGCAAATTTTGAAAATTGAAAACAAAATTTGAGCGGATTCAAAGTTTGCACAGCGCATGTCAAAATCGATATCTTAACGCTGAAAGGTTTGAATTGCTTAAGCACCTTGGTATACGCTAGAAATGTGTTGTTCACTTTAAGTAACGATCGTTTCCTTCAAGGTCTGATTTGTCGCTTGACTTCACACACTCTCGCGCCAATTACCAGCTCAAATATTTCATTTTTCTATGCCATGGTATGGCCCCCAGTCAGTGAATGCTAAAAGCTTGCCCGGAACTTCCGGTTTATCTGTCACGGTCAATGCAAGTCATCGGGCTAGCTGACATTTGAATAACAGTCGATCCACTGCACATTATGTATCGTATGTTCCAGCCAGACCGTTATTGTTTAACTTCTAATTGGAACGATCTCGGCAAGTCTATTTCTGCAAGTGTTATTCTCAAGGCTTAATCTGCTTCGAGCTCGATCTACTTGTCTTGTCCACCGGAAGTAGCGTTTCGGTGCCACTGTACGCATGACTACAACCAGACTTTACTCTCGGGGACGACAAATGCCTGGAGTGCCTTTTCTTCACGCAAGCTCGGGTGTGGTTTGAAGGTCAACGTCATAAAACCTTATAGTAGGGGCATTTATGACTGAGAGAAGCTAACGAGACCTCCTGTCATGAGCAAGAAAACTTTCTTAACCATGGTACATAGGCTTTTGAAACGCTCTTCCTTTCCGTTAACTTTGTACTATTTTTCCATCTTTGCTCTGATTTTCTCTCTGTACTCTGATTGTCTATCTGTAGTCTGATTTTCTATCATTACTATGATGTACAATCCTTAGTCTTATTTTCATACATGGTAATTATAAACCCAATAAAATTATAATTATTCATGGCATGGAAAATGACAAACAAACATACCAAACCCAAGTTGTTTTTTCCAATCCTCTACAGAGCGACTTCTCAAGAGGAGTGTTGTTACTGTGTCTCCCTCAGACTTTTGAAGTTATATTTGACTTTTTGAGCCTTAAGGAAGAACGCAATGATTTTGTGATATGTTTATTCAAACACTCTTGTAGAAAGTGTTAAGGCTAGAGAGCATACTCTCCAGTAAGAAATGTTGTGGCTAGAGAGCATACTCTCCAGTAGAAATGTTGCGGTTAGAGAGCATATCTTCCTGTAGGAAGTGTTGTCGTTAGAGAGCATACCCTCCAATACAAAGTGTTGTGGTTAGAGAACATATTCTCCAGTAGAAAGTGTTGTGGTTAGAGAGCATACTCTCCTGTAGGAAATGTTGTGGTTAGAGAGCATACCCTCCTGTAGAAAGTGCTGTGGTTAGAGCACATACTCTCCTGTAGGAAATGTTGTGGTTAGAGAGCATACCCTCCTGTAGAAAGTCTTGTGGTTAGAGAACATATTCTCCTGTAGAAAGTGTTGTGGTTAGAGAGCATATTCTCCTGTAGGAAATGTTGTGGTTAGAGAGCATACCCTCCTGTAGAATGTGTTGTGGTTAGAGAACATATTCTCCAGTAGAAAGTGTTGTGGCTAGAGAGCATACCCTCCTGTAGAAAGTCTTGTGGTTAGAGAACATATTCTCCTGTAGAAAGTGTTGTGGTTAGAGAGCATATTCTCCTGTAGGAAATGTTGTGGTTAGAGAGCATACCCTCCTGTAGAAAGTGTTGTGGTTAGAGAGCATACCCTCCTGTAGAAAGTGTTGTGGTTAGAGAGAATACCCTCCTGTAGAAAGTGTTGTGGTTAGATAGCATACTCTCCTGTAGAAAGTGTTGTGGTTAGAGAGCATACTCTCCTGTAGGAAATGTTGTGGTCAGAGAGAATACCCTCCTGTAGAAAGTGCTGTGGTTAGAGAGCATACCCTCCTGTAGAAAGTGCTGTGGTTAGAGAGCATACCCTCCTGTAGAAAATGTTGTGGATAGAGGATAGAGAGCATATTCTCCTGTAGAAAGTGTTGTTGCTAGAGAGCATACCCTCCAATAGAAAGTATTGTGGTTAGAGGACATATTCTCCTGTAGAAAGTGTTGTGGATGGAGAGCATACCCTCCTGTAGAAAGTGCCGTGGTTAGAGAGCATACTCTCCTGTAGAGAGTGTTGTGGATAGAGAGCATACCCTCCTGTAGAAAGTGTTGTGGCTAGAGAGCATACTCTCCTGTAGGAAATGTTGTGGTTAGAGAGCATACCCTCCTGTAGAAAGTGCCGTGGTTAGAGAACATACTGTCCAGTAGAAAGTGTTGTGGTTAGAGGGCATACCCTCCAATAGAAAGTGTTGTGGTCAGAGAGCATATTCTCCTGTAGAAAGTGTTGTGGATATAGAGCATACTCTCCAGTAGAAAGTGTTGTGGATAGAGATCGTACCCTCCTGTAGAAAGTGTTGTGGATAGAGAGCATACTCTCCTGTAGAAAGGGTCGTGGCTAGAGAGCATACCCTCCTGTAGAAAGTCTTGTGGCTAGAGAGCATACCCTCCTGTAGAAAGTGCTGTGGTTAGAGCACATACTCTCCTGTAGGAAGTGTTGTGGTTAGAGAGCATACCCTCCAATAGAAAGTGTTGTGGTTAGAGAGCATATTCTCCTGTAGAAAGTGTTGTGGATAGAGAGCATACTCTCCAGTAGAAAGTGTTGTGGCTAGAGAGCATACCCTCCTGTAGAAAGTGTTGTGGATAGAGAGTATACCCTCCTGTAGAAAGAGTTGTGGCTAGAGTGCATTCTCTCCTGTAGAAAATGTTATGGATAGAGAGCATTCTCTCCTGTGGTTAAAATGAAACAGAAACACGTGATGCGTTTGGCGGAGAAAACATAAAAGTTATGTTAACTTCAGATAATAGAGTGTGAAAGTTGTCTTTATATTTGAGAGAGGAAAGTAAAATAAGTTTTACAATAAAATCACCACGGGGCACATATTTTCTTTGGATAATAATGTTCTAACTGAGAATATAACACTTATTTAATAAATTTATTTGTGCTGAAAGTTTGTCTCTTCACTTTGCAAATGTGTTCATCCAGAATTTTGATCACATTTATGTTTTTAACATTTTCATAAATATTATCATAATTCAGATTAAATGCATGCAAGTACCATTTTCTATTATGGGCGATATCTAAACATTACATTATTTTTGTTGGGGGGGGAGGGGGGTGGCTTTAAAGAATTAGTAGTAGTAGACCAAGTTTGACAGATAAGTTATTTTGTAGAAGATGGTGTTACATATTGCAGTGACACCGGAAGTTGCGTAATTTCAGAGATATTAGCTGAGGAGCACATGATGGCATACACATTGATTTAATGTAGACGATATCAACTGTCTAAATTACCAGATAACCCTTGCATAACAAAACCAATCCCAATAATGGATTTTTATTCGATATTAAATTCACCAGATTTGTCGCAGGTGTTGTGTCACTCGTTGTCGTCACATTCACTCGTAATATTTATAATATTTGTCCTAATATTTGTATTCCTGCATAAATGTTGGTGGACTATTAGCATCCCCGAAGCCTGACTCATTTGCATTGTTTTAATGTGATTGTATGTTAAATTTGATAACACAGCATCTTGAGTTATTTTAGACCTCTAAAATGTTGCAATCAACACCGCCGCATTTTTTGTGTTTATCTAATTCTGCTTAGCTATGGGGCAAGTGCTGCGTAATTTGCTACTGCTTAAGCTTTTACATGAAAAGTGAGAATAAAACCCAGGCTGAGGTAAATTGACATGAGGCCGTGTTTCACCGGTCACGTGTGACCATTTGCAAGTTATCACACTGTCGTTGCTGTTCTGGTTTTACTTTCTATGATATAAGTCTTGTATTATATATATAACGTAAACATAAACGTATACACTTGCTCTTAAATAACATGTTCTACTGTACATGTTTCAGTATCTCATTAGCCGTTGACTATAAACTTATTTCACAGTATTCTCACAACAGAAAAACAGAGAAATAAAAACACCGTAAGTCTTCTTCCTGTGAAGTACGAAGAACATAACCTTAGTGCACATTGGGTGTAATTATTCACCTCTCGTTTGAACACCATGTTCTTTACACAGAATGAGTGGTGATATAGTAACAATGTGTGGTTGAGATGAATGTTGATATGGCTTGAAATTCGTTAGAGATGACATGCTTTCCACGGATACGTACATGTACAGATTCACCTAAATCGTGTGGAATATTCTGGAATCAAATACTAAGTAACTGATCAGCCAATTCAGTAATCCATATTGGTATTCCAGGACAGCGTTTGGTTTTGATTACTCAAGGCTGACACTTCCCTCATAGTTTTTACAACATAATTTCTGCCTTAAAGTCTACCAAAAGTTAACAATATCTAGGCAAATATCAGTCTGACCTTTTGTGATGACCTCTGTCTCAACAAGCTCATATGTCATGATCACAAACGGTCGATACAACAGAAAGATGGGAACTGTCCGGTTTTCCGGAACTCGTCCATTGCAGTGATTTATGAAGGACGTTGATGCCCGATAGGCTTTTGATCAAACCATCCTGTAATTAACTGTAATGTAAGCCACTCTCTTACCTGAAACAATTCTGGATACATTTGCTTGAGGTGGGGCCAATTAAAATGTGGGTTAATGTCTACCTGGGATGGCGTGTAAGGCCCTCCATGGCTTATTCTGATATCCGATGCCCTTTCTTGTCCAGTGCCTGTCTTTCGGGTCACCGCTCAGTGTTTTGGGATCAATGGTCTCAAAGTCATCTCAGCGGGACCACAGCCATAAGTGGTGGGCCCGGACCAAAGCCTCGAGTAGGTATTGTTTGGTAATCTACGCAGCCTTTTAGGTTTACAAGCGACACCGTCGCCCGTGCATTTCAAAATAATCAGCTGTGGTGAACCCTCAAGGCTCAGGGACCAGGATCGATTCCACAACGCCGTTTATGACTCAAAATTTAAAAACTCTTTACGATGTCTAGTTTCTGGTATTGTCTTATGACAGCGTTGATGAATTGAATTAATATAGCCCATAAATAAGCTTTAAGAACGTATTTCAAACTTTGACTCAAGTCAGAATGGCTTTGAGGAATCGCCCCCCCCCCCCCCAATCAACAAAGCAATTTTTTTACTGACATCAAAAGCTCAATATAATACGCAAGTTATGGTCTCAGGGATTCACGATATTTATCTTAACATGACACTTGTTAAATTCTCCCAATTTTAACTCCTATGATATACAAATAAGAGTTTAAATCATATTTTAAAATATGTAATTGAGCCAAAGCCGGCCTTCTGGAGTCAACCACATTCTGTGATTTGTGATGTGATTTCGTCGAACAATGCACGCACATTGCACTTGGGCGAGATATTGCGCGGTGGTATTGTCATTTGCTTCGGTAATACACATGGATGTTCCTAGATGTTTTCTTATAAAACTTTTATTTGTGACGAATTCTTGCATACGGTGTAAAGCACCTAACAAATAAATCAGTTGTGTGCCGTCATTCTTTTTTCCGTATTCTGCATAAGTCATGGTGCTAGGGAGCGTATGAACTGCTGCTATTGAAGTATGTACATGAACAGTAAGCATAAAACCCTAACACAGGTAAATTGACAAGACACCGCATGTCACCGGTTACTTGTAACCATTTGCCAACAATCAGACTTTCTATACTGTAGTCTTCTATATTAAGTCAGTAACGTGTAGATTGTAATTAAGTTTGAAGAGGATAACATCTGGGGGGCACGTAGCTTCGCACAAAACTAGTTTAAAAATCTATTTCTATTCTTATCTTCGACTTATCCGTGAAGGACAATATTTGAGGATCTTTCTGTTAAGACGAAAGGAACACAACACGCAAATTCGTCAATAGGATATACGTCAGCTGCCTGATTCTAACTTGCACGTGACATGTGAGCCATTTTCTCAGGCGTCTTTAGCAACAGAATACACTTGTTGTAAAACAAAAAGGCGCCACAGAAAACTGCTCTAATTATCGATGTTTTTTAGTATTACAAATCGTATAAAACAGAAACGATAGGTGCAATAGGAAACCAAATCAGAAGACCGTGTGATCAGGAGCTGGGTTAAACTCAACACTTAAGCTTACTGTACTGATCTTGACCATTATGCGAGACAAACAACAGATTATGTCGCTTCAACATTTTCGTTGGTACTGATAAGAAGTTCGCACAATTTTAAGTCACTTGATAAAACCATGTGATCTTTCCCTGAGATTACCTTTAGATCGGCTACCCGGAAATGAGCTTAAAGTCTGGTGCGTAATAGATCTGGGTGAATACCAGAATCTTATTGGGCGAGAAACACGAGCAGTTTGCGTTAGTTAGAATCTTGGAGACGTGATTAGCTGTGTTGCCATCTACAGAAGCCACTATTTGGAATGTCCGGATTATTGTGCCTGAACTTTACTGGGTTCTTGACAATCGTTTAAATATCAATTGGTTGGGGTAATGGAGGATAGAAAAAAGTCAGTGGAAACGCTATACAAAGCAAACTAAAAGAATCTCACCAATCGATAGCCAGCCGATTAAACGATCATTAAGTGACTGGGCCCTTAGAAAAGCAATTGCTTAAAATTGGTGCACTGGTGAGTGCCACCTAGCGCGGTCAGCCGCGATTAAAACCTCTGCTCGTCTCAGTGACATGCGACACTGACCTTTTTTGGGACAACATTGTCGTCGCTCCACTGACCTGAGATTAATGAAGAGCAACACGCCAAATCTAGGAACCGCTTTCCGTCCAAAAAATTGGGTCAGGTTTTCCAGACGGACCAAAGGAAATTGTCACTATGGCTGAAGTTGGAAAGGCGATCTTATTTGCTTAAGAAAAGAGACAATGTCCTTCGGGGAAAGGGCTTTGGTTAGAAACGTGTTTACATGCTTCGAAGAGCAGTGTCCAAAAGACAAGTCATTTGTGTCCATGAAAAACCGCCATAGGAAAACAAGTAAATGCTTATGCAAAGTTAGCTTATCAATCATAGTTGTTTTGTTTTTTTAATGCTAAACGAACTGTAATATTACATATGGCCATAGATATAGACATACACGTCAGTGGAACGTCACATAGTTTATCGACATGCTATTGCACTGACGCTTTCTCATTTCGCCATGTCGGCTAACAGCTGCTCTTTCCAAGCACCTGCCAAGAGTCTTGTGATGCATTAAGTGGTGCAGTATGCGTACGGAATTGAATTCCCTTTTTTCATTCAATACGCACGTTTTGAATAAGATGAAACATTTCCTTGTATATCGTTGTCAAATTCTCTCTATCCTAATCATCAATGCTTTCCAAGCTTAAAATGGTTCTTCAGAGTTTAGGTCTCCGGAATGGCAGGCGTTAGGTCTTCGGCAGGTCATGCGTTAGCTTTCCTGGGGGTCAGGCGTTAGACCTTAGGAAGATCAGTCGTTAGGTCTTCGAAAGGTCAGGCGATAGGTCGCCGGAAGGTCAGGCGGTAGGTCTCGTTGAATCTACGTGTGGCCACGCATTGAGTCTCTCTTTGGCCTTCCCTGTTGACAACTTCTCACAATTAACCAAATTAATTTACTACTTATATATTGTATCTTACATGTTACCATCTTACCATGTATACGAATGTTACGACATCTGCATACGGTAGTAATGCGTTGAGTCTTCGAATTTAGTGTTCGCATGAAACTAAGACAGTTAAATTGAAAAAGCTACATGTAGATCTTTGAGCGCTGCGAAATAGCTTTCAACTTTCCGCATCCCGATGACACATAAATCGATTGCCGTAAATCCTCTTTAATGTTTTAGCCACGGACACTTTTCCAAGATAATTTTTCTTGAGAAAGTTCCCCATCCGAAGAGAAGTACAAAACCATCTGAGATCGAGGACCGGAAATATTGCTGACATTGTTAGAGTTGATTTGACGTGAGCTTCATCGCTGATCTACTTGCCTCGTCTACCGGAAGTGCCCAATCTGCGCATGAGAGCTGCTCACCGCCGGTAGTGGGTAGGTCAGGGGATGGAATTCCTCTCATCACGCCATGTCACCTTGGGATAGCGTCGCAAAATCGGGCTAGTATAGCTGGAACTGGGTTAGTGGAGTGGATGTTGGCCGGAATACTTCCTTTCCGCCTTTTCGTGCTGCCCTCTGGCGGAGCTGGTCTGTGCTCACACCGAGCGTTGTGATGTATGATGGTCGTTACGGGTTTTCAACTCACAAGCCTGTCATGATGATCCTATTTGGGCGAAGAAACCTCGACGACCCTGCTTTTTATGCACTTCTTTTATCGGCGACTTCTGCCACTATACTACTCGCCGCGTTGTTCCAGCCGTCTTATTACACTCTGTCGCTGTTTAAGTCACCCGCCTATCTATCAGACCCAGTACTTAGCCGCACAGCCACATATCATCCTTCAGACGTGCAATACAACCAAATGACTCATTCCAGCCATTCCGGTTTTTTCCTCACAAACTGCGCTGTTTCGTAAATGTGGCGAACTACCTGAGACATCCTTACGTACGTCATAAAAGATCATACATCCTGATAAATATGTTAAATAAAATATGTCTGCTCGTATTCTCTACCCACAGTTATCGATCCTTTAACATGTGTATTGTATTGGAGAAACTTGTAACCCAAGCATTGTTTGGTTGTCCTTGGCGTCAAAAGCTTGTATAGAAGCAAACCGTACCGAACAGTAATGAAAGCTTTTGGAATGCCAACAAGCACGATTTTTTTGGTATCAGGCTAACTGAAAGCATAAGATCGGGTATTTTCATATCATCCGTAAACCAAGGAGGGACGCACAAGCACGACAAGCACGAGGCAAATGTCAATTATTAACAGTAAATGCGACATTGAGAGCCTATGTGAAATAACACTGGTTAAAGATCAAAGATTTCCTTCTTTTCAACGATGTCAGTATGAAATTCGTTTCAAGAGATCCATAACACATTTAAATGCAAACCCCTTAAACCTTTTATTTAGGTGAGATTTAAATTACCTTTTTTCCCTGTAGTTTATGAGCACTATATGATATAACACAGTGACTTCCTGATAAGCTCTAACAATCATTTAGGGAGCAAGTGGGAGCATCTGCGCACTCGATATCTGTCTATAAATGTGTTGTATGGATTCAAAGGAAACTTAAAATGAAGACGTGTAATGCTGTATCTTGGATTCATTAAGTACTTTATGAAACAAACGCTGAGCTCACGAAGTAAATGAAGATGGGCTGTCGCACGCTTGACGCATCTTTCCCTTCACGAAAAGGCCGCTGGTTTATCCTTAACCACAAGGCGGCATGGATACCCCCTTATCCAAAGCCCAGGGTCTGTGTCCTTTAACCTCGTTAGCCTTTCCAGGTAACTGGTGAAATGTTGTTGTTGTTCGTTCTGGCTCTGATTTCAACCATGAACTCATTTACTATAATAGAGGTTAATTAATTTTAATAACAACATAATGCACGCATTCAGTAAACCAAAAATATATCCACTGAAATTCCAACCCCAGGCACAAAGTTGACTCCGAATTATCATACTCTAATGGAAAACCTGCAAACGCCTTTAAGACAGCGATCCAAAGCTACAAGTATGCATTCCTTGATTTTCTCCTGTATTCCGTCACATCTTAACCTGTCTGAGTACTGCCTAAAATATTTAGGCAGTACAAAAGCACTACAGCTTTACAACAGAAGACTATGTCTGTACTGCGATTAGGACCTATTAGGACCGAGAAATCTTCCATTAACCATGGTAGCACTTGGCACGTGTATTCAAACACTAATTTCATCAAGACATACCGAGAGGAATTATGATTCTACTCAGTATGAACTTGTGGAATTTTCGATAATCTCTGCTTTAAATTACGATGTGTTTTCGACAAATAAATCAACCTGCTATTAATGTTACGTGGTTATCAATACTGGCCCCTCGTCATTGACCTATGAAATACAGACACTTTGGAGTAGTTTGTTTCAATAAGTGAGTCTTATATGACAATTAAGATTCTCTTTGCCTTTCACGATCTGGCGCAATCAGCCCTGTGATTGTTGTTTGATTAGGTCTGGGGTTTTTTCTCGGACCTCACTGAAAGCCACGTTCCTTGCAGACAGTCCGGAAAATACGGTGTAGCGTTTACGAGGCTATCGGCTCTAGAGCCCAGCTTACGGATCGATCAAGTCAGGGCGATAGTGTAGTGACACTCCAGTGATCTTCCCGCAATTACAGAAAACGTCTTGCCGCTCAATAAAAGTTAAGCACTGCACTACTACAATTACCACCGTATCCGCTTATGACGAATAAGTGGCAGGTCTTTAAAAAAAAATCTTTATTTATTGTGCCTAAAGATATTGCAGGTTCGCAACCTGCGGATGGTGTTGGGTTTCTCAAAAGGCTGTGCCCGGTTTCCTCCGATCATAATGTTGGCCGCCGTCGTATAAGTGAAATAGTCTTCATTTCGGAGTAAAACACCACTCAAAAGAATAAATAAATAAATATATAAATAAATAAATATTGTAGGCCTAGTTTTGGCCAACCTATCTAGGGTAAAATGACGTAAGCTTCTGGAAAATCAGCCAAATTAAATGGCTATATTGATTTCGAAAGGGAAGATGTTTTTTTCTAGCTAGTTACTAGTTAATTAGTTACACAAATGTCAATAATTTTTACACCTAGATTTGGAAATATAACGAGACCTAAAATAACCGTGTGATGTGTTAGTTGTAATAAGTTGGTGGCGACAAATTTTTATCAAATGCGTAGAAAAATGGATGATATGTGCTAATTATCTCAGTTTTATGTCAGTGTGTCAACTTACCCGAAAATGATAGGCTCGGCTTTGGTTTACTTGCATATTTATGTATTTCTCTAAACATTATTGCCTGTTTCATTTGCACAAAGTCAAAGATGTTGGTAGCAATACCCTATACATGATAAACTATAACAAAGGATCAAAAGAGTAGGTCTTGTGTAGTCGTAATGAACATGGCAGACGCTGGTAACTGGCTTTGAACTGCTGCCCTTCACCCAAAAATTTCACCAACAACTGGTTCTCAGTAACTTCTCTACTTTACTGGTCATGTGTCAAATGGTAAGGGAATGCCCCTAAACGTGAACGTGCATTACTTTGGTGAAGAGAATTGAGGTGGAAATCAGGTCTACTTAACATTGATTCTTGTTTAAACCCTGGGGCCCGTTAGCGACACGCTCTCGATTAACAAGTACTGTTCGCATACAAGTACTTCATTTATCATCATATGACCCTAAAATCTGAGAACAGGGCTCGTTTCTAGGTCCCCGTTTGAAATGACTGTGGGCTACAATACAACATCATCTGTGGATGAGTGGACTGGCCATTTTTGTTACCATAGGCTCGACATTCAGTTATGCCGCTAAATAGTCAGTGGTAAGACACCTATGAACAGTCGAAGCCTTATCCGTTCGTTTACGAATTATTTGTGTTACGCCGTACTCAAGAATATTTCACTTCAAACATTCGTATACCAGCCGCCAACCACTTTAAACGTTCCGGATCAGTAATTGCAAGATCAATTTCCAACATAAAATTCAACACCAAGAAAGAACTCAGAAGGTGTTTAAAATGTAATAAATTCATAGATTCACGCAAAGAGAAAGCGTCAATGGTTTTCAGTGACGATAGAAAGATGTAAGAAATTTGTCCACATCGTGAACTATGCTACTTGTCTATAATCCTTATGTGTATCAGCTGGTGGAATAAAGCTAGAACTAGAGGAAGAGGCAATCTAAGGAACGAGAATGCTTAACTTCAGTATCAATGGCTACTGTCAGTTGCGGAATTTTACGAAAATTTTGCGTTTTATTCTTTCTTATGAATATAATTTTAAAAAATTGGTACTCTCAGAAAATGTACATTCGAAAACACTGATTTCAAGGAGGCTTTCATTCAAAACAAGTTGCTGCACCAGCTTAGTCTGACGAAGATTTGTTCAAATTAACCATGCTTCTTAGACCCTATGATAAGTTTATCAACAAAACAGCTTTTTCGTTTGACTGCTTGATTTTACTCATCACAGACGTATTCAAAGTTAAACTTATTCGAGTTTAGCAGTGTATATGTCTACTGTGATGTACTATCAAGGCAAAACTTTCCGCGTTACTTTCCGAATACGTGGTAGCACACATCCTAGGCCAGCTGTTATGTAAAAGAACTTTGCTTAGTTATTTAACTGTTATCACACACCGTGCACGAGGATATTTCACGCATATACCGGTGGCCGGTTTTTACCGTTAAATCAACCCACCGTTAGTCAGTACTGAGGGGGCCTCCGTGGCTCAGTTGGTTAGCGCGTTAACGCAGCGCAACGACCCAGGAGTCTCTCACCAATGCGGTCGCTGTGGATTCAAGTCTATCTCACGCTGGCTTCCTCTCCGGCCGCACGTGGGAAGGTCTACCAGCAACCGGCGGATGGTCGTGGGTTTCCCCCAGGCTCTGCTCGGTTTCCTCCCACCATAATGCTGACCGCCATCGTATAAGTGAAATATTCTTGAGTACGGCGTAAAACGCCAATAAAATAAATAAATACAAATAATCACTACTGAACCCGAAAAAAAACTCACATACAACGACAAGCGAACCAAAAGTCTTGAATTCTCACAAACAGGATTAAAGGGCATTCATTTTAGATGCCAATATCCTCACGCGGAGTTGCCGTGGCTCTTGTCTGTCTGCTAAGAGACTGTTGGATGTCTCCTGCATAAGGGACTTTAGAGCTACCGGTAAAACCGTCTTGTCTGGCAAGCTGTTATGTGGACGGGTATTACTTCTCCCCTTACATTGGCCACCAAGATCTCTGGAATGGAGACGAACGCTTGGACCACCAGAATATACAAATGTCAAAGTTTGTATTCAATTTTGTCTTTGATGTTCTGCTTCACCACGCGTCAAACCAACATATGTTTCAGCTGTTGTCTGCAATTTAAAATTAATTGCATAAAACGTGTGATTTCATTACTGGCCGTTTTTCCGCAGTCTATATTAACTGGAGCACGGGGGAATCCTCTAGATGAAGAATCTGAATATAAGTAAAGAAAAAAAAACTTTGAAAAATGTCGGGGAGGGGGGGTGTATACAAATGCCAAGGATACGCTTTCCCAGCGACTACATTGTTAAGTAGGAAAATCTGACAGCTGGTCTCAGTAACTCGACTCATTACGGGTTTGCTTTGTTTCTAGAAATAGTTAAATGGTTTATTTATTTAGTTTATGGTAGGCCCTAGCATGAAGGAGTTAAATAAGTTTTCCAAAATAACAAAATTTCCGTTTATGTATAAACGGGGATGGTATTTAGAAGATTGCAAATATGCCCCAAAATTGGAAACTGCATGTACCTGTGTTCAGCTTTATCTTTGTTCAAGTCCGTATTATTGGATTAAAAATACCGAACCTTTACAAATAGAGCTACGTTTCATAAATCTTTCTTGAACTTATTTAATTAAGTAGTGATTAACAGACAGAAAGGACATGTCGAAATGCAGCATTTCACCTTTATAGGAGAGTTTTGGAGATGACTGAGGACTTGAACACAACAGACATCGTCAACAGTAATGCTCTGATAAAGTTTTTATTCATACATATAATTGCTTCAAAACTGGGTATGAGTTGATGGCAAATTGTACTTCAGTAATCAAATAACCTAAAAAATGATCTTGTTCAAACTGTAATTAGCATAAGGAGTTTTACACAGGAGTGTGACATGAAAATTATTATAATTCACTTTGAATATTGGATATACAAAGACATGTAGAGCAAATTGCATAATGGAGTTTGTCATATAAATATGTTTTGTGTTAGGGATTGCGAATGACCTACACCGACGAAAGAGGCTTTATCTGATATCTGATGTGAGAATAAATATTTATGTCATTCAAAATTCAGTTAGGCGTGCCGTGCTAATGGCGTGGCTTGGACAGTATGTTTAGCACTATCTCACAGTGATACAAAGCAATAACGACGGAAATAGAAAAAATTTGAACAGTCTGTTGATTGGATGACCGTTTGCCGTCACTGCTCTTCTCCAAGCTGTTATGGGAAGCATTTACCTTCCGTCTCCGAGGTTACGGTGCGTGTACCGAACTCTGGGTATGCTCTGGTTGGTTTTCGGTCATTTTTTCCCTTTCCCAGACCGTATAAATTAGCCGCCGACTTGAATTGTAATTCTCAAATTAGCCTTTTCTGCGTCTAATGGATTGTGATCGCCTTGAAAACAAGTCCCAAGTCTGGGAGTCGGCTACTCGGGAGTCTAATGCATGTTTAAGCTCCACGTACTGAAAGCCAATGAAGGGTAGTGAATTACTCAGTTGATCGATAGCGATTTATTTGCTTACTGGGCACAGGAGCGATCGTCATCTCTACCAACTATATTAATTGAAGTATAATGTACATTATATTTGCCAATAGGCTTTTGTAAGCCACAAAGCCCTCAGCGCGTGGGTAAACTCCTCGCCAATAAGATATTGGCACATTTTGCCCTGGGGTGCGCCCCAATTTTCTGCAGTTATGACCACGGAAAACTCCAAGGGCCTTTTCCCCAGCGTTCCCGAAGAGAGTGGCACTTTTTACCTGTTCGATGGCCACATCGATGGCTGCTCGCACTTTTGCCTCCGCGGTTGACTTCACACAATCACAAAGTTATATAGCCTGGCGTAATTGTCACTAAATCAATCACGTCTCCATCTGTATCTCTCTCCACCAGGGATGCTGCATTCCCATTGGACGACGCCCTGCTGTACACTTCAGCGTGCTAATCACGTGACCATCGGTAGCGGGCCGTGTCCGAATCAGTACTCACCCGTCCCACGCCACCACTCGGGGTACCATGTCGCCGCTCCCACATTTTCTGCTTCTCCTGGGGTCATGTCGATGACCAGAGACGAAGGGATGTTTATGTGATCTGACATTCAGTGATTAACAACCAATTGTCCTTTCTGTCACCCTCTTTGTGTTCTCACCTCATGAGAATAAGTTTTTGCCGGTTTTCTCTCTGACATTACCTGACAGTCTGGGAATGATTCTGGAGCCGCTCCCTTGTTGACCGTGGTCCTTAAACAGGTAAGTCAACAAGTTTCCTTAATTATAATTAACATCGGATTAAATTCACAATTTTTATGATTCTCGTTGGCAGCCTGTTCATATGGTTTCTGGTGGACGAGTTTGACAAGCAAGTCGATTAAGGGAACACGGCTATTGTTTTTCTTGTCCAAACACAATCGTTTATTATCGAGCGCTGCGGGCGCGTTACCTCTTTGTCTGTAGAGCGTTCTCGAAGAGGTGTCACGCCTGGAGCCCTCCCCGGCTAATTCAACATTAATTTATGTCCAATTGGTTCCGTGAGGGGTAACAATTCCTTCCTCACAAGGTAAATACACGATCTGGACGCTAAGGTCCCGTTCGGGCGTCCAATCTAAGAGAGTGACTCCAGCGGTGTTCGTGAATCTACTGATACTGTTCAGGGTTGAGTTGCAAATAATAAAAAAAAGCAAGTTCTTTGTCGTGACTAGAAACAATGAAGAATCATCGCCTTGAAGAGTTTGGCGAAGAGATCAAAGAGTTTCCTACAGTCCAATTACTTCCAAGCCTGCGGGGAAAATCATAGCTGCAACACCTAGTCTTTTTTCATTCTCCAGCGATCGCAGATGAGAGCTATCAAATGGCGTCAGATATCACGCGATAGGCCAATCCAAATGTAAGTTTGAACAGTACACGATGTTGTATAGATGCGATGATTGAGTCACATACCGCTCTTTTATAAATGGGAGAAAAGACAAGTAAACTATGAAAAATGCGTTTCCGTGAAAACTACTTGACCCAATATCTCCTCTTCAAGCCCGGTGTAGTTAAAAGAGATTTTCAAATGTTAATGCTGCAAGCAAGGCTCGAGAATGCAACCTTCCTGATACATCAGCACGGAAGTATAAGGGACGCTTGTACTGCACTGGCTCGTGTAACGTTTAAAGCAGTGAAAGCAGTTCTTTATAGATCGTGTTTCTGTAACACAAAATGAATTATTCGATTACTACAGAAACGCCATGAGCTATTGTTTAATCGACCCGTTAAAGACTGCATTAGCCCATGTCATGTAGTTTGTGGCATGCCCAATTTAACTGTTAAAATTTCGTATTCGACATGGATACTGTCCAAATATTGCTAGGCATTTGAATAAAAAGTTGATAATAACTTACAATAATATAATGTAATAATAGGTATGGTGATTTGTAGCTGCATTTAATGCAAAAAAGGAAGACGACATAAGTGTCAACAGTCGATACACAGTGTTTTACAACGATAGATGTGTTTTCTGGGTTTCTCGCTGGCTCAGTCACTTAAAGGGTTGGCCTCGCTGCTGCTGATCGAACCAGGCCGTAGAGGCCGCGAACTCGAATTTCGCTATTTCGACTGTGGCTTTTATTTAGGTTTCCGGTGACTGACGAAGCATACTCCATACAGCGCATGCGCTGCTCTCTACGTTCACTTTATATCACTGCAACCGCTAGCAAAATTTGTGCAGAAACCTTGGACAACGTCGAGGATAGTGAAGTCATGGTGATGAGGCACGAAGTCATGTCAGAAAACACAAAACTTCTGTCTTTGATTTTGTAATAATACTTTATACTCTAACCAACACGTGTGACAGTTTTATCGCTGAATGCTGAATAAATAGTTCTGTACAAGGAGACCAATGACTAGGATAAGCTTAAACAAGACTCAAGCTTGTCAAGTGGTGGTAGCGATGTAAAGCGAGCGTAGACAGCTGCACATTCGCTGTGTGGGATATGCCTATGAAGAGAGAACACTTAATCCGGGCTCTCCTGGCACTCCGGGAACTCCGTTTTCATTCGCGGTGTGGGATATGCCTATGAAGAGAGAACACTTAATCCGGGCTCTCCTGGTACTCCGGGAACTCCGTTTTCATTCGCTGTGTGGGATATGCCAATGAAGAGAGAACACTTAATCCGGGCTCTCCTGGTACTCCGGGAACTCCGTTTTCATTCGCTGTGTGGAGTATGCCTATGAAGAGCGAACACTTAATCCGGGCTCTCCTGGTACTCCGGGAACTCCGTTTTCATTCGCTGTGTGGAGTATGCCTATGAAGGGCGAACACTTAATCCGGGCTCTCCTGGCACCCCGGGAACTCTGATTTCCTTCTCACATATACCTGACAGCGGTCATAAGATGAAAAATGGTTGTGAATAAAGCTAAAAACCTGGCTTATAAATAAATAAATAAATAAATTCAAATTTTTAATAAACTAAATAAATTGTCCTCTTGGTGAAATACCACTGTATTTAAAATAAATATCTACCACTATGTTTCACATGTGGAACGGCAGGCTTCGTGAAAAATGTGATTTTCGTTAAAATGGGTAAATAAGCCTGTGACATTTAAACTTGTTAGCCACGTAGTTTTTCACCGCCAGTTGTCACGCATTGAAGTAGATGAAAGCAAATTATAAAGTATTTACAACGTCTCATTTATCATCGACTGCAAACATTACAGCATCTTGGTATTTTAGCTCTTAACAGTACCGACATGGACGTAGAGAAGTTCGGATTGCAGATACAAATATCCCTATTTTTGACACAAAATGTTTCCATAATACAACACTGATGGCAGGCTTATTTTTTTTCTCATTAGATGTGGCATTATTGGAAGACCCCTTAAACTCTCAAAAAATGTTCAAATAGTTGTAAGATGTATTTTCAAACAAATGATCTAACCAATTACCAAGGCAATTCTTTAAATATATGTCTAAAATTGCTAAGGGGTATCAGATTTAACTTGGGATAGTAAATTTAGCGCCCTGATTTCGGGCATTCTAGGCAGGAAATTCTACCCTCGTAGTCTATGATTAAAACACTGGCGAAAATACAAGCGCAAGAAGTGATAGATTGAATTCCTATTTGTTATGAATGTCACGTGATAGACTCCATCAAAGTCCAATGACGGGTGCATATTTGTCACTACAAAACACATTGAATGTATTCATCTTGCAATCAAGCCACAGATAAATCTTCCTGACAAACTTTCCATTTTACTTAATGTTAAAGGAATCTTAAAGATCACTTAATTGCTTCCTTTCATGAAGTAGTGGACAATATCTGTGCTAATAATCATGAAGAAAAGGCATCATTATGTAAATGTAAAAGGTTTCTCAAGCTTTCAATCCACATGCCGGGATCATTATCAAGTGACTAACCACTTTATTTAAAAAAAATATTTAAAAAAAACTATACAGGGGAATATTTAAATATACACGGGCTTTTGTTTTATTAGATATACTTCTTTTGATAAAGTGGTTAGTCGCTTAATAATGATTCCCGTCACGCGAATCGAAATCTTGAGAAATCTTTTACATTAACGTGGTGATGCCTCGAGTTCATTATTATTACTATTGAACCCACGTGTAATGTTTACAAAGGAATGTCTTAATGTTATATTATATTCAATATATTGCATTTATTTAAATTTAACTTTTAATTGAGACGTTAAAAATAATGTAATAATGGATATATAATTGTTATAAGTTTGATGAGATGAGTTTTAGTATCGCAGGGACGGACACCGACAGACAGTTCAAGATCTATGGACTAATTTAATAGTTGTGTAATTTCAGATTAAACCGACTTAATATATCCATTCGGATTTCCCTTGCCTAGTGATTGTAAACTTACCTTGACTTAGTCTCAAGGTCAACTTCAGACGCCTTGAGGTCAATGTCATAGAATATTTGCTAACGTCCTGGGGTTATGAAGCATCTTGGGTTTGATCTAAGCTGAACAGCAAACGAATATGGATTTTTTTTTCAGTATAAACGTAGATATACTTCAGATTCCACATTAGAGGATCACCTAAATCTAATCCAGCTGTTCTTTGTCTATTCTTTTCTTTTAGGTTCCATTTAGTTTATCATAAACATTTAGGTAGTGTGCTCCCATTGCCAAGAAAAAATAATACCTTTTTCTTTTAGGTTCCATTTAGTTTATAATAAACATTTAGGTAGTGTGCTCCCATTGCCAAGAAAAAATAATACCTTTTTCTTTTAGGTTCCATTTAGTTTATCATAAACATTTAGGTAGTGTGCCCCCATTGCCAAGAAAAAATAATACCTTTTTCTTTTAGGTTCCATTTAGTTTATCATAAATATTTAGGTAGTGTGCCCCCATTGCCAAGAAAAAATAATACCTTTAATCAGATGTTGTCTGATTTTTAAAGAAGACATGGTTGAAAATATTTATACATTATTCATCAGTTAAACAGTGCTTTGTCTACATAGCAATTGTGACCACTACGATAATCATTCTTGTGATGCATAAAGGCCGTGATCATGTACGGTTTATTGCCAGACATCTTTTGGTTGGCACATTCAAGACCCTAAATTTGCACATTTATAGGGACCACTTACTTTAAGACAAAACAGCCATGACAAAAAATGTCGATAATTATTTTCTGACCCGTATATTCATTAAATGGTATGTTCCTGTTTACTGCATTCACGAAAGAAAATATTAGACAGACAGTGTTAGGATTAAGTGCTTTATGGTAAGGTGTGGGTGTTATGTCATGATTTGGCGACTTGAGAGATGTAATAGTTCCAAGCACATGTTTATTTAAATTTTAAAAAATAGTCATAAAAGTGTCGAACTGATGGCTACATTTATCACTTGACATGCGGAATTCATGCTGCAAAAATGGGAGGCAACCGTTCAGCGAGAGATCACCGAACCATGACTTACTGCATGAGGTTATCTTGCACCGTCGCGGATCCGTTTGTTGTCGTTTCGTGTAACTGACGTTGCGCTTTTGTTCGGGGGTGGGGGGGGGGGAGTTATTATAAAGCCATTCGATCGAGTTTAAGTCAGTCACACTTACCTAGTGGTATAATACAGGAGATACATTTATATTTCTGTATTGTTGCTTTCTGTAATTTATGAATTCGTACGAAATTTGCTGTAAACGAAGCGAAATAAGTGAGGTTTGTGCTCAATTGCGGAAAGAGTCGGTCAAGATTTGTAATATTATTTGATCAGTCAATCCCGTGATTATTACATGAAACACTAGAAAGTATGTACTTTTCCTTGCTGTCAAAAAATGTTGGAAACAGATTTTTCACCAATTCCAAAT